>NC_052358.1:18311705-18400458 GCF_009727055.1 Benincasa hispida
ATTTATATTATGAAGCGCCTGTAGAGGTACCAGAGCAACATCAAGAAGAACCCGAGCAACCTCAAGTTCGAAGTCGACGACGACAACCAGCTCGAAATCGACGACGTCCGCCTTGTGGGACACATTGATTTTTGTAATTATTTTTATATAAATGAGATATTTAATCTACATTTTTTTATTTTTATGAGTTATTATTATTTTTTAATTTATTCTTTTTAGAGTTTAAGTAAAATAATAAAATGTTTTTAGAAATTGTTTTTATAAAATGAAAAATTAAAAAAAAAAAAAAAGATTAGAAAGAAGAAGGTGGAATGTGTAATAATTAAAAAGGAAAAAAAGAGGGAAATTTGTACGGTATTCTCGCTCTCTATCAAAATCTCGTCTCGCTCTCGCTCTTGAATTTGATTGGGAAGTTCAGTGGCAAAAAGAAGGAGATTCATTAACTCGTTATTTAGTCAGACTTGCTGAGATAACAGAATCCATAAAAGTTATTCAATAAGCTTTGGAAGGAATTCCATTGGGACCTTATGAAAATTTAGAAATACGATCTTTTGATAGAGGAAGGTCTCCGGAATGATAATTAAACAGACTCAATAATAATGTTAGGAAGGCAAGGTCGAGGGTTCAAAGTTCGACGTACAAGTGAAAGGAAGGTCGAGGGTTCAAAATTCAACCTATCTAGGTCGAATTTTCAACTCTCGACTTATTTAAAAAAAAAATAATATTTTTACAAATAGTTTGAAAACAACAATATTTTCCTAAATAGTTTCTAAAATGACAATATCCTTTTAATTTTTCCGTACCTCCTCATAGTCACATAAATAAAATCAATTACCATTTTAAAAGTCGATAGTTTGATTATCACTCTTGCAAATGTTGAACTAGTTAAAATAACATTTTGGTCCATGTACTTTTGGACCTGAACAATTTTAGTCATAGTGATTTCAATAAATTGTAAATTTAACTTTTTTGAAGTTTAATTTTATTGAAATTGGTTAAATGATAAGAATAATGTGCAAGCACAATGTGAATATGTTATCTAGATTTATGGTGAAATTGCTAATTGATAAGATATAGAGCTTATATATATATATATATAAACCACAATGAAGTAACAGTATGGACTATGAATCTTATTTAACATTTAAAAGAATGAGGACTAAAATTGAACAAATTTCAAAATACAGTAACCAAAATGGTATTAGGGTAGAGGAATGAACCTCTAAATGGAGGTCTATCGTATGAGTTTTATGGTAGTTGAGCTCTGCTCAATTTAGTTATTAGCTTCAAATTTTTTATTTTGTTTTATTTTTGACTATATGTTTAGAGGGACAATCGAATGTCTCACCTCAATCGATAATACAATATTTATGTCAATTGAGCTATCTTTATTTTGGATTTTTTTTTAAAGTGCGTAAAAAACTAATTTTAGTTATAGTCTTTGAGTTGCTTTAGTGTTTATCCATTCAGTCTGGTTTATACTATGATTTATGTTAAGCATTGAGTTAATCTCTAATTTATAAACGGTAGTATATTTCATATGTTGGTTAGAATATTATCAAATACCTAATAAAATGTTCTAAGGTATATTTAAAATAATCATAAATTCGTCAAAATATTCAAAAGTATATTTAAAATAATCATTAATCCGTTAAAAAAATCAATAAATTGATATGTGAAAACTAACGTAAATAGAAAATAAAATTTCATCAAATGTATTTTTTTTCAAATTGAAAAATAGAAAAAATTAAAATAAATACATTTTCTCTCTCTAATAGATAAATGAGAAAAACTATATTAAATACATTTTCTCTCTTTATAATAAATGTATTTTCTCTCTCTATCACTAAAGTAGCTTCGAAAATAAGATATATATATATATATATAACGAATATAAATAAATATAAAAAATGATAAAACTGTCCAAAAATAACACTAAAAGACTTTTTTGAAAAAAAAAATTAAAGACATTTATGAAAATATATGACTAAATATAGGCTTCTTATGTAAAAATCCCTATTTGAATTATGTATAGAAGTCCACATATTATAAATCTCAAAATATCTTTTCTATTATCTTCTCGATATTTTTATCTTTTCATATCTTGTATTCTCTATCAATAATAGTCATTGAGGCTTTTAAAATGTACAATAGAATACATAATACATTTATTCCTTAGTTTTATTTTCTCTCTAGTTTGTTCTTGTTGCTCTTGTTTAATAACAAATTTTAACCCTTTTTTTTTTATTGAAATAAGTCATTTTTAATTGTTGATTGGGATATCTATTAATTTGTCTAACTATTTTCTCGACTCGACCAAAACTTATGTGATGAGTATATCGTGCTAGTATTTAACTTTTTTAATCAAAATATTAATTAGAAGGGATTTTAACATATAGCTAGAAAATTAATTGCCATGTGCTGAAAAAAAGGCAAATTAATTACCACTCAAAACTCTTTTTCAGGCAAAAATAAATTACTAGAGAAACTCATAATTTTTTTTTTTTTAAAAAAAAAATTATCGAGAAAGATTTATTTTCAAATCAAGCAAAAACTTTGAGAAGATTCTAAAGTTGCGAAAAAACCAAGATGTCACGCGCTTCTGTCATGTTCCTCAAGAAGAGAACAAAGTCACTCAAAACTCATATGTAAACTGCATTTTTTAGTGAGAACAAGATAAATTTTGTTTTATTATCCATAAATGTATTATTGTTTTCTTTCCAAATTTTTAATTACGATTTTCACTTTTTTTTAAGAATATACAAATTTATGCTAAGAATAATGTTTATGAGCTTAAAAAAAAAAAAACTAAAGGTCAGTTTGGTAATCATTTTATTTTTTTAAAAAAATAAATATATAAACATCATTTTCACCTATTAATTAGTATATTTTGTTGCCTATATTTTAGGAGTGTTTTCAAATTTTAAACAAAATTTTAAATTTTGGATTTTATTTATTTATTTATTATTAGTATTAATATTTGTAATTTAGCTAGAATTCGTGTTTATATATAAAATATGAAAATCATAAATCAAGAAATTGTGTGAAACAAGCACAATTTTCAAAAAAATTAAACAGTCATCAAATAGGAGTTATATGGTTATCAAATGACATCTAAGGTTTTAAAGAGCATTTGGGACATGAGTTTAACGAAGTATAAAAATGTAAATTTTAAAGTTTAAATGAAGAGCTTAAAAGTTTAAAATTAAGAAACATGCGCGTATTTAAAGAATTTATGGGATGTTTGGCTTAAAAAATTAGGAGAAGTTGAGTTGTGAACTCCACTTCGTGTTTCTTCTAAAAAGTTATGGACCCTATAATTTAACATTTTCTCAAACTTCACAATTTTATTATTTGACCCAAATGCCCATTTAGATTTAGAAAGATGTGCCAGGAAAAAATGAGTTTGATGTGTTTTTGAGCTCTCCAGACTTTGTCCAAAGAACTCCAAATATAACAAATTTTTAGGACAAACTAAAGTTCAAATCTTTAACGTAAACACTTCTTAAAAACAATAACTATGTCTTAGGTTAGACGTGATTTAATTTCTAGAGTGTTTAAGTTTGAAAATGAGTTATCTTGACAAAAATTGAAGTATTTTGACAATTATTTAAAATAGTTTTTGAAATACTTTTTAAAGTTTATTTTAAAAAGTTTTTATCAAAAAAAAAATTAAAAAATATATATTTTTTTTGAAAAATATTTTTCTCTTGTCAATCTAAAATGATCCTTCATCAGTTGAGAATGTTATAGAAAAAAACATATCAAACTTGCAAACTTAATTAGTGTTATCATTATTTAGGTCCCGTTTGGTAACCATTTCGTTTTTTGTTTTGAAAATCAAGCCTATTTCATTTACATTTTTTATAATAGTTTGTATCTTTCTTAAATATAGTGGTTAAATTCTTAGTAAAATTACAAAAACAAAAACAACTTCTTGAAAACTATTTTTTTAGTTCTCAAAATGTAGCTTGGTTTTTTAAACCATTGGTGAAATGTAGATATAATAAAGGAATAAATTTGGAGGTAGAAGTAGTGTTTATAACCTTAATTTTCAAAGAAAAAAAAACAAAATAATTACCGAACAGAGCCTTAATAATTCCAAACATGTCTAACATTTCTATTTTGGGTTTAAATTAGACGTTTCTAAGGGTTCTTTTTAAATATAAAAAAATAAATCAAAATATTTATAAAATATAGCAAAATTTTAGAACTATTAATGATAGATGTTGATAGACACAATTTTATTATATCTTATAAATATTTTCAATAGTTTTATCATTTGAAATAATTTTTCCACGTTTCTAATGTGTGATTCATTTTAGACCCGAGAGCGTAGATAATTGCAATTTTGTAATGTTAGGAGCCAGAACTCAGAAGTCAATTATTTTTCATTGAATAATTGAATGGGCTATTTTTACCATAAAAATCACTAGATCCAAGGTTTGGAATTAAATTATTAATTATTATTAAAGTGTTACATCACATTTGCAGCCAACTTTCAGCCCACTATCAATTGTCGGAGGTAAGGGACGCCGCCGCTGGTGCAGCCGGAGGAACCCCAGCTCCGCCACTGTCCGGCAGGATATATTCGTCTTCGAAAGGTTCTCAATTCAACCATTAATATTTTACCCATAGACTTTGAGTTGCTACCCATCCAAATTAATAATGATATCCATTTAAACTCAAAATTTTTATAAGGTTTGGATTCACTTGAGAACAAATTTTTTTTTTAAAAAAGACTTATTTTTATTTAAATGGTTGAAAATATACTTTAAAAGCCATTTTGAGTGGTTGTCAAACACTCTAATTCTTTTTAAAATGATTTATTTTTTAAATTAAATATTTGAAAATATATTCCAAATACATGATAATAATTTTTTTTATTAAATTCTTAAATGGTCGGAATCAATTTAAACTATTTATTAAGGTTGTTAAACCATCATTGCATCAAGACTTTTTCATATTCTAATTAGGAGAATAAAAAAATTAAATTAATGTATAAACAAATTTCGACGAAAAGTCTAATGGAGAGTCCAAATAAATTTGTTTATAAAAGTTTATAAATTTGATTAATAAAATTATAAATCCTCCTTGATGTTTATAAAAATAGAATATAATATGAAAGATGTAAATTAATTATTAAAAAAAAAAAAACAAAAAAAAAAACAAAACGTTAGGTCTTTTTGTGTGAGACATGTTTTATATCTTTCATTATTAATACAACATGGGTTTAATTTAAAGATGGCTGCGTTTATTAAAAAGAAAAATGAAAAATGAAGAAAATACAATAAAAGCGATATGGCTGCGCTTTCACGTTAACTACAGTTTAAAAATGATTTTTTAAAAAGACATATTTTAAAAAATGATTATTTTGTAGCTTTATGTTTTTTTAATTAAAAAATAGGTTTAAATCTTATTTTAGTCCTCAAAACTTTGAATCTTATTCTATTTTGGTCTTTAAACTTTAAAAAAACATTCATTTTAAAAAGTGTTTATTTTAGTTTTTACTATTAAAATTATGTTAACTCTTCAACAAAAATGTAAGTGAACTTTTATTTTTGGATGACTAAGCTCTAAATGTATTGAGTAAGATGAAGGTGAAATAAAATGCTAATAATGAACACACTAAAATACTGAACAACCAAAGTTTTGAACGAAAAATGTCTTTTAAATTCTCCCGCTTGCTATCTTATTCAAAATTAAAACTCTAGATTTTTTTAGTGTCGCTCAGTTATTTGGTAGTCTAATCATCCAAAAATACAAAACACTTTGCCATTTGTTAAAAAGTTAACAAAATCTTAATATATCAGGGACCAAAATAAGCATTTCTTATAAGCATTTCTTAAAAGTTCAAGGATTAAAACAAACATTTTAAAAAGTTTAGAAATCAAAATAAAACAATATTCAAAGTTTAAGGACTTAAATGTTAAAAGTTTATAAATCAAAATAGAATATTATTCAATGTTCAAGGATGATTTAAACCTAAAAAATACTTCTAGCATCACAAACCTTATACCGCTAATAGATCACTGAAGTGAAGAGGAAAATCTCATCGTTTTTGGACTCGGTGTGTTTTGCCACTATTGATGTCAAGCAAATTAATAGTCATGAAGCGACTCAATTGCAACCAAGCATCATTGATTCAGATTAAATAAGTTATGAAGGAGATTTAGAAAATATATTCGCGTGAACGATGATTGATGTCAAATGAGTTTGTTATCAACCAACTAAATGGTTGGCTATTGAGAGAGTGACTAAAGTACAAATTATAAAATAATCAATTTTATTGTGTTATTGAAACTATGAGGTTGTAGCCATTGTAAGTATATGGTTATATAAGGTATATACTCTATATACTCTAGACTATGGGATCGGAGATTTGAATCTCCCAACTTTAAATTATTGTACTAAAAGAAATACTACGCTTTGCATAATTGTAGGATTCTAGTGACCACAAAACCTTATTATAAATATAATCTACTTTCAATATTAGGTGTATTAGATTGTTCGATTTCATTTTTAGTGTATGCTTATTTCCTCTCAATTTATTTGTTGTATTTTCATCTATTAGATATAAACTTGAATTATGATCCAATTTTAAAATAAAAATAAAATTTAGATAACTCTATTTATATATATTATATATATATATTATATATAATAATATATATATATATATATATATATAATAAAATTTTAGCCTAAAATTTATAATAAAAAAAAAACATGGCCAAACAATAGACAAACCGAATAAAGAAAAAACAAAGATTGATTTATAAATATTATGATAAATAGTTGCTCATGCTTAGTGTCTATTGACAATGTGTGCATGGTGTCGTTTTCCAAAGTATTGTTTTATGTGTCTACATTACCACTTTATTAGTGTCTATGTATACCACCTCCTACTTGCCAAATTGCCTATAATATAGTGACATTTGATGGGTTTTGGAAAGATACACACATTGGGCCAAAGTTCATAAGAAATTGGAGAAACTAGAGAATTCAGCGAAATTTCTTATTTTATATTTTTGCTTATTTATATATTTATTATTAAATTTAATTTAATATATATTTATTTTATTTTTATTATATTATATTTATTTTTTATATTATATTTTATTGGTATTCGTATTCCCATAAGTTCATAATACGTTATCAGCACAAGCTCCCCGCTAAAGATAGGTCCTAAAGGTATGTCGGATTTTCTCTCTTCGTTATAGTTAATAAATTAAATGTTGTTTTACATATTTGATATATATTAAATTTTCTAATATAAATATAAAATTTTGTGATAGTGTTACTATGAAAATATTAATAAATTAGAATTTGTAACATTGGATATTTTATAGTAATAATTTTTTGTCATTAGTGCTTGGTGCCAAAATACATCTGGATGCCAAAAATGTGATCATCAAAAACAAATTTTCTTCCTAAAGCTCATCGTAAAATGGATGCACTTGAGGCTCCAAAATTTTAAATCAATATGTTCGAGAAGACATTTGCTACATTCGGATATGGTCCTGTAGTAGCAATATCGAAGGAAATATTTTAAGAGTATTATTGCACTCATCTGATGTATTCTCGTGACTAAATGAAATAACGAGTTATTGATAATTATATATAATATATATATATATATATATGATTTCAACCAACTTAGAGGCCCACATTTTGTGAAGTAAATGTTGTAAATTTTAATAATCGGGGATGAAAAATCTGAATCTCGACCGACTGAAACATCGACATTCCTTGAAGTAAATGCTGTGAATTTTAATAATAATCGTGGTCAAGGTCATGACCGTGGTAAAGAAAGAAATAATTATTATTTTTGTGATGATCGTTCTAATCATTCAAATTTCAAAAGAACCACATAAAATGATGATCACAAATAAAAAACTCCACAAGATAAGAGTTCAAAAAGTGCTAAAAATAAATGCTTTTGATATGGAATGACTGGGCATTGGTCACGTACCTGTCGTATGTCAAAACACTTAGTTGATCTCTATCAAGTCTTCCTGAAGGAAAAAAGAGAAAAATGTAGAAGAAAATTTTGCATATTAGAATAATTACATATTTGACCCATCCCATATGAAAAATTTGGATGTGATTGACTTCATTGAATCTTCTGAAGAGAAAATCGGCATAATTGATGGAACATCAAGTATTTCCTTTGACTTTGAAAATATCTAGACTTAATGTTGTTTTTTTTATTCATCTCCATTTTTTTTCTTCTCTTAGTAGATGTTGACCTTTGTATATTCCAAATGTTATTTTCCTTATTGTAATTATTTACTTTTAATGAAGAAACCTGGATCATTTTCATATGTTAGCTGACTAAAAAATGAGTAAAAAAAATTTATGTCTGGCAAACAGTGCAACTACAAATACAATACTTGCAAGTGAAAAATACTTTTCCAAATTACCAATGCTGGAAGCAAAAATCAATACAATATCAGGGTCTGGAAACCTATCTTCTGAAGAGAAAATCGGCATAATTGATGGAACATCAAGTATTTCCTTTGACTTTGAAAATATCTAGACTTAATGTTGTTTTTTTATTCATCTCCATTTTTTTCTTCTCTTAGTAGATGTTGACCTTTGTATATTCCAAATGTTATTTTCCTTATTGTAATTATTTACTTTTAATGAAGAAACCTAGATCATTTTCATATGTTAACTGACTAAAAAATGAGTAAAAAAAAAAATTATGTTTGGCAAACAGTGCTACTACAAATACAATACTTGCAAGTAGAAAATACTTTTCCTAACTGCCAATGCTGGAAGCAAAAGTCAATCAGGGTCTGGAAACCTAATAGGTTTGAAAAAGAAAATATTATTTTGCCTAGAGGAACAAAATTTACAATTGATAACGTGTTGTTCTCTAGTCAATCAAAGAGAAATCTACTGGTTTTAAAGATATACGCTGCAATGGTTATCATATTGAGACTGAAAGAAAGAATAATATAGAGTATGTTTATACCATATCTACTGTCTCATATGAAAACATATACTAGAAGAGTTGCCTACTTTATCGTTTGGATTATATCATACTCATATACAAGTAATTGAAACATATACAATAATGAACTTGAAGTTTATGAATCTAGACATATTTACAATTTAGCATAATAGATTAGATCATCAAGGGTTTATAATGATGAAAAGAATTATTGAATTGTTGAGAATTCAAATTGACACCCAATGAAGAGCCAGAAGATTCTTTAATCTAATGCATCATCATGTGATGCTTGCTCTCAAGGAAAATTGATAAGTAGACCATCACCAACTAAAATAAGGATTAATCACGTGCATTTTTAGAACGAATTCATGGTGATATATGTGGACCTATTAACCTACCAAGTGGACCATTTAAATATTTTATGGTATTAATAAATACATCCAGCAGATGGTCACACGTGTGCTTGTTATCAAGTCGAAACACTCAAATAATTAAGTTAAGAGCACAATTTCTTGATTATACAATTAAGACCATT
Organism: Benincasa hispida; assembly: GCF_009727055.1. Taxonomy (NCBI): domain Eukaryota; kingdom Viridiplantae; phylum Streptophyta; class Magnoliopsida; order Cucurbitales; family Cucurbitaceae; genus Benincasa; species Benincasa hispida. Next base: position 18,321,203 of record NC_052358.1, read on the forward strand.
CGTCTTGATAACACTAGTGAATTTACATCCAAGCTTTTGATAATTATTGGGCTAAGTGTTGAATATCCTATAACTCATGTTCATACACAAAATGGTTTAGCAGAATCATTCATAAAATGTTTGTAGTTAATTGCTCGACCATTGCTTATGAGATCTAAGCTTCCTACATTTGTATGCAGACATACTATTTTACATGCAGTGTCACTTGTATGCATTAGGCCAATAGCTTATCAAAAGTACTCGCCATTACAAATAACTTATGGTCATGAGCCAAATATTCCCCATCTAAGAGTTTTTTGATGTGTAATATATATTTCGGCTACTCCACCACAACATACCAAGATGAGTCCTCAAAAAAGGTTAGGAATATATGTTGGATATGATTCCTCGTCAATTGTTAAATATCTTGAACCCCTGATGAATGATGTATTTACTGCACAATTTGTTGATTGTCATTTTTTTGAGACAAAATTTCCAACATTAGGGGGAGAAATTAAAAAGTTGAAAAAAGAAATTATATAGAATGCATCGTTATTGTCTCATTTAGATCATTGTATAGATCAATGTGAACTTGAAGTTCGGAAGATAATTCATTTGTAAATATAGCAAATTATTTACCAGATGCATTTATAAATGCTTATAAAGTGACTAGATGACATATACTAGTTGCAAATGCTCCATTAAATACAGTAAGTTGTCACTAATGGGTCTGAGACACGCCAGAAGCGTGATAGATCATTCAGTTCCAAAGATAAAAATCCTCAAAAAAGAAAGTCAATAAATGACTCAGTTAAGAATAAGGATGCTCTAGAAGAAATCATAGATATGAGTACTTATAAGGATATTGAAGTAAATGAAGATAATAATGAGATATCAATAAATTATGGAACCATATAAGTTGACAACATTTTTTCATACGATATTACTTATGATATTATTTATGAATGTGAGTATGAAAAATATCGACATAGAAAAGATTGAGAAAAGATTAGCTTCAATGGAAAAGAAGCAATCGAGGCATAATTAAACTCACTTTCAAAACATCAGATTTTTTGACCAATAGTCCAAACACCAAAAAGTATTAAACCTGTGGGATACAAATGGGTATTTGTGAGGAAAAGAAATGAAAATAATATGGTCACAAGATATAAGGCAAGACTAGTTGCACAAGGTTTTTCACAAATACCTGATATTGATTATGAGGAGATGTATTCTCCAGTGGTGGATGCAATTACATCATGATATTTAATTGATTTGATTTTGTATGAAAATCTGGACATGCATCTTATGGATGTAGTCATAACATATTTATATGGATCTCTTGATAATGATATTTATATGAGAATCCCATAAGGATTTAAGGTACCTGAAATATATAAATGAAATTCCCAGAAATTGTATTTAATAAAGGTACAGAGGTTGCTATATGGATTGAAACAATTAGGATGAATGTGGTATAATCGCCTGAGTGGATATTTGTGAAAGAAGGATATCAAAACAATCCAATATGTCCATGTGTTTTTATAAAGAATTCACGGCCTGAGATTTAGTATATGTTGATGGTTTGAGCAAAAGCTACTGAAGAGATTTCAAAGACAATAGAATTTTTGAAGAAAGAAAATGAGATGATAAATTTTGCCTTAACTTGCAAATAAAGCATAGAGCAAACAGAATTGCATCAATTTATATATTAAAGATCTTTTATGGATTATGTACATCATTGAACACTCCTATGGTAGTTCATTCACTCGATGTGAAAAAGATATATCATCTGATCTAAAAAAGATGATGAAAAATATTAGGTCCTAAAGAATCATATATTTTGAGAAATAAGTGCACTTATATAGCTTTCCTACTTTATACACTGCATTTTGTAGTATTTTTCAATAATTTTGTTATATATATATATGATATTCCTAAAAAAAAAAAGGATATTGGAGTAGAGTTAAACATATAGTATGTTTTATTTGAGAATTAGTTTACATTGATTTATTTTATTTTAATGAATCTAATTATGATCTAATTGGTTGTGAAGATGTAGGTTAGTTATCTAACACATACAAGCTAGATCTTACATATATTACTTAGTACATGGAGAAGAATTTTTAAATCATGACGACCAGTAAAACAGACCATAATGGCTACTTCCTCAAATCATACTGAAATTCTTGCAATTCACGAGGCTAGTCGAGAATGTGTATGGTTAAGATCAATGACTCAGCACATTCGTGGAACATGTAGTCTGTCTTCTAATAAAAATCTTCCAAACGATATTATACAAAGACAACACAACATGCATATCTCAAATCAAAGGATGATATATTAAAGGAGATAGAATAAGACATATTTCACCAAAGCTTTTCTACAATCATGACCTCGAAGAAAATGATGTACACAAAATTTGTTCGAAAGATAACATAGCAGACTTATTTACAAAATCATTACCAACCGCAACCTTTGAAAAATTGGTGCACAATATTGAAATACGATGACTCAGAGAAGTGACATTTCTACGAAGGAGAATAAATATATTTTCTTTTTAAGAGTATTATATTATATAAAATATGTACTCTTCTTCTTTCACTAGGGTTTTTTTCCCATTGAGTTTCTTCCTAGTAAGATTTTAATGAGGCATATTTCATATATATAATGAACATCTACTGGAGATTATTATAAATATTATGATAATATATGCCCATTAGATGTTCATGCTCAGTATCCATTGACCATGTGTCATATCCTCATTTCCCAAAATATTGTCTATGTGTCTTAACATTACACATTATTAGTGTCCATGTAATCCATCCCTACTTGCCAAATTGCTTATAAATAGTGGCATTTAGTGGATTTTGGAAGACACACATTGGGTATAATCCAAAAAGATTAGAGAGAGTGGAGAAATCCATCCTTTTTATTTTATTTACCTTTGTTATTTATTTATTTCATATATTCATATATTATGTTTAATTTATTTAGTATTTATTTATTTTATTATTATATTGTATTGAATTTATTTTAATATTAATATTGGTATCCGTATTCCTGTTATGCGCTTCAAGTTCAAAACAAGATGGAATTATTAAAGTCGTGTTTTAAAGCATATTCTAAAAAATAAAAACCACAATTAATAAATAAATGTTCATCAAACTAAACCTTAGAGACTTATAACAACTCTATTGGACCTTTAATTCAAAACTTTTAGTTATTTTAAATTGTAACAGCAAACTTCTACAAATATAAATTTCAAAACTTGAAATATCTTTCATGCTTAAAAAAACAAAAAATTGTACGAAGTCTTCAAATAGAGATGTCATGAATTAAAATATGAAAGGAACAAATAGAAGTAAATAATTATTAATATCGAAAAAGTGAGCTTGACTCAATGGTATTAGTAAGCACTCCATCCTAAGAGATTGGAGGTTCAGTTCCCGCCCTGGAATTTTTGTAATTGTGAACCTACACTATGGTAAATTAGGTTGATTAGAGAGAGATTTGAGGTCCTATATTTAGTATGTATGTCTTATATTTAAACCTCTATACTGTACAATATATACTTCTAATTAATAAATCATTATATGGTATTAGAGCTAGGATTTTTCTTTTAGCCCAGCCTTGCCGTCTATTCTCCTGCTTCCTGCCCTGTTGTCGCCTTGCCTCCCTACCTCCGTCGACGACCAACCGACCTGCCCTGCCCTATCCTTATGATCGGGTCTGTACAACTTGCTCTATTGTCGTCTTGCATCAACCAACTGGGTCTGTATAATCTCATATTCACGATCAGCACTAACCCCTGCCTACCTCTATTATTTTCCCATATATGGTTCCAATTTGAATCATCTCCATCACCCATCCTGTCGCGTCCGCCATCCTACCCTACCTCGCCGTGTCTGCGATGTCAAGCAGTCCTATTAACAATATTGAGCTACAATGTCGATTTGCATCGCGACCTCAATTCTATTTCACCAGCTGAGCCGCATGACCTCAAATCTGAACATCTTGTTTCCCTCCCAGTCAAGCTACGCCGTCAATCTAATCTTTCTCTTAGCCAAGTCCACCATTGATCGGGTCTGCTCTTTCCCAGTTGAGCCACGTCGATCTGTCTTCTCTCCCATCGAGCTGTGCAGCTGATCAGATCTGTTCTCTCCTAGCCAAGCTGAACCGCTATTCTAATCTGGTCTGTCTCCTAGTCGAGCCAAGCCACCAAATGGTCATGTGTTTCGTCCTATTAATACTAGTCTTGAAGGGACCAATTATCCTACTTGGGCCTATCAAATGAAAATTTTTCTAATTGGGTGCAAGATATGATGCATTATCACCGATGAATTTCTAAGCCAGTCAGGATAACCATTGAGGACGATAATAAATTTATTGAACACTTAGAAGATTGGGACGGTAAGAATCACCAAATTATCACTTAGCTAGGTAATAAATCTATTTATGCTATTCATGTTCAGTTTGATACATTTGATGATGCTAAAAGTTTGTGGGATTTCTTATCTGCATACTTTCAATCTGTTGGACTGGTTCATTATTATCAATTGTACAATACTGATGTTAATCTCAATCAGGATACTGGCCAATCAGTTACTGAATATTTAGCAACTCTTCAACCCATTTGGATGAAATTAGATCAAGCTAAAATTAGTACAAGGTTATTCTGAGGCTTCGTTCAGAATATGAATATATTTGTGCTGTTTTGCTACACCGCAGTCCTCTACATTTGTTGGATACAATGATTTAGGAAATCCTGGTTGAAGAAAATGACTCGACATCGTTCCTTCCAAGCAATCTGAGGTTGTTCTCGCAAGTACTCATATGTATAGTACTCTGGAGCTCTCTTTTGTAAGAACTGTAAGATCTTTGGGCACAAGTTTGTTGATTGCCCTAAAATAAAGTGCAGGTATTGTCACAAATGTGGCCATATTTTGAACAATTGTCCCACACGACCACCTTGACCTTCAGGCCATCCTCAAAAGTCAAGAAATCCTACTAAAACTACTTTTTCCTCTATTGCTACTAATGCCTCCTCTACTAATCCCAATCCTTCCTGCCTCGTTTTTAGATGAGTGATCTACAGGACTTACTAAACAGGTGATTTCATCCAATTCTTTCACTCTTGCGGTTTTTCCAGGTAATTGGTGGCTTCTTGAATCCATTTGTTGCAATCATATGACATCTGACATTTCTCTTATGACTACATCTACTCTTGCAAAATCACTTCCCCCCATTTATGCTGCTGACATCAATTGTATGGCCATATCTCATGTTGGTTCAATTGACACTCCAACATTAAATTTTTTTTAATACTTATTGTGTTTCAAACCTGACCTTTTAGTCTTGCGTCGGTCAGACAATTGTATGTCCTTAGCTTAACTGTTTCTTTTTCTTCTGCTGGGTGTCAGGTTTAGGATCCATAGATGAGACAGATGATTGGTGCGAGTTGCAAAGTAGGAAGATTGTTTGAGCTCACATCACTCCAACTCCCTACTTGTTCCATTTCTTCCCCTATCACTGACTCCACTATATATAGGTGGTATCTCCATCTTGGTCATACTTCTTCTGAAAAGCTTCGTCATTTAATTTATGTTAAAAATTTAAATAAATTTTTCAAGTTTGTTCCACACAAAACAACTTGCATTATCTTCCAGTCAAGCTCTATATATGATCAACCTTTTGACTTAATTCATTCTGATGTTAGGGGTCTTGCCCTTACTACTACTGTCAATATCGCTATTTTGTTTTATTCATTGATGATTACTCTCAATTTACATGGATATATTTTCTTAAAAATTGTTTCGCCTTATCTCAAATGTATATTGATTTTGCTAATATGGTTCAAACTCAGTTCTCTCGTACCATTAAAATTCTTCGCATAGATGATGCCATGGAGTATAATGACTCAAGTTTCCTTTCTTTTCTCACCCAGCAAGGTACTATCGTTTAACGCTCTTATCCTCTTACCTCTCAACAGAATGGGCGAGCGGAACGCAAATATCGCCACATTCTGGATTCCATTGGAGCCCAACTTCTTTCTACCTCTTGTTTAGAGAATTTTTAGGGTAAGGCTACTCTTACCTCTGTCTACACAATCAACCGTCTCCCTTCTTCTGTCCTTCAATACATCTTGCCATTCAAACGATTATATGGTACTCCTCTTAACTACTCTAACATTAAGGTATTTGGTTGTGCATATTTTATTCTTTTCATCCACATGAACATACTAAATTAGAACCGCGTGCACCTCTCTGTTCCTTAGCTATGGAACTGAACATAAAGGTTTTCGTTGTTGGGATCCTCTTTCTAATATATTACAAGTCTCTTGCCAATTTTTTGGGAGCATACTATTTTCTCCAGTCTCTCATCCTTCCATACCTCTCTTTCGAGTTCTCATCCCTTTCTTAATGATGTTTCTATTGATCTTTTCCTTCGTCTGAATCTATTCATGATACTGAGCTTGAACAATTTGCACCAGTCTCTATCGATCCCAATCAGCCTTTTGTCTCAACTGTTGAATCTGAACCTGTTCATGACCCTACTTCTCTTGTTCTAAGCTCCACTTGGGTAAAGGTACCTCCCATTCATCTTTGGGGTTTTCATTGTTTTTTTTCATTATTGTTTCCTTGGTTGAACCTACCTCTTTTCATGAGGCAAGTAATAACCCTCTATGGCAGCAAGCAATGAATGAAGAACTTTAGGCTTTAGAAAAGATACACACATGAGACTGTGTTGATTTTTTTCCCTGGTAAAATATCTATTGGTTGCAAGTGGGTCTACAAGATCTAGACTTACTCTGATGGTTCTATTAAACAATAAAGCTCAGCTTGTGGCGAAAGGATATTCTCAAGAGTATTACATCAATTATGAAAAGGCTTTTACTCTATGGCATGGATGACATCTATTCGAAGTCTTTTAGCAGTTGTTGTTGCCAAACAGTGGTCTCTTCTTCAGATAGATGTCGAGAATGACTTTCTTAATGGGGCCTTATCTAAGGAAGTATTCATGCAACCACCACTGGATATTTCTCCTCCACTTCCAAAAAATATGTCTCCTTCGTCGTGCATTGTATGGTTTAAATCAAGCTCAACGAGCTTAGTTTGCAACTTTCAGTTCTATCATTGTTCAACTTAGGTATACTTCTAGTTCACATGTCACGACATTCTTTACGCGCCAAACGCCTCATGGTATTGTTCTTTTTCTCTTATATGTTGACGACATGATTATTACTGAGGATGACCCTTAGGCTATTTCTGATTTACAGCATTATCTTGAAGAATACTTTGAGATGAAAGATTTGGGTTCACTCAGTTACTTTCTTGGTCTTGAGGTGTTAATGAGCTTTGCTGGTTATTTGTTGTCTCGAGCGAAATATGCCTCTGATCTATTGATCTATTCAGGCATCACTAACTCCGCCACAACACCAATACCACTCAATCCCAATGTTCACCTAACTCCGTTTTGATGGTGTTTCGTTTGAAAATGCTAGTCTCTATCTTCAACTTGTTGGCAGCCTTATTTATCTGATAGTAACTTGTCTAGACATTGCATATGTCGTTCATATTTTTAGTCAATTCATGGCTACTTCACAGACCATTCATTTTACCGTTGTCCTTCGTATTCTTTACTATGTCAAGGGTACTCTAGGGCATGGACTTCAGTTCTCTTCACAATCATCCCTAGTGTTATTCGACTACTTTGATGCTAATTGGGTTGATGATCCTACTAATAGGCATTCTACCTCGGGTTACTGTTTCTACCTAGGTGACCATCTCATTTCTTGGCGGAATAAGAAATAGAATGCTGTCTCTCGTTCTAGTGCTGAATCTAAATATCGCGCTCTGGCTGAAGTAGCGTCAGAATTATTATAGCTCTGTTGGCTTTTTGCTAATATGGGAGTCTCTCAGCAGTTTGCGACATCGTTCACTGTGACAATTGAAGTGCCATCCAAATTACTCACAATGATATCTTTCATGAACAGACAAAACATATTGAGAATGACTGCCCTTTTGTCTATCATCATCTCCTAAGTAAAACTCTTCTTTTACGATTTATTTCCATCACCGAGCAATTAACTGATACTTTTACCAAAACTTTGTCATCCAGACACTTCTACCAGTTGCTTAACAAAATCAAGTTGGTTTATATTTTGCCACCTTGAGTTTGAGAGAGAGTGTGAACTTATATTATGGTAAATTAGGTTTATTAGAGAGAGATTTTAGGTCCTATATTTAGATTGTATTCCTTGTATTTAAACCCTATACTGTACTGTACAATACACACTTCTAATTAATAAATCGTTATAGTACTAAAAAAAAATCATGGATAACAAATTATCTATATCAAACATTGAAAACATCTAATAACCTTTATGAATTTTGATTATCAATCTCAAGGTTTGAGGTTTAATCTCTCCATCCCACATACTTGAAGAAAAAAGCGGTAATATATTTCATTCAGATAAGTATTATTTTGGTCTATATACTTTCATAATGTTCATTTTGATCTCTCTAACGTCTTTCTAAAAAGTGGCCATTTTAATATTTTATTTTTGTTTTTATTTCAATTTCAAGGACCAATTAAAAACAAAGTTGAAAGTACATGAACCAAATGAATCTAGCTAAGTCTATCACTAGTGGTATTTTATTAGTGATAAAGTCTATCATTGATATTTTACTATATTTGCAGTTTTTAAAAATGTTGTTATACAATTAATTATTAATTTTAAAAATGCTACTATTTTTTTTTTTTACGATATCTATGATGGGAAAACTAAACATCTATCAATTGAATTTCGTTTATTTTAGTAAAATAAATTAAAGTTGAAAATACTCTAACTAAAATGCACATTTCGTCCTCAAGTATAAGGACGAAAATGGAAAAAATAAAGTGGGGATGAAATCAGTAATTGGACCTTTCATTTATCTATGGTAAAACTGTAATTTTACAGTACCTGCATACGAAAGCATGAGAAGATGGGTGGCTTCATTGAAGAACGAACAACAATGAACAACAACAACGGACTCTAAACGGCCAAACCTTGAAATGCAATTAATGGAACCTCAGTTTCTTTACTTGAATTCACAGTCTCCTCCATAGAGTCACAGTGGGTTTCTTCCTTTTTCCTCACTTTACTCTTGAAAACGACCGCAATTCTTCTCTCCTCCCAACAAAAAGTAGAAAACGAGCACAAGGAGCGGTGATTGTGAGTGCTTTTGCTTTCTAATCTTCATTCTCTCTTTCTTTTTCAAAACCCATTTCCATTAATCTCTTGCTTTTGCCTTTGCATTTCCAATTTCTGCATCAAAAATCGAATTGGGTCTCTTTCTTTCACTCTCATTTCAGCTTTAAGCTTCGTTTTCCACTACCCTTTTAGCTAAAAACGTTGTCGTTTCTCAGATCCCTTCATTACAGCGGGATGTGAAGCTTCATTGCCACATTTTACTGTAAATGTTCTCTGCTGCAGCTCCGGCTGCCATGGCGACCTTCTCTTGAGCTTCTTTTTAGCTCTTTTCACCGGTGGCTGCTTCTTCCGGTGACGGCGTCGGATGATTGGGTGTCAGTGTGTCACTCTCTTTATTTTCAGGTTCTTTCTCTTCAGTTGTTTTTCGCTATGTTTTAACCCCATTTCCTTTTTCTTTTCACTGAGTTCTGGTTTGTAGTGTACATCTGGATGGATGCTACTTGAATGATAGATCTGCGTTCTTGTTGGAATTATATAAATTTTTTTATTTGGGTTTAATGTATAGTTGGAATTGTATATTTGTGAGCTCGCATTACACTCATTTGGAGATAATTTTCAGGTTTACATTCACGAGATTTGTTTTTGGAGAAGGAACTTCATAGTCATCAGCTTCTCTTTCTTCTTCTTCTTCTTCTTCTTAAATTTTTAGAGCTAAGCTGAAAAAAGATTGAACACCGTTTTTGGGTTTACAAACCACAAATTCCCTGTCATTTTGTCAGAAATTATATTTTTCTGATTGTCAATTTCGTACGCTGTAATGTCATGATAATTACTGAAAAATGTCCTCGTTCTGAAACTAGAAAATTCTTCTGAAAATTGGGTTCTCTTCTTTGAATCAACATGTGCTCTCTGACCTCTTGGTTGACGATATGGGTTTGTAACCAAGTTTTTGGCCATAATTTACAGTCACTATTCTCTTGGCTCTCATACCTTGCATGCATTTCTAGTAAACTTTGTAGTGGGGTAATTTTTTTCTAGAGTCGGCATGTTGAATTTTCACCTTGAGAAAATTATTAGTGTAGGATATTATTTAAAGTGAATTTGGGATGTCTCTTAAGAGCAGTACTTTTGAGTGAAGTACTTTTAAAAAAATTATATTACTCTGACCAGGTACTACATGAATCTCGAAATTTGTTTTTAATGAACTTAAATCACTTTCTACCGTACCAAAAGTCATACCAACTCATCCTCGTAGTTGTTCAGTAGTTGAGATTCCTCAGGATTAATGACTTAGGCCTCCTTCGTTTTAGCAGATAAGATTGTCAGAGACTCCAAAACTCTGACTTTTGTTCCTTGCATTTCCATTTTAGTTGCACATAATGTTGCATAATTCTTTTCTAAGAAACGTGCTCTTTGTTATTTTCTTATCGAATGTTTCTATAGTTGGCAACATTTGGATCATCTTCAAAAACAAACTTTCGGATATTACCATTGTAACTGTTATTTATTTCTTCCTGGTTAGCTCTTGTAAACCTTACCTTTGAAAATCTGCATCACCTGTACTTTCCAATTTTGTGGCAGGTAAACAGCAGGGCCAGAACAGATAGTTGTAAGTTTTGCAGTTGGTTTCTTCAAGTATCCCGTGTTAATTAATTCCAAATGAAGTTCTGTTTAGCATCAGTGCTTCTTGTTATTATTAATCTACTTCACCTTGCAATTGCTGACCTGGAATCAGACAAGCTAGCTCTTCTTGACTTTGCTTCTTCTGTTCCACATCGTCGGAGCCTCAACTGGAACGATACTACATCGGTATGCACATCTTGGGTTGGCATTACTTGCAGTGCAGATAGAACTCATGTGCTTACCCTCCGATTACCTGGCATTGGACTCGTGGGTTCAATTCCTTCTAACACTCTAGGGAAACTCGATGGCCTCAAGATTCTCAGTCTCCGTTCCAACCTCCTTAGTGGAAAAATACCGTCTGATATTACCTCACTTCCTTCTCTCCAATATCTTTACCTCCAACACAATAACTTCTCTGGTGATGTTCCTTCCTCCCTTTCACCTACTCTTAATGTATTGGATCTGTCATTCAATTTATTAGAAGGAAAGATTCCAAAGACCGTACAAAATTTGACACAACTAACTGGATTGAACCTCCAGAACAACAATCTTTCTGGTTCTATACCAGATGTCAACCTCCCTAAGCTCAAGCATTTCAATCTAAGTTATAACCATCTTAATGGTTCTATTCCAACTTTTTTTAATACATTCCCAAATTCATCCTTCATTGGAAATCCTTTATTATGTGGATCACCTCTAAAAGCTTGCTCCCTAGTCTTATCTCCAGCTCCTCATGCTCCACCTTCACCTGCCATTTCTCAGAAGCAGAGCTCCAAAAAACTGAAGATGGGAGTCATCATTGCTATTGCAGTTGGTGGATTTTTCCTTCTATTCCTTGTAGTTCTTTTTGTGGTTCTGTGCTGTTTAAAGAAAAAGAACAGTGAAGGTGCTGGCGCAAGAAAAGGGAAGGTTTCTGGTGGTGGGAGAAGTGAAAAACCAAAAGAGGAGTTTGGCAGTGGAGTGCAGGAGCCTGAGAAAAACAAGCTTGTGTTTTTTGAAGGTTGTTCATTTAATTTTGATCTTGAAGACCTATTAAGGGCTTCAGCTGAAGTGCTTGGAAAGGGCAGCTATGGAACAGCTTATAAAGCTGTTCTGGAGGAACCTACCACTGTTGTTGTTAAAAGATTGAAGGAAGTGGTGGTGGGGAAGAGGGAATTTGAACAACAAATGGACATAGTGGGAAGGGTTGGGCAGCACCCGAATGTCATGCCACTCCGAGCATATTATTACTCAAAGGATGAAAAACTCCTCGTTTATGATTATGTCCCAGGAGGCAGCTTGTCGTCACTCTTGCATGGTATACTTTCTTTATTTCCCTTCAGTTACTTATCTACTCCATAATTCTTAAGTACAGTAACCTCTTTCTCTACCTTAATTTTGTATAAAATCATTTTGTTTGTAGTTTAATACTAACTTTAGAAAGGCTGTTGTGTGGCAGTATAACTCATGTAACATCCTTTTAGACAAACTATCAACAACAAATTTGTGGACCAAGAGAAATGTAATAGTATCGAAAGTGAGGATGTAATTTAGGTTACTAGATTGATGACTAGAAATCTTCTATCTTCTACTTTAAGGTCATATATTATCTTTGGAGGGGTAAGAAACCAAGCTTTCATTGAGAAAAATGGAAGAATATAAGGGCATTCAAAAATTAAAAAAAAAAAGGGAACAAAAGGAGCATTGGACTAATTGCAGAAAAAGATTCCAATTCAAAAGAACAAAACCAAGGCCATAATTATAAGAAGCTTAGTGCTTGAAGCCCAAGGGAGACATTAAACCTAGCCACCTTCCAAACGTCCTCACTGAATCTCTCAGTCTCTAAAAATTCTATGGTTCCTTCCAAACCTAATACCCCAAAAAGCAACAAACTAGCTAGCTTGCCCTAGGGACTTTGCCATTTTCCGTGAAAGGGGATTTGGAAGCACCTCCTCCAACAACTCACTACCATCCCTATCCCAAGCTCCACACACACCAAACTAGGTTCTCGAGTGACCACAAAGAAACTAAGCAAATTGGCAATCCCACAATAAATGATCAAGATCCCACTCATGCCTCTTGTAAAGAGTGCACCATTGCAGAAACAACACGGAGGAATAATGCCTTTGATCACAATCCAAGGCCGTTCTCATATACCTTTTGATTTACTAGCAAACCTGCGTCTAGCTAAAATGAGGATTTGCTCCTTTTTGTCTTCATTTTGATAGGAAACAAAACTAACATGAACCAAAAAATACGTTCAGAGTGATGAGAAGCCATAACTTCTGTTAACCAAAAAATTAAGTTCAAAGCAGTGATTATGAATAAGCTCTCCAACTGATCATATTTAAGAAACAAGAATAACTACGGGAGGCTTTTTGATTAAAGACTCCTTGATGCGTTAAACAAAATGATTGTAGCAAGAGATCTCAATAACTATCTCCTCTCTTCTAAATATCCGTCTGTTCTTTCCATCTGGAGCTCCCAAAGAGTTGCCAAAGTACTGTTAACCCAGAGAATTTGGACCTTCTATTTGCAGGGATGAGTAGTCAACATAATGATAATTGATAAGGAAATCTCTCATTGTTCCTAAGAAAGGCATTTGATCATCCAACAACTATGGTTAATCCGGTGTTGGGGCCTTGTATAGACTCTGGCCCACCCCACTAATCCCCACGGAAGTTTTGTGCATAAAGTTGCTAAAAGATGGAGAATGCAAAAGCATATGGTTCAGGACTTCCGTCTTTCTTGCATGGCCAAAGAACCCAATTTGGGTTTCTTTTCTGAATATTATCATCATATCTGTTTAAGCCACAGAGAAATAAGGACAGACCAGAAACTCTTTATTCTTAGGATAGTTGGCTTCCTAAATAGCCTTCCTAGTAACTCTGAAGAGTGATATTTGAAGTGAGAGATTTTCTGGAATAGCAGCCTCTATTCTTCACTGAATTCTAGAATCCCTCTGCTGATTCTGCCTATAACTCCCAACACTGATAGCTACAAAATAGTCCATTCTTTTGCATTCCTGTCATTTAAAGGTTTTCTGGAATTTATGTTTTGTGGTAGAATAAGCGGCATTCAAGTAACTATTCGCCTGTGGATTGTCAATTTTCGACAATGCTGTACGACCTCCATACAAAAGCAAGAATTTTGTACTTCAGCACACATCTTCCAGGATGTGATTATGTTTTCATCACCAAACTTGCTATTATAGTTGCCTTTGTTTACAAACTCCAGTTCAAGAAAAGTAGGGTGTTATGGACACATGTTTCTATTCATTGTTACCCTTCAATTTTTGGACAATCATTAAATGATTTGTTTTTGGTTTGAAAACAACTAAAGACGTAACAAAAAGTTCATTTTGTTGATAATTTCGACATCAAACTGAGTACAAATTTGTTTTCTAATCCTTGTAGTTAACTTTGGCTGATCGATCTTTTGAAGTATTTACAGCATATCTATAATTGTAGAAGACTTCAAAGATCTAAATATGCTAGTTACCTACCAACTCATGGAAATGACATGAACCAGCTTCATATATCTCATGTTGGCTATAATTTCATTACAGGAAACAGAGGAGGGGAAAGAACTCCACTTGACTGGGACTCAAGAGTGAAAATTGCTCTTGCAACAGCAAAGGGAATTGCTCATATTCATACAGTGGGTGGTCCAAAATTCACCCATGGAAATATCAAGGCCTCAAATGTCCTCCTAATTCAAGATGTCAATGCTTGTGTCTCTGACTTTGGCCTTACCCCTCTTATGAATGTCCCAACTTCTCGAACTGCAGGTTATCGTGCACCTGAAGTGATCGAAGCTCGCAAACACACGCACAAGTCAGATGTTTACAGTTTTGGTGTTCTTCTTCTGGAAATGTTAACTGGAAAAGCTCCCCTCCAATCACCTGGTCGTGACGAAATGGTCGATCTTCCTCGGTGGGTCCAGTCGGTTGTGAGGGAGGAATGGACAGCTGAGGTTTTCGATGTTGAGCTAATGAGATACCAGAATATTGAAGAAGAGATGGTGCAGATGTTACAAATAGCAATGACTTGTGTAGCAAAGTTGCCCGACATGAGACCAAACATGGACGAAGTAGTTAGAATGATTGAGGAAATCCGGCAATCTGACTCGGAGAACCGGCCATCTTCTGAAGAGAACAAATCGAAGGACTCAAATGTGCAGACCCCATGAATTCTTTAATTTAGATTGTGTTTATTTTCATTATTTGAGGAGGAAGAATTGTGCAAATTAGGAGGTAAGTTTAGTCATTTTCTTTTACCTAGATGCACAATAATACTTTCCAACATTATCCCTAGACCTTTGGCTTGTATGAGTTTGTACTTGTAGAGTTCTTAAGTTTCTTCAGGAATGATTGAATGTGAACCAATGAAAACTGCCCTTTGATTTGAATTCATTAGTTTTTTCAATGCTTGGTTCAAAATTCTCGACAACTTAGTACCAACTACAAAGTGGATCCCATATCCATTTTGCATGGCTCTATCTCTAACCATTCAATTCTAGCTTCTTATTCTTGATATCTCTAGATATTTTGAAAGCATGTGCCCTATATTTCTCCCATGAGAAAAATCAATATTTGAAAATATACATCTTAATCTAAATAAATGAGAGGTACTAGATAAATAGACATCCTCAAAGGCCTACATTTTTGTTTTCAGATAATAGATATCCATAACTATGTTTTGATTGTTGAGCTAGGTTTAAGTTACTAATTTAAATATCAATTTAATGTAGATGCTAGATATAAGTAATTATGTAATTTCTCAAGATGTGAAAGCTAACTTATATATTCAAAAAATTAATTTAATTGTTGATAGATCATTCGCTGTATTGGCAATATGGTAGCTTATTAATTGACTTTCCATGTGCCTCTTAGCAGTTTTTCCTATTCAATATCAGTTAAATTATAAGTTTATCTTCAACTTTGATTTTTGTGTCAATAAGGTCTGAGAACTTTTCAAAGCGTCAAATAGGCTCTGAAAATTGATTGATCTATTAAATGTATATTTAAATTTTATATTCAATGAAATGTTTAACAGATTATTTGAATTTTTAAAAATTTCATAAATTTAGGAACTAAATTTATAAATTTAAAAGTTTATCAACCTAATAGATGCAAACCTCAAAATTATCTTTCATGCAACCAAATAATAAATCATTTTTTTTACAATTTATTAATCTACTAAATGTAATAAAAATAATCAAAATGAGCTTAGGTCAACAATAATAAATATCCACTTTCTTCTTACCGAAACTATAATAATATGTACATAAGAGTTTTTTTTTGCACACATGGACCTCACATTTGAACAAGTAATTTCTATAATCTAAATGAGTTAGAGATCAATGCAACCTCGACCTATAAGGAGAGGTTCAAATCTCCCACATATATTTTCTTACAATCTATTAATCCACCCAGTGCAATAGAAATAGTTAAAATGAACTTAACTTAGCAGTAATTAATATGCACTATCTCATAAAAAAACAATAATATGTCCAAAAAAGCCCTTTCTCGTCCACAAGTAATTTCTATAGGGCAATGATTAGGTGTAGCCTACCTAGGCTGTACTTAATTCCATCATCCATTTCTTTTATACACAACAATAAATAAATAAATAAATCTATTTTTTTAAAAAAAAATTATCACATGACAAATTTTTATTGGTCAACTGTTATATATCACTGAGTATTTCTAGGGCTGGCAAGATGGATAACATATCTTAACTTTTCATTCAGAAAAATAATAAAAACAACTTTCCTTTTGTGAAAATGTCAAAAAGAATTAAAAATTAAATAGTTACCGACTATTTAAAAGTCCAAATTATCTCCCCCATGCAAATGAGATATTAGTACCTTATCAAGAAAGATTCCTAAATACCTTTAATTAAAATCGTCTAAAATTGTCAACAAACTAATGGGTTGTAACCAGCTATAACATGTCAATAAGTTTTCAAATTTGGAACCCAACAACTGGTTCATCAGTCTCCAAAAGCAAAATCCCTTTTCACATGAATCGCTTCTAGCCTTTAAGGAATCACTTTCACTAGCCCATGATAATCCCAAAATAGAACCAAAGCCTCTAACCTACCCCACATTAATCACAAAACATATTCAAAAGCACTTCATCTTTCGATTGTTAAGTTACTTTATTGATATTTAAAAATTCAAGAAGAAAAGTTTCAATGTATAACCTTCAAACATTGGAACACATGCTTTAGAGATTCAGAGAGACATTAAAATTTCTAAAATTTACAAAGTGGTGCTTTGATTTTTTTTTTTTTGACTGATTTCATTGTAAAAAACAAAGAATTATGAACTAATATTTAAAACGAAAGTAAAAGAAAGATAATGATGATTCCAAACCTAAAAATAGGAAGAATTGTTAAAAAAAAAAAAAAGATGTTCTTATATTTCATGTTTAGAATGAAATTATAATATAAGCTTGTGAATCAAATAAAATAGAAGATTCTTCCCATAGAATTTTCAAATTAAGAAACAAAATTTATGGCAAAATAAATTCACACTATGATCTTGAAAATTTTCGTGTTTTACTGTATTTTCAAATGAAGTGTAGTTAGTGCTACATTTTATTTATTTATATAATTCAAGCCAGTTAGATGTTCAACAAAAAGCGAGATTCGAATCTTTCACATATTACTAAAAAATTAAAAAAAAAAATGAATAGTTAGAACTTAGAAATTCGAGAATGGAAAAAATTCTAGAAGCGTCTAATATCTCTCTCCTTATTTAATCCTTTGCGAAGATTCTCTGTTTTCACCACAGCTTCTCTCCTTCTTCATCCAAGATTGTGAAACCCTTCGTCGATCCATCTCTCAAGGTAATTCTCTTTCGCTTTTATCTTTCTGCAGTTCATCTCAATGGTCCGCAACTTTTGAATGTTTATTAGCTGTTTTCGTGCTTGCTCCAGCTGAAATCTTTTGTTCTGATTGAAAAATTCTGGCCTATTTTGTGTTTGGGGTTTCAGATTTCACGTTTGTACTCGACGAATTAATGGCTTCAAAACGTATTCTTAAAGAGCTCAAGGATTTACAGAAAGATCCTCCTACGTCTTGCAGCGCTGGTATGTAACCCTTTCCCCACCTTTCCTTTCATCTTATTCCTGAACTCTCAGCTCATTTGGCATCTTCTTGTTTTTGCTCTGAACATAATGGAATCACTGGAATGTTTGTTGTTAATGAGACAACCTACTTTTGGTTCTTATCTATTTTGAAGTTGTCAAGTATGGTCTGCCCCCTTTTAAACTCTTAATTAATTATTTGTTTCCCCCTCAAGAACATTAAATGATTGTAACCTGTGGGTTGTTTATTTATTTTCAAGTATTCTTCCGTTTAATCTTATGGACTGCAAAAAATGCCTCGGTCTTATAGGTTATTGTCTTTATACTGTTTTCCTCAGGTCCTGTGGCTGAAGACATGTTTCATTGGCAAGCAACTATCATGGGCCCTGCTGATTCTCCATATTCAGGAGGTGTATTCTTAGTTTCTATTCATTTCCCTCCGGACTATCCTTTCAAGCCCCCAAAGGTGAAATCCTTTCTGGTTTGAATGGTTGCGTTTTGTTTCTTTTACCGTTATCTTTTGAAATGACCCATGAATCTACTTCCAACTTACTCGAATTAGGAAAGTATTGGTATGACAGTGGGCTATTCCTACTATTCAACATATCGAGATTGTTTTGTTGAGAAGTTTGATGCTCTTGATCTTGATTGCTACACTGTCATTGTACAACGGTCTATGATTCTCCAAAACTGAACTTTTATACCTCGCAGGTTGCTTTTAGGACTAAGGTGTTCCACCCAAACATCAATAGCAACGGAAGCATATGTCTGGACATTCTTAAAGAACAGTGGAGCCCTGCGCTAACTATTTCTAAGGTTAGTTTGACTTTACAGTCTCACGAAACTAACCAATTGAACTAGTTTTTAACTTGGATTAGTGGTGTTTGCACATGTTCTCTGTTTTCTGTAAACCATCTGTTCATTTTGCTGCCATAATTTGGTATCTGTTCAAACTTAAGTCATATATTTCAAAACTAATAAATTGCTTGTATATTTTCCTCTTCTTGGAATTGTAAAGTCTGATTGAAGAACCTTCAAATTGCAATTCTGTGTATAGTCTTTTTTGCACTGCATAGAAATAAGATGTTCTTGTTTCCAAATTTATTGAGATCTTTGACTTTTCTGAAGTATTGATTCTCTCTTTGATGGCTGTGTTTGTAAGTCTTCCATGATCAATGTGTTTTAGGGGAGGATAGGGTGGAGTCTGGATCACTTAATGCCGAAATATTACACCTTTTAGATTGTTGCATAATTTCAGTTCTTTACTTGATAATTGGTAGCTATCCACCTCTGTTGTCAGAATGTCCGACTCCGAACTCCTTGTGTTTAAATGATTAATCAGCAAGGATTTCAACTGGTAGTTAAACTTTTTCATGGAAAATTAGCTTTCGTGGAAAATTAGCTTTAGAAAGATATCATAGTATATCTTGATTACGACTTTCTCCCCATCCTCTTTATTAAATTACGTTAACTGTTGTGAAGCAGTAAAATTTCATCTCTTTGAAATGAATCACGTGATTGGGAACCTAGGAAAGCAATCCTTGGACCCTTTTAAATTTAATCGGGATAATTATATGGATCTTGCTTTGTTACATTTATGGTTCTCCAATACATCTTTTCTACGTTGAGCTGGTGTTTCAGGCTACTGTATGTTGACTTGAATGTTTGTCGTATGCCTCTGGAATCTTATTTAGTTCCACTTTCTAACCTTTGAACTTACAACAGTGGTAACTTTTTCCCCCACAAAGGTCCCATCTCATCTATTGCCATGCCTTCTGCAAAGTAGCTATTTATTTCTATACAATCCATTCAAAGTTAGAATCTTATAGTTGAACTTTAATACGAACTAAATATATTTCAGGTGCTGTTGTCCATATGCTCTCTCTTAACTGATCCCAACCCCGACGATCCTCTCGTCCCCGAAATTGCTCACATGTACAAGACTGATAGAGCCAAGTATGAAGCTACTGCACGCAGCTGGACTCAAAAGTATGCTATGGGATAGTGAATTACAGCCTCACTCAACTCAGCCTCCGAAGATAGAAGTTCCCTTGAACCTTGTTTTTCATGAAGTGAAAGAATTGAATGTCTCTGTATTCGTAAGACTTAAATTTTTTGCAAGGAACCTGACTTTCATTGTGAATATTGATTTGAAGAAATTATATAATGGAAGATCTGTAACGTATATTACTCTATATTGTCCAATGATTGGTTTTCATTTTTGTTGTGAGTTGGAAAGCTGTTTGATTGTCCTATACTGGAAATGAGGACCATTCTAATAATAACTTCTAGTCATATTTTTTTTTGGAGATTCTTAACTTCAAACATCGTAATCGAGCTCACATTATTTTAAGTTTTGATCTATAAAAATCTGTACTTCATGAGGGTCTAGGTTTGGTGGGGAAGCATCTTACGAAGAGATGGATCATGAAATATCAACGTGTCCCCTTATTTCTGATATGTCAAATATCGAATATGTGACAAAGAGCTTGTTTGAGTCACCAGTATTACATATCAAAATGGCTCTCTTTATCATCCATCATTCTTCCTTTAATTCATTATTAACTTTAGATTATAAATATCATTTCACTGCACAGAAGCATCTAGATTTATTTTGGAGCACATAAACTTTGACTTTTAGTAGTAGATTGATGCTAGTCAATAGGAGTCCACCTTCAAATCCACACACCTGTGATACTACAGATCCTAGTGGGAAATGGGAGAGAGCCAAACAAAATATCAAGTCTTGGTCTCTTTGATTGTAAATTTCTCATAACTTGTCCTCTGGGTCTATGAGAATAGTTCTAGTATTGTACATATTTGTTTCATTTAACACTTGACATTGTTGACAAATTTTGGAGTCTTTCACCATCCCTAATTGATTGAGATCAGACGAATCAAGCTAAAGAGTAGAGTTCACCCATGGAAGGTGCTCTTCAAGCTAGGTGACACTCTTGCAGTTAGTTCAAAGGAAACAAAGGATAGAATAGAGATGAAGATCGGGAATAGCATCTACAAAAGCCCAAAAGATTTTAAAAAATTAGGGAATAAATTTCAGCCCAAAGAGAAGAAAGACCAACGTCAAAAACACTGGAAAGATCATTAGACATGACAATAACCTCGAACCTTAGTCTCTACAATGATATGATATTGTCTATTTGGACGTAACCATGTCCACATAATTTTGTGTCTTCATGTTATTGGAGATACTTGTACTTTCTTATAAATTCATAATCATCTCATTGTCTAACCAATGTGAACAAACGAAATAGTATTAGAAATTGTAACAACGTGGCCGATTCTCTTTGGAAGAAATCCCACCAAATAACATAATATAATTTGAACATTTTTGTGATTCTTTACACTATATTCCTATATATCTGCCTTCAATCTTCTTGCTTGTAGACTTGGGTTTTCCACTCCCAAGTCTTCCATTTTTATTTTCTCTCAAAAGTCTTTGCCTTTTCTCCCCTTCTTATTCTTCTTCTTCACTCTGGTTTCTGAACTGAAAATAGATTCTTGGTGGCTGATCCTTTCCTCTGTTTCTTGTTCAATTTGGTGTCCTTAGTGGAAGCTAATTCTGATGATTTGCTTGCGTTTGATCCTTCTTCTTCTTCGTTGTTTTGCTGATTTTACAGACTGATTAAGCTTCTTCTTGCTTTGTAATTCTGTTCTTTATATCCCCAATTGTAATTTGTGATCCTAACCAAAACGCTCCCTCAGGCTTGTTAGAGTGATTGTTCTTTCAGATCTAACATGTCTGTGGAAGACATGGCTTCCTTGTCGGAGCACGGAATCGACTGCCGCCGGAAGCATTCAACTTCCCGGGACTGTACTAAACTGAAGCAAAAGCTTGTTAGGATCATCGTCACCGACGCTGACGCCACTGATTCTTCTAGTGAAGATGAACTGATTTTGGGATCAAGAACGGCAATTAGGAGACAAGTAAGAGAAATCACTATTAAACGTTACTCTGTTCTTGATGGGTCTACAGCAAAATCCCCTGTTTCGGAGATTTGCAAGAAGCGGAACCCTAGATCACGAAGGTCTAATAAACCATCTCGCCGGAAAAAGTTCAGAGGAGTCCGTCAGAGGCCGTGGGGTCGGTGGGCGGCGGAAATCCGAGATCCGATTCGCCGGAAACGGATTTGGCTCGGAACCTTCGATACGGCGGAAGAAGCAGCAGCGGTTTATGACCAAGCTGCTGTGAAACTCCAGGGTCCAAACGCCACAACGAACTTCTCCGGTGACGGAGCAGTTACAACGGCGGGCGACGGCGGTAGCAAGGAGGAAGACGGCTTAGAATCGCGGAAAACGACGGCGGCTTGGTCACCGGCTTCAGTGCTCCATTACGACAGCGTATTAACTCCGATTGAGGAGATGCTGTATTGTGGAGAGGTTGATGAGTTTGGATTGGCCATGGCGCCGGCGAGCTTGCCGGCGGCGAGGAGGCAGTGCGGCGGCGACGAAGATTTCGGGGAGTTGGAGCTGGACTTGGACTATTTCTTGGTTGACGTCATTTACTAAGGGAAGAAGGTTCCGAATAGCGTGGAATGTCTATTAATATTCAACGACGTTACGGATTTAATATTAATGATGATAAATATATAAATATATTATATTAAATATTAGGTGAAATTGTGATGTGGCTGAAATTAATTATAAATGACAAGTATGTGGGAGTGTAATATTGTGATTTTTTATTCCCATCAAGCTAATGTGATGAAGTTTTAAATTTAAAACAGGAAATAATTAGTTCTTTTTAATATTTTTTTAATATAATTGTGAATAGATTACTTTCTAGAAGATTCAAATGACAATTGAGATATATTCGATTTGATAAATTTTTTTTCATTTAATTGTATTAAAAATTAAGAAAGATAAAAAAAAAAAGGGGGAGAAAAGTGTATGTGATGCACACAATGTCAAACAAGTAAGTTTTTAGGTGTTTGTTTGTTTGTGTTTTTTTTATATAAATATATTTTCTTTTTGTTGGGTTACTAATAAAGTGGAGTGAATAATAAGTTTATGATATTGTAGTAAGACATATTTACTTAATACATTTTAGTTATACTAGTTATTTAATTAATTGAGACTTTAATATTGGCACAATCATCTACAATGCCTTTCAATTTATTAGATATAAGTACTACAATTATTTATTTTTTAAAAAAATTAAAGTTAGTTATCCTTTTAACTATATTTGTGAAATTTGGAGTTAGTTCGAATCGATATAATGAAGGTGCATAATTAAGGTGGCTCGTCAGACATTATGTTAAGATAATGAGTCCTAAATAATCCTATAATATAAAATTGTCTATTTTCAAACTTTATGTTAAATATTTCTTATATCAATGAAATATTGTTACATAACATCTTTCTCGTTTTTTTTATGTGTTACTTTATTCAATTTTAGTGCACTAAAGATTGATAAGATAGAAGAAGAATGATAGAAAGAGAAATGATGACTTGATAAGTATGTTGCGATAGAAATGTCAACATTAATATCAAATAACTAAAAATTTTCCTGTACTATATGAGTATGGATAATTTTTCTTATTATCTCCATTTATTGTGTGTTAGGTCAACATATTTTTAAAAATAGGGTGAAATTCACCAACATTAATTTGGGATTCACAAATATTTATGAAGGCAAATTTATAGTATTAAAAAATTTTCATAAAAGAACATATCCATAGAACATCGCCTACTACACCACACACAATAAAAAAATTGTCACATGACAATTAAACTTTTTTATAAAAAAAAAAATTATTATTTTTATATAAAGAAATGGGGAGTATGGACTTAGATGTAGGCTAGGCTACACCTCAACTCTTTTTCTTCTAAATGTTATAGAGTTTGTAAATTAGTTGCTCACACCATCGCTAGGTTTTTAGTTTGGTGGATTTTGTCTCTCCACACTCGACTTTGGAGGAAGAATCGGTTTTCAAAATATATTTAATCCATATGTATAATTAATTAAATTTCAACTTTTCATCACTATTAAAATTAAAATTTTACTTCATAATTATTTTAAATCAATTAATAGACATTAACGTCAATGACTAAAAGTGAGTATTTAATGAAAAATCATGTTTAAAGTGTAAATTTTGAAATTTAAGGATCAAATTGAAATAAAACTCAAATATTAATAATAAAATTGTAACAATTTAAAACCTAAGGACTAAAATTATAAGTAGGTCATGTTTATCCCAAGAAAAATATAATAAATGAATGAAAATCTGAAAAGTTGATCCCATTTGATTACGTTTGTTGTTGTTGTTTATTTGTGCTCCGTAATCTTCATAAAATAGAGCCCACTTCCAAGTCTGTAATAAAAAAGCGTAATTTGAATGAGGAGCAGAAGGTGATCAATCCGATTACGTTTGAAAATACATGAGACCTACTAGCTTTTTTCAGATACGTTTGAACAAGTTTTTCAATTTTTGTATAAAATTACCGTTATAAATACCATTACCGTTACAATATGATAATCATGTATTTGTCACAGTTACTGTTATTATTACATATATGGTTACTGATTGACTCTAAACGGTAACAATCCAAAGTAAAAAGTCTCAATCGTAATTAGATTAGGTTTGCAAAATGTCTAAATAAACATGATAAAAAAAAGAGAACCCAATTACGTTTATGATTAAGGCCGTTTGGTCCATCAATGTAATCTCATTTCGATTACACCAGGATTGATAACCCTAATTGTGTAACACTTTAAATTCTAGGGATCAAAAAAATTACTCTTCCCTTCATATCATCAACTATATAAACTATTGATTGTTAATGAAATGATTGAAGATGAACTCTTTAAGGGAGATGTGTAGTTACATGAAATAAGGGCATAGAGGAATGAATAATTGAAGAATATTAATCAAAAGAAAGGAAAATGGATTAGTTACTAATAATGGAGAATGCATCAAAGAGCAAAGGGTGAGAAGATAAATACTATGGAAGTGGATTTGGTGGGTCCATTGTTTGTTTACCAAACAGATATTAAGGAACCAATAATTCCAAAACTAAGGTCCCAATTTTCCCATTATTCTCAATAGCCGCCTTTCACTGTTCACTTCCCTTTTTATATTTTTGGAGCCTCTTAAAACAAAAGTCAATTATAAATAATACTTCAAACCTTTGTCTTTTATTTTAAAAAAGATTTTTTTTTTTTTTTTTAAAAAAACCACTTTCAAAAGTTTCAATATTATTCTTGACTATTTATAAATATTTCAAAACAAAAATAAAAAATCCGTTAAAATGTTGAATGAAAATAAGAGGAAAGTTAGAATTTAGAACATGTGTAGTATTGTTTAGGTTCAATTTTTTTTCGGACGTAATTTCATATCTCAATTTCCATCTAAAGTGTAAGGATTTTTTTTTACCAAAAATAGTTTTAAAATGTTTATAAAAAAGGTCTAGAATAACATTGAAAATTTTGAAAGAATAGAGCAACTTTGAAACAAATTAAAAAAATTTAAGGGTATTTTAGGTAATTTAGTGCAGAAAATAAAATAAAATAAAATGGTAAATGTAATAGATAATATAGTTTAAAATAAATTAGAGCAAACATCAATTTATACCATTGAACTTCGGAGTTTGAACTTCGGGGTTATATCAATTTAGACGAATATAATAATTCTATTAGTTTAAACCTTGAATTTTGGGTTATATAAATTTAAATCCTTAATTTTCATAGGTGTATCAATTTAAATCCTCTATTATGTTTTATTTGGATAACCATCGTGTGAGACTTGTAATTTTATCAAAACCTCTAAACTTACATAATAAGCATATAAATTTAGACTCTTAAATTATGATTTATTTGAAAATTATTTATAAGTTTAACCGAAAAAAATAAATGTTTTACATGATATTTTTCAAATTAAATTTTAAGAAATATATAAATTGTTACACTTATCAAAATTCACGACTTAAATTGATATACTTATAAAAGTTTGAGGTTTAAATTGATATAATCATTAATTTGAGATTTAAATTGATATAACCTCTAAAATTAAAAAATATTGATATTTGTTTAATAGAAAATTGAATTTTTAACGATCGAAGTCGATAATATAAAAATTTATAACTGAGGTATATGCTCATTTTGGATTTATTGATGAATGTGTGGATCATTTTATTGGGATATTTGATAAAAATCAAAATTTGACATAATTAAATACCTAGTTTTTTTTTTTTTTTTTCTTTGGACGATTAGATCCATGGTTTTTGTGGCATCGTTTGTAGCAAAATTTATTAATTTAATATGTGGTATGGAATGGAACCCACCCCACCATTGTAATGGATTATGAAGTTATATCAAATATATTAGATATTATATGTTTGTTATGTCCCACAGATCAATTGGAATTTAGAAGGGCTAAAGTCTTTGTCAATGAAAACTTTCATGTTTTCTTGTCTAATGCTTTATCTTTTCTTCTTTCTTTTAAATATTCTGAATCTCTAATACTCTTTTTGCCTCGTTCATAACTTTACCCAATTGAGATTATTAAAATCATTTATGCAACCTTTTCATCAATAAAATGTTTTTCTTGATAAATAAAGGCTCAATAAATCAATCTTCATCATAAAGAAAAAAAAAAGTTATGAGTTCAATCCCTTAACTTTCATATTTATGTCTAATAAATCTCTAAACTTTCAAAATATTTAAGAGAATGTTTAGGTCAAGGAGTTGGGAAGTGTGAAGTTGTAAACTCATGTAACATCCCGAATTTCAAGAAAATTTAAGTTAATTACCTAAAATTGTTGAGTTTAAATTTTCCCTTCATTTGGAAAATTGGGGTTAAATTGAAATAATTGAAAAACTTTTATTGGTTAAATTGAATTTAATGGATTAGATATTCGAACCGATTATCTTGAAAATATTGAATTTTGCTTCCTTTGATTTTGGATTTTAGGGCCAACATAAAATAATAATAATAATAATAAAAGAGATAATTAATTTCATGTGGTTTTGAATTGATATATTTGGAAGGATTTAATTTGTATCAAATTGATGGATCTTATGCCTTTAATTTTGGTTTTCAAAATTTGGAAAAAATAAAAGAATTGAGATTTTTTTCGAAATTAAATGAGAGTGAAAAGAGGTCAAAAATTGGGGAGAGTTTTTCAGCGACAACTTTCACAAAATTGTCGATTTTCAGAGTTTGAACCGTTGGATTGTGCTCAAATTTGGTTAGCCTGTTCGAGACATATAGAGTTTCATTTTGAACGGTTTGATCATTGTTTTAAGCTCTGGTTTGTTCGTAATCGCTGTTGAATAAAATCTGTAAACTAGAAATTCCCCTTCCCTCCCACTCTCGCAAACCCTCCTCATGCAAGACCCTCACTACCAGCCGCTAGCCTAAACAATTTATGTCGTCCGACAGCAACACACGCTGCCTATCTATGCAGCCACAAGTCGATGCGCCGTCGGCCGCCATTGCTCCGATCTTTGTCGGAATTTTGAGAAAAACCTTGGATAAGACTTATTTTTCCTTATAATTTGGGAGATGAAGTTCATCACTTTGATTTTGGGTTAAATTAGTAATCTCTCTTTGGTTTAAAACTTAGATTCAATGTTTGAAATTTTTGAGGCATTGACCATCAAGCTAGATACTATTTTGTTTTGGAGAAAATTGGTGAAGATCGGTAAGTTTTGTAAGTTATTGGATGGTTATTCTTTTGGATTGAGAGTAATAGTGGGAAAATTAAGTTATTGATTTTGGATTTAATTCATAATCAGATTGGCTAATTAAATCGAGTATGAGAATTTTTCTTGGACCAAGCCACAACTTTAGGTTGATTCAAGTGTGCTAAAGAAGTTCTAAGGAGATTTTGTTTTGCGTTTTTTACCAAGTTGAAGTAAGTAATCTTACTACTGGAACCACCTTTGTGCCGATAAATTTATGATTTATGTTGGGGATTGTAAGACTAGTTACTGTTATGAGATTTAATGGACTCTTTAGAAAAGATATATGAGCATGTGATAATATGTCTGAAGCATGTTAATGTATAAGCATGATTTAGAATTTTTTGAGATATATTAAAAGGACGATTGAGCATGACCCTAAATTATGAGTTAAGCGGCACTACTACGGGAATGTAGTTAGGTAAAAGTTGGAGCAATTTGTTGATGTGCTTATTTATGTGACTTATTATGAAAGTGTGTAAGCTATATGATGTATTATGAAATTTCAAATGTTTGATTGTTTACATGAGTTAGTGCATGAAAGTGATGTATTAGAGTGGATCCATTAATACTAGATTAATTACGTATGTTGAGGTTAATTAACATGATCAAGACCTTGATCAGGAGATTTTAGAGAATTCATGATTATGTGAACGTTATATGTAATATGAAGTTAAGATGTAATATCTTTTCCTTTCCAGATTATGTGTCTGCATGAAAGTGATGCACGTCCAAGGGCGCTAGTACATGAAAGAGATGTACTAGGGTTAGTGTGTATGAAAGTAATACATACCTAGAGGGTACTTGAGTGTACATAAAAGGTGCACGCTCAGTGGGTTACGTGTATACGAAAGAGGTGTATACATAACCATGTGTACGAAAGAGGTACGCATCCTTACATTTATAGAGAAGATCTGAGGTGTACGAAAGTGGTACAGACTCAATGGGTTATGTATATACGAAAGAGGTGTATATGTAACCATGTGTACGAAAGAGGTACACATTCAGTGGGTTATGTGTATACGAAAGAGGCATATACATAACCATGTGTACGAAAGAGGTACACATTCAATGGGTTATGTGTATACGAAAGAGGTGTATACATAACCATGTGTATGAAAGAGGTACACATTAAGTGGGTTATGTGTATACGAAAGACGTGTATGCATAACCATGCGTGTGTAAGAGATTGTGTTTCCTTCGGGATTCACCAGAGGTTGTGGGTCCTACAGGACTTACTAGAGGTAGTGGACATACTTAACTACAGTAAAATATAAATAAGTTTTTCATGTATGTATGTATCCCATGAGGACTAGAGCAGTTTATATGTTCCACTAGAGGTAGGCATCTAAAGGACATAGATGTCTAGCCTGACCCCAGTAGTGGGGTTACTTACTGAGTATTTTATACTCACCCTTTTCTCATGTTTATATTTCAGGTAAGAGTAGGGACGCACTGGCGAATGACAAGCGAAATTCGTGATCGAGCCACTGGGACCAGTTTTATGCTTCCGCTCATGAGATTTAAACTTCTTTTCATGTTCTTCTTAGCTTTCAGTGTTGATGTTTAAAACTTACTATTAAGAATCGCTTCCAGATTTATTTATTTTTATTTATGATTTATGGGAACCCTACCATTGTTTTTAATATTTGAAATTAAATGCAAAGTCTTTTAAATTTACCTTATTTAATTAGCATTTATTTCACCATAACAGAGTGTCATTTTAAGTTTCATGCATGCATGTGTTTAGTAACGGCTTAACTTAAGTCCTAGGGGGTTGGGTCGTTACAACTCCATTCTTTGTTTGGCCAAGAAGTTTGTGGATCCCATTACTGAAAACATCAATTTTGACTTCAAAACTCCTTCGAGTTCATAGTTTCACTTCTTGCCCTAACCACCCCTGTGGACCCTAGGAGTTCATAATTTCAATTTCGTGTTTAATAAATCTTTAAACTTAAAAAGTGAAACAAATCTATGAACTTTAGAAAGGTTAAATACATTTATGAATTTTTAATTTTATGTTTTATATTTTTTTTGGGTAATATTTTTTAAAATTAACGAACTTTTAAAAAAAAATAAAAGTGTCTAGATCCTTAAACTTCCAATCTTGGGTCAATGTGAAATAGATCAAAGACTTATTAGGCACAAAATTGAAAATCCAATAACCTAGGCCTCGTTTGATAACCATTTAGTTTTTGAAAACTAAGTCTATTTCATCCACATTTCTTATAATGATTTGTATCTTTCTTAAGGACAATAGTTGAATTCTTAACCAAATTCCAACAACAAAAACAACTTTTTGAAGCTATTGTTTTTAGTTCTCAAAATTTAGCTTGATTTTTTAAACCATTAGTGAAAAGTAGATAACAAAAGAAAAAATTTGAAAGTGAAAGTACTGTTTATAGGTTTATTTTTCAAAAACAAAAACAAAAAACAAAGTGATTGCCAAACGGGACCTTAATTGTTAAAAAAAATCAAAAGTTGAAGAGTTTAATTGAAAGTTCAAAAAAACTTAAAAGTATGAGATTAAATTTATAATTTAAAAACAAAAAAATAACAGTATTGTCAAAATATTGGAAAATTTTCACAAAATAACCCAGAGACAAAAAACTTTTCTACCAATGATCTCTTCCTAAAAACTTTTCTATCACTGACCTTTTGTTCAAGCGAAATTTCAAATTTATTCCCAGTTTTAAAAAGCCTTCGGACCAAAGCCTTCCATCTTCTTCCTTCAACCATTCAATGTGTATTCAATACAACATCAACATTTTACCAAACCATTTATTCCTAACTAATATTCTACCAATAGCATTGAAGAACATTGGTATGAACAATTTCTGTTGAACTTCTTACAAAATTCTCCCATTGTTCTCTCGGAGTGTTATCTCAGAGTTTAAGTCCAACATCTTCGTTGATCGCTTCCATTGTTAGATTCAGAAATGGAGAGATGTAAGTGATATTCTACAATATTCTTGTCCCAAACCGCTTTCATAATAAATGTCGTTTAGCATTAAATGAACGATCATATAGTAATATATACACAATTGTTTATTACAATATAAATGGTTGGTCATAAATTACTAGTTGATCGTATACTAAGTTATAAACGATCCTGTAGTAATTTATAAACGATTGTGTAGTAATTTATAAACAATCACGTAGTAGTTTATAAACGATCGTATACTTAGTATTGTATACGAAATCATATATAAATTTATGAAAAATCGTTTATAAATTACTACACGATCATTTATAAATTAGTATACGATCAATTACTGTGTGATTTCTTAAACTTTTATGGGACATTGCTTAAGATTTTCTTATCCCATTGTAGATCAATAACGCTACTTTGCATCTTTGTACAATTTGATGGGAGTTGGGATGAGTCCGGAAGAAATTATGTTGGAGGTCATATGAAAGGTTTGAAAGTCAGAAATGATATAATCGTCAGTGAATCGGTGAGTATGATGCACCAACGACTGAATATCGATCAGGATATGTTTGATATACACATCAAATGTTGTTGTAATTTATTGTTCTCAGCTCTTCCAATCGACATAATCGACGATGAAAACCTTACTTTTTTTAAAAAGGCAATGATGCATCTCGAGTGCCATTATTTGTATTAATTACACCTTGCAAAAGTCATGGAGTACACACAGACAATATGTACCAGCATTGCAATCTAACCGATCAACCCATTTCAACTAGTCAAAACTGTGGGTTTGCAACCATTCCAATACGTAATATTCACACCATGTCTTCACTGGATGATCATATTGAACTATGTAACTTGGGGGATGACCGAAGTGAAGCTTGGTTTGATTACAACAATGAACCCAGATGTACTTCACAATTCAATATTGAACATGGATATGGACAATCTTCAGGACCACAAACTTCTCCAACATCTTACATCCATGTTCCAACCCCACCTGCTCCCGTCCCACCAGTTGTGATGCCTTCGGTTCAAATGAATTCTACCATTCTAACCCAACCATTTGTAGATATATCCAAACCATTATACGGTCCATCGTATGATGACCTCATCACAATACCTCATGACTGTCTGAATGACGAGGATATAAAGGTTGGTCAAATTTTCTTTTCAAAATATGAATTATCAGTTAAATTGTCGATGCTTGCAATACGAAAGAACTTTGACTACCATGTAAAAAAGTAACAAAGAGCTTGGTACTATCTGGTGTTCGGTGGAGGAATGTAAGTGGAGGGTCCGTGCGAAAAAAAATGAAAGAAAGTGATTCCTTCAAAGTGACAAAATATCCAAGTGAACATACATGTTCTCTTAAAATGAGAATGGGTAATCATCGACAAGCAAAAAGTTAGGATATTGGACACTTAATCAAGCCAAATACGAACAAGTTGGTTGAACATACCGCCCGAGGGATATAATTGAGGTTGCCCGAGAGATTATGGAGTGAACATAAGTTACGGGCGGGCTTATCGCGCTAGAGAGTACGAATTGGTGTTCGCACGAGGGTCGCGGGAAGGATCACATGCTATTGTTAAGGCATATGGCGAGGCACTTAAGCTTGCAAATCCAGGTACGAAATTTGAGGTTGAAGTAGAGGACGAACAATACTTTACGTATGTCTTCATGGCACTTGGTTCGTGTATCAGGGATTTTTTGAACTATATCCGTCTAGTAATCGTTGTTGATGAGACCCATTTGCACGAGAAATACAAAGATGTGTTGTTAATAGGAATGTGTATCGATGACAATAATAACATATATCTTATCGCCTTCAGTATTGTAGATGGTGAGAACAATGCATCATGGACTTGTTTCATGACTCATTTGAAGGCTTCGATAGGAGATGTTCCGAATTTATGATTATATCAGATCATCATATCTCAATTGCAAAGGCTATTGTAAGTATATTCCTTGATACATTTCATGCTCTATGTATATACCATATTCGGAACAATTTGGTTGACAAATTCAAGAATAAGGACATAATCCCACACTTTTACCTAGCGGCGAAAGCTTATAGAATATCTGAGTTTCAGATGTATTGGGCTAAGCTCCATTAATATCCTGTGTGACGGCCTATCTTGAGGAGTTTGGATTACAACGGTAGGCAAGAGTTTATCAAATCCATTGTAGGTATGACAAGATGACGACAAATATAGTAGAATGCCTCAATGAATTGTTGAAAGATGACGACAAATACAAAGATTGTGCACCTCTCTAGATCAATGGCCAGCATAAGTTAATGTTGTTTGATGTTGATTGGTGCAAATACAAAGTCAACATTTGTCCACGCTGGCTTGTATTCTTCCTATTGTCCAAACACGTAGTCAATAAAGAAGTAAGAGTCCGCCCAAAACCTCATGTGTGCTTCATGATCCAACCAGCCTGCCACTTTGCCACCCTCTATTTCAATACCTCCTGACCAGATATTAGAAGCAATACCCTCTGGCTCCATCAAAGCATCCTGGGATAGACAAGATGTAAATACATGGTTGAGTGAAGAGTATTTTCAACAAATATGTGAAATTTCCATACCGTGAAGCTCAAGTCAATCACCGTGAATCGATACGTGCACAGGTTAGGTTTCGAGTGCAACTTCTAATGCACATGCATAAAAAAAAGATTCATAATCTGGTCCAACAAAGAAAAATATAACTTGTCTATGTGATAGCTTAAGAAACTTTTGAATGATCAATCTTGGTTAATGAATAAACAGAAATACTTACGTCTCCAAGCACCCATGTGTTCTGCTTTTGAAGAAAACCTTGGTCCTGAAGGTATATACTATCGTCCGCTCCTCATTTTTGGTTTTAGGATGGCTTTTCCATCTTTTGTATGCATTCCACAGAATATTTGGGACTGTGAAGCATGAGTCATAGGAACTAACAATCCTTATGGGGAAGTCAGGTACAGGGACCAAAGGGTTGGGATTGACTGTGGCCGATTGTGGCTGGGAAGATTAGGGCTAAGAATCTCCTTTCTTCCCCCTTTTCACCAACTCAGGTGTGAACTTGGTTAGTTTTTTCCTTTTTCGGCACTCTCTGTCATTTTTTCCTTATATTTAAATTATAAATCAGTGACAAAACAATATTAAGAAGACTAATTCATGCAATAGTCGTACCTTGACTTCAGTAACATCCTTCTGAATTGACGTCCCCACAATCTTGGTTGAATGCGCGATGAAATGGCCCCTTAGACTAAACGCTTGAGTGGGGAGTTCATTGACTTCACTGAACGTCCCAACTGGCTGTTCATTGACTAGCTGTTCACTGACATGTTCATTGACATGTTATTCTGCATCGGTTTGAGGGGGATCTTCTACATTGTAGGTTTCTTGGTGGGTACGAGGGAGATCTTCTGCATCGGTCTAAGGGGGATCATCATTATTACGAGGTCCCTTATTATTGTTACCATCACCATTATTATCATCACAAGGTCCCTTATTATTGTACCTCTCATCATGATGAGTCCTTGTATTATTACTATTCTGAAGAAATAAAACGAGCTATTCTATCGAGGGAGGTAATCGATTGTTTAAGAATATGTAAACGATCGTTTAGAAAATCTAGACGATCGTCTAGAAAATTTAAACAATAGTTTAAGACTATCAAAATGATTGTTTAATATGATCTAGTTGATCATTAAGTAATATTTAACTTATCATCTATAAAATATAACCGATCGTTTAGATAGTCTTAAACGATCGTTTAGATTATCTAAATGACCGTTTAGATTTTCTAAATGATCGTCCATTTGAGAATATCAAAACGACTGTATAGAAATGCATACCTCATTCAGATGATGGACCATCATCTTTATTTTGTTCAATTGTTGGCCCATCAAATGATGTTGGACAGTAAAGGTATCTTCCAACTGACAAACCATGATAGTCAAATTCGCGAAATCTTTGCAAACTTCTTTAATTTATCCCTAAGAATCTTGTATGATTTGGAATGACTATGTCTTGAGGACTTCTGTTGCCTACGTGGTTCCATCTCTATTGGGTTAGCTTGAATCGGCATACATGCTTCTGGCTTAGACCTTGCATATTTACAAAGCTTTCTACATGGGATTCATGCTCTTCGTGCCCCTCAAAGGACTCGTGAATTGATGGAGTGTTCAACCCCTTCAATCCTTCTTGCTCCAACAACAGGAACCACATTAAGTCCTTTCAGTCGGTCCTCCTTGTACCTTATCTCCTCTGTGCTAGGTACAAGTCTCAACACAACAATAGTCTATACATAAACAAATGAGCAAGTCAGAATGCATGCAACTATAAACAAATGAGCAAGTCAGAATGCATGCAACTATAAACAAATGAGCAAGTCAGAAATGATCGGTTACTTACTTTTCTTGGGTGGAAAACTTTATTGTTCAAGGATTTATAAGATGGAGTACAAGAACAAGTCCATCTAAGAATTCTAGGAATTTCAACCTTGCTGATTTTGGTGGCTATAAACTTATTTGATGTGGATAAAATTTCGTAAGTCCAAACCTACGATATGAAAACTTTGTTGCACGTACATAATACACAGGTTCAATGTATATTAAAGTGAATCAAAAACAAAAGTACATACCTGGAAAGCAAGTATAAATCCTTTTATACAGTAATGTGAGACATGGTGATCACCTTCTGCTTTCGTTGAATCATATGCCTCCTTCTTCCCGCGCATAATAGTCTTTATGCTATTCAATGTACGTTGATAAAAGAGAGAATACCAGTCGTAATGTACGAAGACGTTGTGGTCATCGACAATCCCAAATATATTTACATCGAACTGGATTTTTTTGTCTTTTCCAATCATCATCGTTTCAATAAACAATGTCAATGCAACCTTGACAACATCTTCGTCATTAATAAAATTAAAGTTCTCGAATGTGGTCTCCACATCCTTGCAAAAACTATTCTTTCCATTTGAGTCCTTCGGTCCAAGAATGAGTTGTCACAGTCTTTTACGCTTGTTTCTCTTTTTATTGTTTCCCTGGTCGGACACAACCCAATTATCAAGTTAAAATCCTCTTGAGAGAATGTTACCTTCTTCCCTAGAATGTTGAATGATATAACGTCTGGGTTTGCATCTACTACCTCCTTCAACAGAAAGTGGTGCAAAAGTTGTCCATTAAAAACAATATCTATATCCAACTGTGGACCAAAGGCCGTTTTCCTATACAGTCTCATCTATTCTTAATCACAGGGGCAATTTTGTGGACTGGCAAGCGACTGTAGCAGAAAAATATTTTTCAGCAAAGACAACCATCTTACCAATCTGACAATCGTGTACATTACAAGAAAATCTAAACAATTGCCTAGAAAATCTAAACGATCACATAACAAAAACTAAACGATCGCATGATGAAAACTAACCGATCACATAACAAAAACTAACCGATCGCATAACAAATATCTAAACGATCACGTAACAATTAGCTAAACAATCACATAATAGATATCTAAAAGATCATGTAATAATTAGCTAAATGATTGCATGATATAAACCTAAACGATCATACAATAAATATCTAAATGATCACGTAGCAGTTAGCTAAACGATCACATGACATAAACCTAAACAATCACACAATAAATATCTAAACGATCCCTTAGTATTCTCTATTCGATCGCTTAATAATCTCTATCCAATCGCTTAGTAAGATCTAAACACTCGCTTAATATTCTCTAAATGCTTGCTTAGTATTCTCTATCCGATCACTTAGTATTCTCTCAACGATCGATTACGAACGAATACATGATTAAACCTTAAAAGATAGTCAAACCTCGAATGTCAACATGCATTCTTCAAGGAGAAGAGTTTCATACCTTTCAGATGATGATGACAGTGGCAAGTGCATAGAGACGACCGACGAGAAACTTGCGAGGAGTTCTCAGCTAAAGTTCTAAAAGAAAACGAGAGCAAATTTGAGAGATAATTCTTCAAAGATAAATGCGTTGAGATGGAAATGAAAGGACCTATCGTTGTAAAGTATTTGTAGCGCAAAAGGTCTGAAAGCTTTTAGGAAGATAAATGTGTTGCAGATACCAAACGGTCTGAAAGCTTTTTAAAACTAGGGATAATTTTGAAATTTTGTATGGGCAAAAGGTCAATGGTAGAAAAGTTTTTAGGAAGAGGTCATTGGTAGAAGCTTTCCACGTACAATATATTTATGGTGGTATTTCCACTTTCTTGGAGTGGGGGGCTTTTACATTTCTTTAATACAACACAAATGTAGACAAAAGAAATAAAATAACATAATAACATTGCTCTACAACTTGGTGGATAAAAAAC
The DNA here is from genome assembly GCF_009727055.1 of Benincasa hispida. Lineage (NCBI taxonomy): Eukaryota > Viridiplantae > Streptophyta > Magnoliopsida > Cucurbitales > Cucurbitaceae > Benincasa > Benincasa hispida. The sequence continues at coordinate 18,358,061 of NC_052358.1, forward strand.
GGATTAGAAAGTCCTACAACGCATAACAAAGCCATAACAAACACTAAAAGAAAATAGCGTCACATTAATCAATGAGATGACATTGTTACATTACACAGCACAAGCCGTAGAAAAGGAAGAACTACCAAGGTAAAGTATCTTATCATTTGAATCAGAGTATAGGGTTGGATGGCAGCCACCATACTCAAAAATGTAAAACAGCTTGATTATGCAAGCAAACCTTTAGGAGATTCCTCTCAGATCTGATGGGGGCAAAGGGCAAGTAGGAACAATCTGAGTTATCTGTGAACTCATGTCAAGTCCTATCCCGGGTCGGTTAGAAGATGACGACAATGGCTGAGGCGGTAACGGAGAAACAGCATTGAGATTGGATGCTGCAGAAAGCTTAATGGGGTAAACTTCGGTGACTTCTTCTGTGCCCTCATCCAGGTATATAACATCCTGCATGGTCAGCTGGTGGTATTCAACAATCTCCCTTAGAAACCGATTTTCACGTGCATAGACTGAATTTTCATGAGCCAAACGAGCCTTCTCTGCTAGAAGTGTTTCAAGTTGAAGTCGTATCTAAGTCGAAAAACATCAGGAGTTAGGACTGAAATCAATTGATTAAAATTGTTCAAGACTCACATTTGACATACATTGGAAAATAAATAAAAGCATAACATCATTTGACGACATAATAAACCAAGAAAGGTCCGAGAACAAAGATCGATCGGACAGGGACAAGTTGGAGGATTGGATTTATATGCAGAATTGCTATGGCAAAAGAAAACGTTATATCTTATATCACAAGCCCCATCTTGAAACAGAATTAAAAGATTATATGGAAAGGAGAGGGAAAAAGTGGTTACCAAATCATCATCTTCTAGATTGTTTCCCCTCTCACGATTCTCCCGAAGAATTTTATTCTCTTCTTCCAGCTGAGCACATCGTTCCTTTGCAAAAGCAAAATCTGCTTTGACAGTCTTCAACTCCCTAAGAAGCAGCTTTGCTTTGGCAGCCATTGCCATCGCAACCTATAGAGTCAAACAAAAGAAATATGTCTGTCTTTTATTGGGTTTAGATAATGTCAATGTTCATAGAAGAAAATAAATTCATGAAGACTGGAAAAACAGATACAATGAGGAAACGAATGGGTCACAAAACGAATGTGCATATTAAATTTGTAAAGAGGTTTAAATACCAACAGGAAGTAAAAGACAGATGAGAAGATGCATAATTCTCTTGGGACTATACAACACACGCTAAAACGGCAATCCAGATTCATATTAATTTGTACATCCATGGATGCAATTTTGGAAGGAAAAAAAGAATCAACTTGTGCATTTACACAGGTTGATACAAAAATAAATACAAAAATAAAGGACGGAGGGCAAAAGAACATATCATACTATCCTTACGACATGAAAACCAATATAGAATATATCCTATGATATGAAAACCAATAGGGGAAAAATAAAGGACGTATGAACATATCATCAATATAGAATATATACAAAAATAAAGAAGGGAGGGCAAAAGAATACTATCCTACGACATGAAAACCAACCCTGTAGGTGGTAACATAAAGAGTAAAGAAATCTACAAATTTTTTTCCCACAAGAACTATCAGACAGAAATTAAAGTAAGACTTCAAGTATCAACTGAATTATTTTTTCTCCATTTTGTCTTTAAACGTGTTACTATTCAACATGCACTGAAGAACAGGAATATACCAACATTCGAAACTTGCTTCAATCCTTTGATTTCATTTAGAATACTCTACATTCTCCAAATGATCAATGTGATAAGGCCCGAAACATGAAAAACTCTAAATACAAATCAGATTATTTCATATGAACTCTGCAAAAAGGTGACACGAAAACAAATAATTGAAACCTCTGCCCGAGATTGCATCATATCATAGCAGTAAATATGAGCTATATAAAGCAAAGACTTGGACCTCCATATGAACCTTGGATCACCAAATCTTCTGAAAATGAACAGGGCAAGACACCGAAGGAAAAGAAATGAATAAAACCAAAATTTCCCCCCTTCTTTTTTAAGGCTTGCAAGAAAAAATACAGCACATAGATCCAATTCAGATCATTCTGTCTAAGCTAACTGATTTATATGATCAAATGTAAATAAGTTTTTTTTTTTCTTCTTTTTTTTTAGAGGAGAAACAAATTGGTGAAATGTAAGTTTTAAGAAACTGTTCAATGATATAATTTCATGAACTAGTGATATACAGTTGCCACCTTACGTCGCGAGATGCCTTCAGCTGAAGTTCAAGGCCAGTTTGGGTTTGGGTTTGGGTTTGGGTTTGAGGCTGCGTCTGAGAATCCATGGTAGACCCAGAATTTGGTGTCTGATATTGTGCCACTGAACCACCAGACTTTTTCTTAATATGCTTGCGAGTTTCTTGAATGATATCAGCAGTTTTGTTTTCCACAGCCGTAAGCTTTTCCTGGGAAGGAGAGAAGCAATGTCTTTAAGAATAATCTAAAATAGAGATCAAGTAATCTCAGAACGCTCAGAATGGTCCATTACCCCAGATGTTTAATGGTGTATATATTTTTCAAAAAGAAGCATAGAATATCCCTGTTTTCTGAAATAGAAAAGGGTTAATTAGATAGGCTATTTATAAATTCAGATAATGACTCACCTCAAAAGCATTGCCAATATAGTTAAGGGAAGACGCTATAGCGCCCAATCCTTTCTGGAAAGAAGAATTTTCTGCTTTTGGTTGGCTTTCATCTGATTGACTTCTGTTATAATACTGCAAATGGCAAACACATACAAAAATCTTGGGTGTTCATTATGAGCAGACATATTTACATCTGACTAAAAAATTATATAGATAACATTTCCTCCCATATGCAGAGAATGCTTAGGTCAATTTTGAAATTCAATTTAGAAAATTCTTACCTTGGCCCTTGTAGCTGAACCTGTACCTGTCCCAAATCCTTGCTCCCTCATTCTTCCAGGTGCTTCAGGTTGCTCGATGACATTATCATCATCAAGAATTGCTTTGGCCTTTCTAGCCAAAGCACCCCAGAATCCATGTTTAGATTCATTCAAACTTTTCATTGATGTATATTCATGTGCCTTTGAATCCTACATTAATACACACCATAAATTTTGCAGAAAAGAAAGTAAAAGAGAAACAGTACAAATATGGAGTGCAAAACAAAAAATGATAAGTAATATTATTATTATTTTCTTGATGAAAACAACTTTCATTGAGAAAAAAAAAATGAAAGAAACAAAAAATGGTAAGTAGCACAGTAGAAAAGTGAAGGTGCCACAGGAATAAAGTGCACAAATGATACTCCACGCCAAAGATATAAATCTGAAGAAAATTGAGGGCGTTGTGCAAGATAGATGGAAAATTAAGTCCCTTCATTTTCTCTTTTCACCTTGAATTACTTGATCATAAGCAGCGTCTTTTACTTTGTTCAAATCAGGATACATTCCACAGAATCCATTTGTACAGAACCGCAAAACAAGTCCATAATTGAGGGAACTAGTAGCAGGAAATTTACATCTCCTAGAAACTAGATAAAGTAAATGCAAAGAGAAAACTTCACTGTGCGTGAACAGAAACAACAAGAAAGTGCCAGGTGGAAAAGTATCCAGTATCTCTAACCAGATAGTATATAATGCACAAAGGATAATATTTTAGATGAACAAGCAGCAGGCAGAGTAGTCTTTATCAATGATGTGAAAAAAGGGAATATAAAGCTGTTAAGAACATTTTAAAATATCTAACTAATTTCATTCTTCTTTCTGTAGCAACTCAACAGGGAGTAAATGATAATCAGGGATAGAAAGATAAAGTGCAACATTCAATGGGAATAGAGAGGCAATTCTGCTGCCTGCTGGTCTTCTGAGCAGGATGATTGCCCCTACATAAATTCTATGACACCTTCTTCAAATCAGGTCATAGGGAAAACACTACTACATCTCTATAGCATACATAAGAAGGTTCTAGAGATAGTGAAGGAGAGGGGGTTAATCTCATAGAGCCATTTTTAGAAGGCGGACAACATTTGCCAATCCAAAACATACATAGCTTAGAGGATAAAATACCATTTACCATCATAAAGATTAATGGCTCAATCCCACCCCGCAAGTGTTGAATTAAAAAAAGAAAAAGGCAGGCATTATTTCCTTTTCTTCTTTCCCGTTTATTTTGTAACGTAGATCCAGCAGTAAAGTCAGTTCTCATAAAATATGGTTTAAATAAACTGGTGCTGAAAGATCCAATATGCAGAGACAACAATAGAGCCGACAGCCATATTTACAAGTTCAAATCGCTAACGGATAGTTCAGTTTAGACTAACGCATTAACAAAACCTGCTTTTAAAGTGCTCAAATTAACAAACTCAAATTAACAAGAGTAAGGCACAACATAACAACTATAGAGAGTTATTGCATAAGATACCAGTTTGCAGAGTGAAAAAAGGGGGGCAGAAATTAAACCTGAACGGATGAGGGGGAAGGAGACGAGGAAGAATAAGTGGGTTTCGAGACGCGGGAAGCAGAACGCGCAGCATAAGCAGATGAGAGTGAAGAATCCCGATGTGCCGATGAAGCTTTAATGGCTTTAGCAGCAAGAGATTGTGGCGAAGATGATGACCGCGAACTACCTACAGCATCATTGCCACTATCGCTACTAAGATCATAAACATCATCATCTTCATTAGAAACAAAACGCATAGGACGCCGAGAATTCCGAGCTACTTCTTCAAAACCCGAAGGTCTTGTCGCCCCTTGCTGCCGCCTCTTGTACTCCATATCCGTCTTTTTCCCTAAATTCCAAAAACCCTTTGGCCTATCTTAAGAAAACGAAACCATTTCTGAAAGAAACGAACAAATCCCACCTCCGGCTCAGAAGAAAGAACAAGCAGAAGTACTGAATTGAAATGTCGAATTTCAATTTCAGCGCTGCACGCTAGCTAATCAGTGAAACTTCGAGAACAGATTCAGATTGGTCAAAAGAGGGAAGGCGATTGGGGATCGTTGCAGAACCAGAAATCAGTTGAAAATCGATTAGGAGAATAGTTGAGGCTGAGGCTTCGTTCTCGAATCGTTTCCCCTCGGATTTCTTCTCCTCTGACTCGAAATCTGTCTTTCTTCGCTTTCGCCCCGGTCGTCGGAGCCCACAATTCCGGTTGAGATTAGATCTTCATTTTTAGAATTTATTATTATTTATTATTTTTCTTGTTCGGCTAATTTTCAATGGACCTGATTCCCACATCTAATATTTATTTATTTTTGGGAATTCAATATTCGCATTTTTTCTTTACTCTTTGGATCGCAACTCTTCGGCCGTATCTCCGTGCAAGGTTTTCCAATCGCTGGCTATTGACTATTGTTTTAATGTCACGTGCCCATCGCATGGCCTCTCTTAACCTTTCGATACTTCTGTCGTTGAATTATATTAATTCAACTCAATCAAGTTTTTTGTTTTTCTTTAAATTAAAAAAATAAAAAGTCCATCAAGGTTGGCCTTAAAAAAAATCATCATTTCAATATTGGTGTTAACAATGTTAAATTATAAAAAATACCTTTAAACTTTAAATTTTATGTAAAAAAATGCTCATGAACTTTCAAAAATTTCAAAACTATCTTTAAATTTTTAAAAAGAGTTCAAAATTACCATTGTCGTTAGTTTTGGAAAAAAACTGTTAAAGTTTTGTGTCAAAAGTATTTTTATGAACTTTCAAAAATACCCTTTAAACTTAAAAAAGTTCAAAAATACCCTCACAATTTATTATATGAACAGAAACCGTTATTAACTCATTGCAAAATAACTCTAAAATTTCAAAAAAAAAAACCTTTAAAAATACTTCATGGCTAATTTTAAAACAAATTAGATTAATATCCTCATTTTTTATATATATAAATACTCTCATTTTTCTTCTATTTTTCTTTTTTTTATTCTTCACTTTCACCATTCATAACAATAACTATTAAAACACACTCAACTATTAACGTGCAACTATTCCATTATTCTCTTTCTTCTTATTATACTTCATATATTTTTATTGAAGTGTACAATTTTATTGTTATTATTATTTTTAGATAAACAAATGTCAAATAGTTAACAAAAGTGGAGTAAGAGGATATTGAAGAAGAGAGAGGAGAAAAAAAAGGAAAAAAAAAAAAAGAATATGTTATTAACGGTTTTTGTTCATATAACAATAAATGTATTTTTTAACATTTTTTTTTAGTTTAAGAGTATGTTTTAAACTTTTGAAAATTTAGGGGTATTTATACACAAGACATTAACGATTTTCATCCAAAATTAATGACAAAAGTATTTTTGAACTCATTTTAAAAGTTTTATGGTTTTTTTTGAAATTTTTGAAAGTTTAAAGATATTTTTTTAAATAAACTACAAAGTTTTGGGATATTTTATATCATTTAGCTGATAAGATATCGATGTTGTCAATGGATATTTTAAAAAAATCATAAAAAATTAATAATAAAAGAATAAATAAAAACTCACGTTTATTTTTATTCTTTTTCCTCTTAATGAGTTAACAAATTTATGATTTATATTATGTTGAGGAGTGGAATTTGGCCCCGCGGAATAAAGCAAATAATAATAATAATAATAATAATAATAATATAATATAATATAAAATAATAAAAGATAATATGAGATTTGATCTTAGCTTACTAGAGATTGGGAAATTCATTTCTAATCCTAATAGGATTAAGATAAATCCTAGGTCAAATTCCCTATAATAGACCATTAAAGCTCCAATTATTCTAACTTATTTTCTTATTTTACAATTCTTTTATTGATTGAGGCATCAGAGTCATTTTTTTTTGGAGGTTCTCTCTTTCTCGAATTACAAATTCATTCCTCTGTCCCAAATTTTGCATCAAAATATTACATTAGGAATATTTTATTGATTTTTTTTTTTATGTTTGATGGAACTTTTTACAATCAAATAGAAATGTCGATTCAATGTTAATATTGATGTCGAACACCACGAAATGTTCAAATATCAATTGACATATCGACACATAGATGGTTAGATTTACTCAAAGAAAAGAAACCTCAAAGTGATGATTTTGGCATCACAATCTTCATTTTTAGCTTCTTTTTTTTTTTTTCTCACAAAATTTTTGGTTAAAGTTTTGTAAATAAAAATCAAAATGGCTACTTTTAAAAAGTAGACAGAATAAAACAAAGGTACCAAGACTAAATTAATATTTAAATCTTATTAATTTTGTCTATACATTCATAACTACGATTAGAATTCAAATATATTGTTTGAATCCTGAACTATTTTTATCATTAATTTCATTTTAAAAGATGACTTTTAAATATGCTAAACAAATAAGTTCATAAATATATTTAAAATTGGAGTTCAAATTTGAAATACTCATGATTTCTTACCTTGTCCCCAAATCTATGAAGGGAAAAATAATCATTCATGAGATCTCACCTTTTCCTAGGGCATTTATTTTTTTATGATCTAGGTCGAATTAAAAATACTCAAATCTTGCTCCCAAATCCACAATAAGGAATCATTCTTAATTAAACTAAAATTAAAAACTCTTCCCTATGAGATCTCACCTTTTGTATGTGCTTTTTATAAATACATATATGAATTCTACACCACTATTTATACTTATTTGATCATTCAAAATATAACTAAGTTATTATTTTGTGAGACCCTAAATTATATATCAATAAAAGAGACATGGTAGAAAGGTACTTGAGGAAGGAAGTTAGTTACTCGGGATAGGAGTGATAAAAAAATCCGATGGCCCGAAAAAATCGATCAACCCAACCCAATTGTTTAGGTTGGATTATTAACTCATTTAGATTGGGTTGAGTTCAAATAAATGAAAATTTTATGGGTTGGGTTGGTTCATGGGTTCACTCAATATAACCCAAACCAACCCGAACCAATCCGAATTTATTATTAATTTTAAAAAAAATATATATATATATTATTACTTATAACATAATTATTTATACATATATTAATTTTAATTTTATTTAATTCAGATATTTTTTTAATAATTTATTCTTCAAAAACTCTAAAAGTAGGTTTTTTGTACTTTCGAAAGTAAATTTGCACGTTGAGTAGTTAATTTTAATTCAATATATGAAAATAATTAAATTAGATTTTTACATATTTACGTTTTGTTTCTTTTCAGGACAAAATTTTAAATAAATGACCTGATTAACCCGAACCAATCCAATCAAATATTTCATGGTTGGGTTGGGTTATGTTCATTTTTTAATAAGGGTTTTGTTCATTTTTTAATAAGAGTTATTTGGATTACCGACGTTGCAGGAAGGTTGAGTGTGGGAACCGAGGTAAGGTGAGCATCTTTGTGTGGAGGGGTGATATATGATGACGGAAATATTTTCATTATCAGCTTTTGATTTAGTATGGTCTTCTCACGGAGAGAAGAGAAGTGGTTGTCTTGCCTTAGTGCAAGTTTTCAGTCAATAATATCGTCGTGTAAGGAGGTTCCTTACATATTGGTATCAGAGCACATCGTCTTGAAAAATTGGGAAGACGGCGAAGAACTTCGAAGAACGGGTGGATGTGATTGGTCGTGAAATTGAAGCGATCAAGCACGGAATTGAGGGAATTCCAAAGATGGACGAATCGATATCTTGGATGAGTAAAAATATGGAAAAGCTGAACAAACAACCAGATCAACGGCATATGAACTTCGAAGAAACCTAAATGTGGTTGTCGAAGATTACCATAGAATTTTCTATTATCAGGCGAGGTGGAGAATCGATTATGGGGGAGAGATTGACCCCTCAGTCCAAATCAGAGGGAGAAAGGGAAATTTCTCAAAAAGTAGATGAGATTCTCGAATCAACGATCAAAGAGAAGCTCGGCGAAGGCAAGATGGATCAAAGCAAATTTAGGTTGAGATGCTGGCGTTTAAGGGAGAGGATTCGTATTCGTGGCTCTTTCATGCTGACACGTATTTTCAAATCCACAAACTATCTGATATAGAAAAACTTCATGTAGCTGTGATTAGCTTCGATGGCGTGGCTCTTGATTGGTACGACCGAAGGAAGAGAGGGAACCGTTTGCCGATTGGAAGGATCTTGAGATGAAGCTTCTATTGCATTTTTCGTTCATCAAGAAAGAGTACTGTCTGCAGCCAATTTTTTAGAATGAAGCAGGAAACCATGGTGAAGGATCACCAAATCAAATCGACAAACTAGTAGCTCCATTAACAAACGAAGTGTTGGAGGAGACGTTCCTGAAAGGGCTGGATCTAGTAATTCAGGCCGAGTTAGAGGTCCCAGAATCCATCGGGTTGGCTAGATGATGCGGTTGGCCCAGAAAATAGAATATGTGAGATAATACGGGTGGAAGAGAGTGGAAAAGGTCCAATAAACATATTCTAAAACAACCATTGCTTTGCTTGGGCAAGAAACAGCGAAACCTTCGGAGGGTTATATGATGAGGACGATCACACTGCGATCGTCAGGGGCTGGGATTGTGAGGAAGGAGGGGCCAAGCCGTCGATTGCCGAATGCAAAATTCCAGACATGGAAAGAAAAGGGTCGGTGCTTTCATTGCGATGAGAAGTTCACTTTCACTTCGGGCCATTATTGTAAGTCGAGGGAGACGCGCGAACTTCGGCTGTTTTTCGTACACCCAAATGCGGAAGAGTCCAAGCTGTGTGGATGAGATGAGTGTCAAAGAAAGTACCATATAGCTACTTGTTGACTTTTTGGTCATTAATTTCAAATTAAGAAAGGTTAATTAATTAATATTTTGATGATAACAAGCTTACTTTTATTTATTAACAATTTGAGTATTTTGAAGTGTCCATTGCGTAGAGCTTAGAACAATCGTTTCAATGTAATTTGAATTACCCACATTGGACCGCAAACGAAGAAGATATGATCAAAACACCGAATAACGTGGCATAATTTTTCTCATCAAAATGGACCAAAAGGAAGGTGCCACTTGGAGCAATGGAGGAGTGACACATTGTGGACTTTTGATTTTTTGATTGTTTTTTTTAAAAAAATGAATTTAATATTATTTTATATTTATGTCAAACTGCTAGTCTTGGACACATGGTGGTCATGTGCTTTTTGTCAGGTTTAAAAGAAATGATTTTAAAAGATATATATTATTATATTATTTTTTGTTTGTGTCTAACGGCTAATTGAGTTTAAAATCTCTACCATTGATTTTTCTTTTTCAACATCCAATGGTCCAAATTAAATGTGATTTTCACAAACTTACCTATCTTTTTAAACACTTCATCTTTTTCAAATTTTAACAACAATTTCACATTATTTTTCAATACTCATAACTCAAAGCCACTATTGTTATTCGCTCTCTAAGCTTCAATTTTTGTTCTTTTCATCTTATTAGATTTATGTATTGTGATGATTGATTTGTTGTGTGCTACAATTTGTAAATCCACTTTTTTAGAGAGTTTTTCTCACCTTATTCTTCATTTCTAAATCTATTGTAAAGGGTTACTCTTGAACCCATAACAAGAGTTTTGTAACGGTCTGATCCTCAACCATGGAAAGGATCGGATTTGTTCTTGTACTCGTAAAATGAACGTTGTAGTGGTTTGACTATAAGCCGTGGAAATAGTTAAGTTCGTAGTGACATACCCAAGAGGAGCTTGGGAAGTGGATGTAGGTCGGTTTTGCTAGACCACTATAAAATTTTCGGTGTCAATTCTCTATTTCTCCTATTCAATTTTATAATTAATTTATTATTATTATTTATTTGCATGGAATTAATTGTAATTTTTGTTCTTGAAATTAATTGTTCATATTGATTTATTTCGACGAGTCACTCATCACTTTATACATTTATTACCAATCTTGCTATCAAAATCAAATAGGATACTTTAAAGTATTATTATTAATTACTTCGGGTTGAATTTATTGTTTAAATTACTTGTTAAGAAAATGTTTTTATTAGTTTAAATTAAACCCTATTCACTCTTCTAAGGTTGCCATATCGGTCCTACAATTGGTATTAGAGTCAAAGTTGCTTTTCCACATAAATTATTTTTAAAATCTTATTAATATTTTGAAAAGCTTAATTGCTAGAGGTATGACAACTTTAAATGGTGATTCTATTGATAGATTCCCATATTTTGTTGGAAATAGAAATTATGATGTATGGAAAAATAAAACAAAAACATTTATGCTTGCTATGGATTTGAACATTTTGTATGAGCATGGTTGTCTAAATTGCAATTGAATAATGAGTTGCTTACTTTTAATGTTAAAGCTATTAATATCATATATTGTGCATTGGATATAAAAATATGTGATATAGTTTTGTATTTTGATTATGCATATGACATTTGGAACTTTCTTGATAATATGTATAGTGTACAAAATTCTCCTTGTATTACTAATGATTTATTTAATGTGAAGGAGAATTATATTCTCAAAATCAATAAAAAAATCCGTAAAGTGAAAATGGAAAAATGTGATGGAACTCTCTTGTGCTTAACGACTCATTCTAATAATGAAAATGATAAAGATGAGGTAACTCAAAAACCCCCAAACTTATGATGAATTATATGATGCTTTTGAAGATATACAACATGATTTAGATAAGCTTGGCTCTATTTGAAATTATCAAAGAAGCCTAAGATATTGATTATTGAGAATAAAACTTTGATTGATGAAAATGCAAGCTTAAAAAATGGAGCTAATAATGTGTTGTATAATAAGGTTGATATTTGTTTTGATGAGAAAAATGGCTTGAATGATAGAATTAATTTTCATGATAAAGAGAATGATGCGCTCAAATCTTTGTCATGTGATTTGAAAATTGTAGTGAATAATTTGAGAGATAAAAATGAGAAAATTGATTTTTTTTTTTTTTTTTTTTTTTTTTTAAAATTAGATGATGAAATTGCTAGTTTGAAGAATAGAATTAATGATTGGAAACTAGTAATACTTCTCTAGAAAAAGATAAATTTTCTTTTGTTGATAAAATTAAATTTCTTGAATATGATGTTGATGAGAAAAAAAAATCTTTGGCAAATGTTTAAAGAGAAAGAATTGCTTGCTGCTAAAGTGCTTGAACTTGCAAAAGAGTCTATTAAGAAATTAATTATTGGTACACAAAATTTGGATATTAATGACATTGGTAAATGTTGTAACAACAAAAGGGATTAGGCTATGTAAAGCAAAATTGTTCATCTACTTATAAGAGTACTACTTTTGTTAAAGCCACCCCTAGTATGTCTCAAGATGGTTTATTTAATGTGCTTAATGTTGAATCTAAATTAGTGCCAAAGCATGAAAAAGGTAGAAGCATTCATGAAAAATCAAATTCTATGCATAAACAACTTCATGCTGGATCAAAATGTGCTTATAATATAAAATTTATTAGTAAGCATGAAAAGGCTAAATCTAAATTTGAAAAATCAAAGTTTTTACCTCATCATTCACATGTCAAAACTATTGTATGCATAGTGGTAAATGTGTGCATAATCATGGAAAATATTAGAAATGTGCACGAAAAACTAAAATTTGTGTCTATATGTCATTTTTGTGGAGTTAAAGGTCATATTAGACAAAATTGTTTCAAATTGAAAAATGCTCCTAAAAAGATTTTCTTTAAGAAAAAGATTGTGAAAAATCAATTAGTTAAAAAGAAATTCTTACCTAGTGTTACTTATTATTCATGTGGCAAAGTTGGACATAAATTTAATACTTGCTATTTGCCAAAAATGAATACTAATAATGTTGGAACTAATTTAAAATGGATAATAGAGTCTTTGCTCACTAACAATGAATGACCCAAGAAATGGGTACCAAAATCTTTTGGTTGAGCTTTTATGGTAAGTGTGATTCAAGAAGTAATTGTTGCTTGGATTTCAAATGAGTAATTAATTCAAATTGGAGCAAATTTTATGACTTGTTTGAGTCCAACAAAGTAAATGACATTTGGTAACTTTATATGTTTTATTGAATTGTTGAGATAAGTATTTCTATTAGTTTCTTTTGTGAAAATTTAATTTATTGAATGAGTCTGGGCTGTTTAAAATTGACTTATTGAATTGATTATGGGATTTAATGCCATGAGTAATCTTTGTTTATATATCTATGTAGCATTTGTTTTCATTGCTTTTTATAGCTTTTTGGTCAATTAGATATTTGCTCTATCCTTGTTTTTTTCATAAAAAGTTTTGAGCAAAAGGATATTGAGTTTGAAATATATTGTTTATACTTGTTGAGAAATTGTTATTTGATCATATTGTTTTGAAGAGTTGTTAAATTCTCTTCTATAGGGAGAGTATTTATAAAATTGGTACTTTCTTGAATTCCTAGTAGCATTTTGTTCAAGATGGGTAAAAATTTATTTTAGTTGATACCATGCTTATATTGATGGGCAAATATTGATTTGCTATTTTTTGGTATCAATATTTATTTTTCAAAAACGGGTGTTTATTTCATAATATTTGATATTTTGGTATCTTAATTTAATTTGAATGATTGTATCTCCATGGTCTTTATTGATTTCTTATTAGAAGGAGAATGATTGATTTTTGGGAGAGTTACATATTTTTATATATGAATTTCATGTAAGAATAAAAATTGATTCTCATATTCATCTATTGTTATGTATCCCTCTTATGCATATTGCTTATCCTTTTAGGGAGTTATTGTATTTTGAGTAAAATTATATCTTGAAAATTTATTTGATATTTCTATCCCGAGTTGATTTATGTGTTAAATGTCTTTTTGTCCCTTATTAAGGGGGAGTGTTCAATTGATTTCAAAAGAGGGAGGAATTTGTTAAATTGGTCTTAAATTTATATGATGCCTCCTGAATTTATAATGTTGTTGTTTATTTTTAGAAAGCATGTTGACAGGAGAAGAAATGAAAAATTATGTGTTCATGATTTTAGGATAAGCATTCATGTCATTATATTATTTTTATCGTCATTTCTTTGATTGATTCCAGAAGGGGGAGAGATGATAAGAAAAATGAAAACATGTTGTTATTGAAATATTATTTTTTAAAGTTGATTGAAATTATATGTGTGTGTTGTTTATGATTCAAGATCATATTTCATATCACACACCACTTTGGATTTCATTTTTCTTGTGTCGTTTGTCATCATAAAAAATGGGAGATTGTTAGCTTTTTGACTCTTAATCTCAAATGAATCAATTTTAGTTAATTAATTAATTAATGTTTTGATGATAAAAAAACCTACTTTTATTTATTAAAAAATTGAGTGTTTTGAAGTGTCTATTGCTAGAGCTCGAAACAATGGTTCCAATGCAATTTAAATTACCTAAATCGGACCTCAAACGAAGAAGATATGATCCAACAATCTTAAAGGAAAAATTCTGAGCTGAAGACGTGGCATAATTTTTCTCATTAAAGTGGACCAATTGAAAGGTGTCACTTCAAGCAATGGAGGAGTGACACATAGTAGACTTTTGATTTTTGAATTGTTTTTAAAAAGAAAATGAATTTAATATTATTTTATGTTTGTATCTAACGGCTTGTTTTGGACACATGGTGGTGTTGGGGTTGATGCCTTAGATTTTGTAGGGTCTTATAGTTTGTAAATGTATCGAACAAACTCATTGTTTATTTAATAAAATATATGATATTTTATTCAAACTCATTGTCTATTTAATAAAATATATGATATTTTATTCCATTTTTTAGTTGCATTAACCATAAACCAATAAACTAACATCCAAGGTTATCTTGTAATTTAAACATGTATGTAGAGATATACCAATAGATCAAGTTTAAGTGATAACCTAAATGGTCTACAGTAGATGGATAGGATTTTATCCTTGTGACACTATGTGTATGGCCCGCTTTATGGGTGTTACAATTATTGTAAAGTGCCACAAATGATATGATTTTGATCATTTATGTATAGATATGTGAACGAGGGGAATTCACCTGAAGTCGGGGTAAGTAGATAAATTGCTCCCTTAAGGGTTGATTTCAGAGCTTGAACAATGTGGCGCTATACCCTCTCCTGGCCCGAGAGGAGTTTAGTCATAGTTGGACTATGATCTATTGTTCATTAGAGAAATTAGTGGTACTTAAGAAGTTAGATGCAATTACAGGGACAAAACGATAATTTTGGCCTAGCTATAGTTACGAGCAATTTGTGAAGGGTCATCGTACTATTGATTGGTTATATCCAATGGACACATAAATATATCTGTAGCACGAAGAGTGTAGCTGTCGATCTTTAGTGGAGTGCTTGATAGTTGACGGATGGTGAATAATTTAATTAAAGAGTTTGATTGGAGCTTCAAGCTACAGGTCCATGAGGTCCCCTTGGTAGCTCAATAGGATTAAATGAGAATCAGTTTTTGGATTAATTTGAATTGCTCAAATTAATAGAGGATTTAATTATATATGATATAATTAAGTTATTTAAATTATATGTGATATAATCATTATAATGTATTTGATATATTATAGCTTTAGTGAGAGGAAATAAATATTTGAATATGATTTAAATATTATTAATATGAATTAGATTCGTAATTGTTAAATTTAATATAAATGTGATTTATATTAAAGGTCATATAAGAGAGAAAAGAAACTATAGATAATATTGTATATGATACAACATTAAAACTATAGATTATATTGATGAAACACGAGACATACGCAGTGGAATAAGGATCTAATTACACTCTAATTGCTTTTAATTAAAAGGAAAAAACATGCAAAAAAATAGGAAAAACAGTAAATTAAAAAGGAGTAGAGTACAACCTTTGTAGCTCCCGAAAAAAGCTTTTCCTCGTTGAATCTCAACCCGAACTCTTCCGGACCACCACTAGAGTTTACCCGCTATTCTCTGGACTCAGAACCGGGTTGTGGGACTTGGTGAATGAAGGAATGAAAAGGGGAAGAAATGGTGGCTCAAGGTTAATGTGAGAAAGATAGGAGATTTTTTTGTGAGAATTTTGGAAACCAAAAATAGAAAATTTTTCTCAAGAAGGAGAGAAAAAGATTTCAAAAACCTTTTTTTATTAAACAATTACATGCATCTAATGCATGTAAAAGCTCACCAAAATTCAACACCTCACAAAGCACTAAACCAAAGTAGGCTATGTTCATTCTATAATGTTTACACATAGTCCACATAAGTTAGTGGAATTATCCAACAAAAATGTTGGATAATTCCAATAACTCTTAGTCAAGGGCAAAATGATCTTTTTCTATTTGGTCAAAGTCAAACTTTGACTTTTAACAAAAAAGTCAACCCTATGACTTTTTACAGTTTTGACCCTCTTGACTAATTTTGACCTCCCAAACATGAATTCTCATTCATATTTTCGAAATTCAAATCACATTTGAATATAGAGCGCTATACAAAAAAACCGATAGCGATATCGCATATACTTGTCGGTTTTACTCCCTCTTACTAATTTGAACAATTCAAATTAATCTAACATACTATTCTAAGTTTAATCCATATGAGCTAGCAGGGGGACCTAATGGACCTACAGATCATGGGCTCCAACAATTCGAGATTAACCGATAAAACTCTTTAACCTAATTAATCAACATTTGTTAACTAACGGGTCATTCTACTAAAGTCATGTAGTTGCACTCCCCTCACTATAGATATATTTCTATCCATCTGATATAACCATAACCAGTAAGTCAATCTTTCACAGGTTGTTCATGGTCTTGGCTAGGTCAAAATACCGTTTTACCCCCAAGAACACTTCTTGTTCCTTTAGTACTACTGAACCCTTAAAGAACAATTTATTTGTGGTCCAACCAACAAATCCAGTCCCTCTCGGCCTAGTGAGAGGGTGGGGCTCCTTGTTCTTATTCCAAAGTCAACACTTAAGAGAACAACCTATCTACTACTCTTAGAGACGGGTAGGAGAGTCCGTCTTGCACCCTATGTCCCCAGCTATTTACCCGGTCTTACCCCTGAAATGGGAGGCTTATTGAGCCAACCCTGTTGAGCTACTCTCACCCATGCAGATCTAAGGATAATCCTAAATAAACAGGAGTTTATAGTTAGCTCAGGATTGAGATCGAGTTACCTAGGTCATCAAATTTGAATTAGTCAGTTTTAAACAGTAAACGGTGTTATAAAGTAAAAGTGACTAAGTCGTGGTCCAGTCTTATACAAACTCATTGCATAGAATGCCTCCACTCACATATCTCTATATGAACAATTCAGGATCAAATCGTTTGTACTAACTACAAAGTGGGTCGCATCCATAGTGTCCCCAGAACAAGGCATCCAACCTTATCCTTATACTATAGACCATTTTAGGCTATATACTCGAACTTAATCCATGTTTTATGTCATCACATAAAGTTCAAGTCTACATTAAATAGTCTCAGGAAGTTAGTTTATTGGATTCAAGATTACAATTTCAATAACAATTTTATCGAAAAACAAAACATAATATGTTTATCAATTTACAAACTACAAGTTTTAGGACATAAAATTCAATAAACTCCCACTTGGACTAAAACTCCTAGTAGAGTATCACAATGTTGGATTTAAGTGAGGAAAAGCAACATGTGAGTACAATAAACTAGGGCATATGCCAAAAAATTCTCCCACTTGTTCTAGTTTACAAACTTCGTAGACCTTCAAACACTTTAGCCATGAGGACTTTTGTAAAAGGATCAGTAATGTTTTGTAGTGTATCCAGTAAGGACGAAATCCTTAGTACCATACACGAGCATGTAGTTCCTCGTTCTCCTAAGATACTTGAGGATATTCTTAACGGTAGTCCAATGATCATATCCATGATTGGACTGATACCTATTGAATATCCCTACTATGTAGCATATGTCAGGTCTAGTACATAACATTGCATACATCAGGCTCCCTACTGTGGAAGCATAGGGAATGCATCTCATATCCTCAACCTCTTGAGGTGTCTTAGGACATTGATCCTTTGACAAATGAATTTCATATCTGTAAGGTAACAGACCTTTTTTGGAATTCTGCATCTTATACCAAGACAACATTTTGTCTATATAAGTTGCTTGAGACATGGTTAGTGTTCTGTTCTTGTGATTCCGAATAATCTGAATCTCGAGAACATACTGCGCATTTCCCAAATCTTTCATTTGGAACTGCGTTGCTAGCCATTTATTGATGTTAGTTAGGTAACCTACTTCATTCCCAATGAGTAGAATATCGTCAACATATAAAACTAAGAATGCTATAGTAGAATTGATGATTTTTTTGTAAACACAAGGCTTGCCAACATTCTGTTTAAAGCCATAAGATTTGATCGCAGTATCAAATCTTATATTCCAAGATCTAGAAGCTTGTTTCAACCCATAAATAGATTTTTGAAGCTTACAAACCTTTTGTTCTTGACCCTGTTTAAAATCTCTACCAGCGGAAGATCCTGAAATTTGAGACTTTCTATACTATACCAAAAATATGATTTTTCTTTTCCAACATCTAATTGCCCAAATTGAATGTGATTTTCACCAACTTCCCTCTCTTTTTAAACACTTCATCTTCTCCAAATTTTAACAACAATTTACATTATTTTTCTATCCGCATAACTCAAAGCCACCATTGTTATTCGCTCTCTAAGCTTCAATTTTTGTTCTTTTCATCTTATTCATGAGAGAGATTTATGTATTGTGAGAATTGATTTGTTGTGTGCTACAGTACGTAAATCCGCTCTTTTAGAGAGTTTTTCTCATCATGTTCTTCATTTCTAAATTTATTGTAAAGGGTTACTCTTGAACCCATAGCAAGCGTTTTGTAACGATTTGATCGTCAACCGTGGAAAGGATGTTCGGGTTTGTTTTTGCATCCATAAAAGAAACGTTGTAGTGGTTCAACTCTAAGTTGTGGAAAGAGTCAAGTTCGTAGTGACATAACCAAGAGGAGCTTGGAAAGTGGATGTAGGCCGGTTTTACTAGACCACTATAAAATTTTTGGTGTCAATTTCTTTATCTCTCTCCTATTTAAATTTATAATTAATTTCTTAGTATTATTTATTTGCATGAAATTAATTGTAATTTTTATTCTTGAATTTAATTGTTCATATTGATTTATTTCGACTGGTCGCTTATCACTTTATACATTTATTACCAATCTTGCTATCAAAATAAAATAGGATGCTTTAAAGTATTATTATTAATTTCTTGACTACTTTGGGTTGAATTTTTTTTGCATCAATTTATTGTTTAAATTACTTGTTAGGAAAAGGTTTTCATTAGTTTAAATTCAATCCTATTCACCTCCTCTAGAATTGCCATACCGGTCCGACATTACAACCTATGAAGGCACGATGGAATTATCGCTAAATTCTATGGTAGGGTTGTCAAATCTGGGAACTACAAAGATGTGTGGCACTATTAAAGGAAGAGGGTTATAATTCTGATTTATTGTGGTGCAACACACAATTTCATCGCTCAGTAGGTGGTGGATTAATTGGGACTGCCTATATCATGAACGACAATTATGGAGTAATTTTGGGAACAGGCACGTGGTAAAAGCAAAGGAGTATGTAAAGGGGTGGTACTACCTATTTCATCGCTCAGTATTACTGGTGCGTAAGAAGAATGGCACTTTTGCATGGATTACCGGGCATTAAATTGTGTAACGATACCAGATAAGTTTCTTATTGAAGGACTGTGACGTCTGATGCGGAAGCGAGGATCGGTCCCAATTTTCTATATTCGCAGAAACTAAAATTATAAAGACCTAAATATGCATTCTAGAAGAGTTTACAACAAGCTTTTCCAATATGCAGTGAAGAAAAAAAATTAAGGTTAGTCACACTTACCCTTGAAGCCCAATAATTCTTCATGTATTTCCTTCTCGATCCGGTTACGAACCTTTTTAGATCACGAACACCCAAAAAACATAGCAATACTAAATCTCAATTTTGTTGGATGCCACCAATAGTGAGACTTTCGTATTTTCTTTAAGGGATGAAAACCACAGGAGTGTGTAAGGCTTGTTGGGTTTTATGCCCTAAAACTCGTAGATAGTAAACATTATTAATTGACAGTCATTTGATGCATTATTTTATGAGATGAAATAATGGAATGAAATGCAGTGATGGAAATGCGTTGAGCAACAAGTTTTCTCAGCAGAATCCAAGTATAAACCCCACTGAGTTTCCTGGTAAATCTAGGGTCGAACTCAAGGACTAGCGAAAACGGTATGCGATGATAATTTTCCAAAAGACTTTGCGGTAACCGGTAAATCAAATAGTTGTTTGGTGTTGTTGTTTGCGGTATAAAATAAATGTATGCAGTGGATTTGAGAAAAGATCGATTATGCGGAGATACACTGAGTATGCGGAGGAATGGGTTGAAAAGGTCTTTAGCTAGCGTTTCCCATATAAGCATCAAACTATGCGATTATGCTACATTCATACGACAGTAAATCATTTTCCAGTGCAAATGCGGTGCTCCTAGTTCTAGGACACATGTGTTGAATGCAATAATGTCCATAGAGCTTAGTCCTAAGTCTCCACTCTTTTAGATGCACAGAAAGACAAGGTGACCGCACACAATCATATCCTATCTCTAGGATGCATGCGATGCGTTAATAGCAAACAGTGCTTATTCCTAAGCTTCTATCTCTTGATTATGCATTCTAATATGACTTTCTCGAGCCTAGATTCTAACCTGACTTTCCCAAGCCTAGATCTTATCCTTAGACTACCCTCCCGAGTATCTTTAATGGACGAATGATGCATACATAATACAAGATAATCGTATGAGTGAATATCCCCAGTTATGCTAGCTAAGTACTTCTCAACCTATTCGATAGATTTAGTTACTCATGCATAATAAACAGAGAGTGAACAAATATAAAGAAGTAAATTCCATTTCTATAGATAAGTTTAAGTACAAAATGACAATGGAAGATAAGGATAGAGAGCCTGATAGAAATCTCTTACTTTCCAAGGCTTTTACACTGTCAACTCTATTCTGTTCAAAGGATATTCTTGCTTTTGCAGGAGCTGACCCTCTCTCTGATCTCGACGCTTCCAGCACTCTTCCAAGTTCACCGAAACGATCTCTCGACACAATCTCGCTTCTCTCGCTTTCGCCTTAAAATAAAAGAAAATCTAAGAACAAGGCTATTCTAACTATGGAGAAAGTTATCTAAGTATTTGAACTCTCTGAACCCCTTTTCTGAAGGTTGCCTTCGGTATTTATAGAGCTTTGGGGTGAAAGACGTCTTCTCTCTTATGATTGCATTGATGGGATGACTTTAATTCTGTGTCTGATGCGCCGAATATTTGTCACCGAAAAGCTGAGTGTACTTGATACAATAGATCGTTAACGACTTATCAACTTAATTTGGACTTGACCGTCATCAGCTTTCTGTTCCATCGTGATTAATTATGCTTTTCATTCAGATGTGTCCACCAAGTTGTGCCAGCTCTATGCAACAATCCTTCTTGAGCAGATGTTTGCGAGCACAAATCATCGCAAAGCCTTGTGGTAATGCTGTGCTCCATCGTTGATTTCTTGTGATCGCACTTTCCGCCTTGCGTCCACGCATATTCTGCATAAAAATACAAAAGTTAACTGTTTTTATGCGATGTACGCATGCGACCGCAATGTCATGAACTTAATGCTTTTTTTATGCAATATTCTATATTTTATCAATGCAAACCTTCATTGTTTAATAACTTAGCACTGTAATAACGTGCATTTCTGCCCCTCCAAATTTAAACAATGCTTGTCCTCAAGCATAAGTTAAAGATTTCTTTTAGAAAGTCGACTGCAATCTCTTTTCCTAGATTTTTCAATGATACTTCATTCAAATCCTATACACACAAATTTCCTTAATTCTTATTCAAGTCTCTTCTAAAAATATTTCTAAGGCCTAGGAACCGCAAGCTTAACCTTCAAAAGGGCTTTACTAGATTCCAGGACATCGCATGATTTATTTCAAAAAAACTTTTTCACTGGGGTGTTAAATGATTTTTATCTTTGCATATTTTTTATATTGTTATTTTTTCTCTGACCTTGCGCTGATCTAGGTGCCTCGCCTTCGTTTTGGCTTGCCCCCACGTGTGTCATGCGGACATCAAACTACTAACAAGGCGCTCTTTCTCAGACTAAACTCATACTTACTTGGCAGCGGAGTTGCGGTCATTTATTTATGCGTTGATCCTGGTGACTTACTTTTNTTGATCCTGGTGACTTACTTTTGTTTTAGCTTGCCCCCACGTGTGTCTGCGGACATCCAACTACGGGTAAGTACCCTTCACAACTTAACTCTTATCAACATGGGGTTCCCCATTGCGTTGACAGTGGAGTTGTTATTCTCAAAATTTTTCTCTCTTTTTTTTTTTAATTAGAGAGCTAAAAATAGCAAGGTCGAAAATAAATACTTCACCCCCAAATTTAAAATGCGGCAATGTCCTCATTACCAAAAGATTGAAAGAAGTCATACGATGTTCATAGGAAGTTTAGTAAAAGGGTCAGTTTGAAAGAAAGCTAGCAGACCACTAACTTCTAGAAATATTTCATGAGGTGACTGTCCTAAAATTAAGTTGACTCTAGTATATACAAAAAAATAGAAGCATGTATTTCATCATTGAAATCATAATTGGCAAAGAGAAAGCATGCGGTGACTTACTAAATTTATCAATATTAAATGATTGCGGTAATCAAAGAGGATGCGGTGATAAATTTTTTGAAATTAAAATGCGATGCAATAGTGTAAAATTTGTAATAAAGTCAAGGAGAAATACAACCTCTAAATTTGCGTTGTTGTCCGCATTGTTTGTTGACATATCCTACTTTGTGGCGATCTTTTTTCTTTTCAATGCGATGACAGAATAAAGTAGTTGCGTCTTCACGTGGCGCCTCCGCAATCGTGTACCTTGATTGTTTGCAAAGAAAACATTGAGAGGGTTAAATAATTTTAAACAAAACAAAATCTTTTACCGCAATCGTTCAGCACGATCGCATTTTTTTTAAAGAAATATGCGATAACAGATAACAACATTGTGATGAAAGTTCATGAAATATTGATGCAGAGAAAGGATATTTAAAAGGATTGCATCCCTGATGAGGTACTCAGGGACTGCTTATTTTGCGGTGCAAGCTGGACTTTTTATGTCCACGACGACTTTTTCTTCTTTTCTTTGTCCTCTGAAATCTTAACTGCCCTAATCCAGAGCTTTTCTCAATTGATGTTTATTATGATTTCCCCTTTGTGCACATCAATTTGAGCGTGACCGATCGAGAGGAATGGTCGTCTCAATATAATGGGCGCATTTTTGTCTGCTTTATAATCCAAAATGATGAAGTCTGCCGGCAAGATGAATTTATCAATTGAGATCGCGACATCTTTCAACTCTCCCTCGGGATGTATTCGGGATCTGTCCGCAAGGAGGAGAGTCTCTATCGTAGGCATGAGTGTACCAATATTCAATCATTTGAAGATTGATAGTGGCATTATGTTCATACTTGCCCTAAGATCGCATAGTGCTTGGCCACTGTAGACCCCTCCAATGGAGCATGGTATCGTGAAGATTCCTGGGTCGCACATTTTTTGTGGGATCATAACATTTTGTATTATTGCCATTGTTATGATCTTGTCTTCATCATTTTGTTTCTCTTTCAATCTTTGTGGGCATGGTGGTGGTTGGACTTCTTCCGTCTCATGTTCTAGAGGCTCAAGGGTGGACGCAACTTCAGGGCTCATCTTCTCAAGCTTTTCCGAATTATAAGTTAACATATCCTCGGTTTTCATCGCATTCAAGTTGGTCGTGATGGGTTTTACCCCTACTTCCGCAGTCATTTTGTCGCTTAGCAAGGAGACTGTTAAGCATTGTTCCTTCCTAGTACCTCCAGCGTTACGAGGAAGCTCAATTGAGCTCGGCAAAGCTTCTTGTGGTCTATTTTTTAGCTCGCCCGCAATTTGTCCCGACTGAATTTCGAGATTTCGAATGGATGTTGCTTGATTTTGAAGCACTGATTCGTTCTTCTCAATGTACTGCTTCAACAAGCTCTTTAAGGACGAAGATTGCGGTGGTTGCGAACTACTGGCTTGACTGCTCGTTTGACCGTTATTTTGTGGGGAAAAATCTGGGTGGCCCTTCTTTTTGCGCCACAAATTGGAAATTTTGCTGTTGATTCTTCCATATGAAATTTGGGTGGTCTCTCTACCCGGAATTTTATGTATTGGAATAGAAATTATTCTTTATGAGTCATACTTACTGCAGATTTTCTAGGCATTCTTCCACCGAATGGGTATCTCCACAGATGGCACAACTTGCGGTCGTTTGAGCAATTGCGTTGACCTGACCTTTTTTCACTCCCGTGCTATTAATTGTGATGCCTTGTATCAAACTCATCATCGCAGTCATTTGATTCTGGAGGGATGCGATGGCCCCGTTGTTTACGTCACTATCTTTAATTCTTAATCTTTGATCGCTTTCCCGCCAGTCCTTGCGATTTTTGGAAATGCGATCAAGTATACTTTTCTCCTCATATGTTTTGTCAAGCAGACCACCAGCTGCTGCCGTATTGGCAGCGGTCTGCAAAGCAGGGTTCAATCTTTGGTAAAAAATCTCCATCTGTAAGCAGTCTGGCAAGCTGTTATGTGGACAGTCTCTTACCAGCCTGTTAAACCTCGCCCAGGCATCGCTAAGCGATTCGTCAGATTCTTGTTCAAAATTTGTTATTAATTTCCTTCTCCTGGTATTCTCGGTTGGTAGGAAATATTTCTTCATGAACTTCTCCACGATTTGTTCCCTCAAAGTTATCTCTCCCGGTTCGAGAGAATACACCCATTTTATTGCCCGATCACACAAAGAAAATGGGAACAAAGTTAGTCGAACTTCTTCAACAGAGATATTTAGGAACACAAAAGTGTTACAGATTTCTATGAAGCTCCGAAGGTGGGCGTGCGGGTCCTCGCCATGCCGTCCTCCAAATTATCCTGTAGTCTGGATCATCTATAGCATCACCAGTTTCATTTCGAATCAGGATCCATCAAGGGCAGGCTTCATGATTCCTGGAGAGAAATCGTAGAGGTTTAGCGATGCATAGTCCCGAATGGGCCTATTTCGATCGTTTGCCAGTAGGATTGGATTCGCCATGACGTTGTTTTTGTTTGGTGCTCCATTTCCAGGCTGCTCCGCCATATCTTCTTTATCTGGTTGTTGTTGCTGGTGGCTGTCTCTTAATCTTCGTCGAAACATACTCTCAATCTTTGAGTCGTAGTTCGCCAGAGATTAAGAGCTACAAAAAAATAAAAAAAAATACCATTAGCACAATAAATTGCCGAAGTCCCCAACAACGGCGCCAAAAACTTGATGCGTTATTTTATGAGATGAAATAATAGAATGAAATGCGGTGATGGAAATGCGTTGAGCAACAAGTTTTCTCAGCGGAATCCAAATATCTTCACTGAGTTTCCTGGTAAGTCTAGGGTCGAACTCAGGGACTAGGGAAAACGGTATGCGGTGATAATTTTTCAAAAGACTTTACGATAATCGGTAAATCAAATAGTTGTTTGGTGTTGTTGTTTTCGATATAAAATAAATGTATGTGGCAGATTTGAGAAAAGATCGATTATGCGGAGATACACTGAGTATGTTGAGGAATGGGTTGAGAAGGTCTTTAGCTAGCGTTTGCCAGGAATGCGTCAAACTATGCGATCATGCTACACTCATGCAACAGTAAGTCATTTTCCAATGCAAATGCGGTGCTCCTAGTTCTAGGATGCATGTGCTTAATGCAATAATGTCCATAGAGCTTATTCCTAAGTCTCTACTCTTTTCCTATGCGATGATGCAAGATGCACAGAAAGACAAGGTGACCGCACACAATCATATCCTATCTCTAGGATGCATGTGATGAATTAATAGAAAATAGTGCTTATTCCTAAGCTCCTATCTCTTGATTATGCATTCTAATCTGACTCCCTCGAGCCTAGATTCTAACCTGACTTTCCCAAGCCTTGATCCTGTCCTTAGACTACCCTTCCGAGTATCTCTAATGGACGAATGATGCATACATAATACAAGATAATCGCATAGAGTGAATATCCCCAGTTATGCTAGCTAAGTACTTCTCAACCCATTCGAGAGATTTAGCTACTCATGCGTAATAAACAGAGAGTGAACAGATATAAAGATGTAAATTCCATTTCTAAACATTAGTTAATAGTACAAAATGACAATAGAAGATAAGGATAGAGAGCCTGGTAGCAATCCCTTGCTTCCCAAGGCTTTTACAATGTTAACTCTATTCTGTTCAAAATATATTCCTGCTTCCGCAGGAGCTGGCCCTCTCTCTGATCTCGACGCTTCCCGCACTCTTCCAAGTTCACGGAAATGATCTCTTGGCACAATTTTGCTTCTCTCGCTTCCGCCTTAAAATAAAAGAAAATCTAATAACAAGGCTATTCTAACTATGGAGAAAGTTATCTAAGTATCAGAATTCTTTGAACCCCTTTTTTGAAGGTTGCCTTCGGTATTTATAGATCTTCAGGGTGAAAGGCGTCTTCTCTCTTATGATTACACTGATGAGATGGCTTTAATTCTCTGTTTGATGCGCCAAATATTTGTCACCGAAAAGATGAGTGTACTTGATACAGTAGATCGTTAGAGACTTGCCAACTTAATTTGGACTCGACCGTCATCAGCTTTCTATCCCATCGTGATTAATTATGCTTTTCACCCAGATGCGCCCACCATGTTATGCCGGCTCTATGCGGAAATCCTTCTTGAGCAGATGTTTGCGAGCACAAATCACCGCAAAGCTTTATGGTAACGCTGCACTCGACCGTTGATTTCTTGTGATCGCACTTTCCACCTTGCGTCCACGTATATTCTGCATAAAAATACAAAGTTAACTGTTTTTATACGATGAACGCATGCGACCGCAATGTCACGTACTTAATGCTTTTTGGACGCAATCTTCTATATTTTATCAATGCAAACCTTCATTGTTTAATAACTTAGCACTATAATAACGTGCATTTCTACCCGTTACCATCATCATTACAGAGTTATCGATGTTAATTCAATAAAGGTTATTGTTTGTGTTATTTGTCTATTTTGTCTTAATAACTCTAAATCCAATAAACTAATATCCAAGGTTTTCCTATGAGTTTTGAACTGTATGTGGAGACATACAGGGATCAATGTTCAAGATACAACCTAAAAGGTCTATAGTGTAGGGATAAGGCTGGGTACCTTATCTTGGTAACACTATGGATACGACCCACTTTGTATTTGATACAAACACAATGATCCAATGCATTTGTGTAGATGACATGCGAGTGGAGGTATCCTATTGGATGAGTTTGCATAAGACTAGACCGCGAAATAGTAACCATTAAATGTAACACGTTAACTAGTTAGGTTTCTATTTCAATTGGATGACCTACGCAACTTAATCTTAATCATAAGTATATTATGAACTCATGTTCACGAGGGATTTTCCTTTGATTTGTATAGGTGAGGGTGGCCAGATTGCTGACCCAATATGCCTACCATCTTGGGGACAAGGCTGAGTGGGACACTGGGTACATAATGATACAAGATGGAATTCACTTCTTCTCGCCTTAAGGATAAGTAGATAAGTGTTCCCTTAAGTGATGTCTTCCAAACTTGAACAAAGGATCCCACCCTTTCATTGACCCGAGAGGGGTTTGTGTTTATTGGTTGGACCATAAACAGGTTGCTCATTAGAGGAGCACTAGTACTTAAGAACTTAGAGGTAACCCAAGGGTAAAATGGTAATTTGACCCAGTTAGTGTTACGAACACTCGTGAAGGACTAATTTTCTATGTTGGTCTATATCCGTAGATATAGAAATATATCTGAAGTGAGAAGAGTGCAACTGTGGGTTTTTAGTAGAGTGTACCCACAGTTAACGAATATTAATTAATTTGGTTAATAAGCTTAGCCAATTAATCTCATATCGTTGGAGCTTCTGATTTACAAGTCTACCAGGTCCCCTCGTTAGTTCACTAAAGGATATTTAAAAGGGATAATTTGAATTGTTCAAATAAATTTGAGGAAATTATATATTAATGTGATTAATATATAATTAATTATGGATATGATCTATAATTAAATTGGAAAGTAATATTTGAATAATATTCAAATTATTTAATTCAAGTGAATTTGATTCATAAAGAATTAATTAATTGAGAGGTATTGCACATATACATGTGATATATATGATAATTAAATATATACATTAAATTGGATTTAATGTATGATTGGTTTTTTAATTATTGTGCAAATTAAAGTTAAATAAGTGTTATTTAATTGTGTAAATTAAATAAGTGTTATTTAATTAAATGGACTTATCAATTAAATAAATGTTATAAATTAATTAATTAATTACAGAAAAAGAAAATATATTAGGGAAAGGCCTTGGCCCTTCCCTATATAAAGACCTTCCTATGGCCCTTTGCAAAACACACAATACAATTTCATTGTAGAAAAAGTTTGACAATACACAACTCTCTAGCCTTTCTACTTTCCAAAAAACACTATTCTCCTCTCCCTCTCCCAATTGTTGGATCCCACCTATCCTCTATTGGTATTCTAAGAGAATAACAAGGTTTCTCTCATGGTAGTGTTCAAGATTGTTCAAGGAGTTGTTCGTGATCAAGACCGTTTGAAGATCCGTTCGTTGGAACCTTAGAGAGACTTGTTCGTGGCATTAGGGAATCTACAAAGGTAAGAATCGTTCTAATCATTTTCCTAAAAGCATTCTAATTTACGTGTCTATTTGTTTTGTTTAGTGTAACGATTTTGTTTAGTGTAAGATCGAATCGTGTGATGCAAGACGTTCTTTGTCAAAACACTTCCGCTGCAGGATCTGATCTCTACATGACTCTGTATAGATAAAAAGGAGAGATTATCTTTTAGAAAGATGAATGTTTTGAATTTTTTTTTTTTTTTTGGTGGGGGGGAATACACTGTTTGAGATCTCTCTTCTGCGTTACATGAAGATCCCATTTAACTTCCCATCTCACAATCAAACGTGAGAAAATCATGGGAGGGAGTTATTCAACTCCCTCCTTTAATTAAATTTAAAAAATTAATTTAAATAAAAACCAATTTTAAATTTAATTAATATAATATAAATTTTATAATAACCCACTTATTATATAATATACATTATACTATATGTTATGTAGATAACCCATAGTATATATTATATCAAATAAAACATAACTTATGGTTCAAAATTCTCTCACTAAACCTATGGTATTTTATTTGAATCAAATTTATATTAAATTTAACCTATAGTATTTATATGAATCTGATTCATATAATTAATATTTGAATCATATTCAAATATTTATTTCCTCTCAAGTAAACTTTATATTATAATGTATCAATACATTATTCTAATTATATCACATATAATTAATTTAAATTAATTATATCACATATAATTAAATTTCTTAATTAATTTGAATGATTCAAATTAGATGAGAATTAATATGATTCTCAATAATCCCAGTTGAGCTACCGATGGGATCTTATGGACCTATAGTTTGAAGCTCCAATAGTACTTGAATAATTAATTAAATTACTCAACTTTCATTAATTATTGATCATTCCACTAAAGACCGACAACTGTATTTTTTACACTACAAATATATTTCTGTATCCATTGGATAGAACCAATCAATGGTGTCATGACCCTTCACAAATTACTCATAAGTACAGCTGAGTCAAAATTATCGTTTTGCCCCTGTAGTTACATTTAACTCCTTAAGTACCACTGATCCCTTTAATGAACAATAAGTCATAGTCCAACAATGACCAAACCCCTCTAAGGTCAAGAGAAGGTGTAGCACCACATTATTCAAGTCATAGAACCAACCCTTAAAGGAGTAATTTATCTATTTACCTCGACATTAAGGAATGAGTGAATTCCATTTTGTGTAGTGTGTTCCCAACTCCCCAATTAGACGAATCCTCAAAATGGTAGGCATATTGAGTCGGCGAACTAGCCACTATCACCCATACAAATCAAAGGACCGCCTTCATAGGCAGGTGTTCACAACTAACTCAGGATTCAGGTCATGTCATCTATGGTCATCCTCGTGAAATGTAAGTCTTTACTATTAACGATGTTATATAATGAGACTATTCATTTCATAGTCCAGTCTTATACAAGCTCTTTTGTATAGAATACACCACTCACATGTCCTTACATGAATGATCAGGATCAGATCATTTGTAGAACTTTACAATAATTGTAACATTTATAAAGCAGGTCGTGTTCGTAGTGTCACCAGGATAAAGTACCCAGCCTTATCCATCTACTACAGACCGTTTACGTTCTCACTTAAACACGATTCACCTGTATGTCTCCACATACATGTTTAAGCTATAAAAGATTACCTTAGATGTTTGTTTGTTGGTTTTATGGGTTAATACTACTAAATGTCAAATAAAATACCTTAAATTTTATTAAATAAATAAATTGTTTATGCAATTACAAACTACAGAACCTACGAGATTTAGGACATTAACCCCAATACTTATACCTGTGGTGGAAGAATTATTTAATGAATTGCATGGAGCCTTTGTGTTCCCTAAAATCGATCTAAAGTCTGGTTATCATCAAATCTGTATGAATACTGCTAATGTTGAGAAAACAACATTTAGGACTCATGAAGGCCACTATAAGTTCTTAGTTATGCCATTTGGACTGGCTAGTTATGTTTCAATCTTTAATGAATTAAATATTTAAGCCATATTTACGAAAATTTGTGTTGGTTTTATTTGACGATATTTTAATGTACAGCTTTAATGAGGAAGACCATTTACAAGATCTGCATATTGTGTTTGGAGTCTTGCTGGCAAATGAGCTCTATGCTAATAAAAATAAATGCTGATTTTTGCAAAGGAAGATAGAATATCTGGTAATGGCGTGGAGGTAGATCTGGAGAAGTTGAAAGCGATGTTGAAATGGCTTTGACCTAAGCATGTCAAAGATATTTGAGCTTTCCTCGGTCTCACAGGGTATTATAGGAAATTCGTGGAGAAGTATGAAAGCCTTGTTGCTCCATTATGTGCTCTGTTAAGAAAGAGGCTTTTGAATGGATGGATGAGGTAGAGGAAACCTTCCTAGCATTGAAAAGGCCAGGATTGATTTACCCGTTTAGCATTATCGGA
This sequence comes from Benincasa hispida, assembly GCF_009727055.1. Lineage (NCBI taxonomy): Eukaryota > Viridiplantae > Streptophyta > Magnoliopsida > Cucurbitales > Cucurbitaceae > Benincasa > Benincasa hispida. The sequence goes on from NC_052358.1 coordinate 18,389,205, forward strand.
TTTTAGGCAGCCATTTGTTATTGAAATAGATGCTCTATGTACAGGTTGGAGGGTTGTTTTATCACAAAAACAGAGGTCGATTGCTTTTTATAGTTAAACGTTGTCGGAGAAAGTGCGAGCAAAACCTATCTATGAGCAAAAATTAATGACTATAGTGAATGTTGTGCAACAATAGAGATCGTATTTGTTAGGGCAATGTCTTATCGTGAAACTGACTAGCGAGCTCTGAAGTTTCTTGTTGAGTAGAGAGTGATCCCACCTTAATATCAAAATTGGTTCTCCAAGCTGTTGGGATATGATTTTGAGGTTTATTACAAATCAAGATTGGAGAATAAAGCAGCAGATGCTCTCTGATAGCTTCCACCTAGTACTTAACTGGTAGTTATAACAGTCCTAAATATTGTGGAGTTAGAGTAGGTTTTGAAGGAACTCTTATTCAAGAGTACCTACAAACGGAAGCGGATCTTTCCAAATCATTGTGACAGAATTTCCACATATACATTCAAACATACTAATATGCATTCATAATACTAAATTATTGACATGCTCAAAGGAACAATAAATAAGAGATCGAGAGATCATACCAGTTGAAGACTTATTCTTCACAGCAAACCTCACTTTCACTGAGACGGTAAGCTATTGCTCAGTAAAACCCAATCGTCTACCTCGAACAGTCTCCATACGAACAAAAGGAAACGGGGATGACACCACCACTCAGAGCCCTTAATATTCTTGGAGTGAGAATCCAAAAGGTGGGCTTTGTTCGGATTTGGTAGAGGGAAGGAGGAAGGGAGATCGTAAACAACGATCAAGCAAGTAAGAGATAAGCTCGTCTATCATATAGACAAAATGCTTGATCGTTTAGGTGAAGTATACGATCGTGTAGGAAAAGGTAAGCGATCATCTATACGATTGTTTAGTAAATATCGGGTGCTAAACTATCGCTTAGGAAAAGTTAAACGATCGTTTAGTAAATAGTGCGCGCGGGTGTAATCGTTAATCGATCGCTCAGCACTATCATATAGGTAAGCAATCATTCAAGCACTATCGTATAGGCACAGGCTTTGCTAAGCGATGACACTCTTCAAAACAAAGTCTGTGCATCCAATGCTTAACTGTAAACCCTGTACTCCATTTTTTCTACATAAGTGAGTAACAAGCATGTTAAGTAAAATTATGAAAGGAAGTAAAGAAAGTAGGAAGATGGAGTTATAAAATTCTAAGTCTTAGAAATACTTAGTCATGAGTGAGCTTTAGATAGTATAACAAGTGAAAATTGGCTAGGTATGGAAGCAAAGTATAGGCATGCATTCATGAAGAAGTGTGGACGCATGGGGTTGCATGTGTAGCAACCAAGGCTTGTAGAGGCTAAGTGTTAAAAGCCAGGATAAACTATGCATTGGTACTAAGGATGAACGCATGAGTTGAAAGGCATGATGCGTTGATAAGGCTTGTGGCAACCAAGGGGCTCGCGAAGGTATTTGGGCACTGGACGATCGTGTAGTAAATAAGTGGTGCTACATGATGAGGTAGGCGATCGTGTAGCAAATGAGTGGCGCTACGCAATGAGGTAGGCGATCATGTAGCAAAGTGCGGCGCTAGACGATACGAAGGGTCGCGTTAAGCGATAGAGCTATGCGTTGGACGATAGCGTTAAGCGACGAGGTGTTGGCATTGCACGATCGGCATCAGTGCTAGACGATGAGCTGCACGACAAGTGCTAGATGATAGACATTGAGCACTAGACGATAGGCGTTAGGCGCTAGACAATGGAGTATGCGATGTGCACAAGGCATTAAAACTCGATGCACGCTAAAGTTATGGTATGAAACGAGGAAGGCCTAACGCTTGGTTGATATGATAAGACTAAGCTATGCGTGGGCTAGGACATGCGTTGGCTTAGGAGTATGTGACAAAAGGGGGGACGCAATAGCCTCTAAGGGAGTTATGCGTTAGCCAGATTCGACGATGCATTGTGTGGAGGAGGCATGCAGCCATGTGATTGCAAGCGTTGGCTTGGGAGCTGACCCTTGCATCGATAACCAAGAGGAAAGTATCATCTTAGTGATTGATCAGCTAAACCAGTTGTCATACTCAGGTTTGATATTATCCTTTAAGAATGAGGTGGCAACTTGATGTTAAAAGGAGAACATACAGCTGCTAGTTTAAAAGGGAAGCTTGATTTCAAAGAGAGGGTTGGAGAAATTCACTTGTGCAAATGGAGTAATTCTAGAGCCATTCAAACCCTGAGTATGTCTGGTTGCTGAGGTTGAAATGCCGGAAGGAGATTCTAGCGGAATAGAGCCGGATAATGAAGAATCCGGCTGAAGGTCGAATTCTCGGGTAAGTTAGGCCAGTCTTGATTATCTGAGGATTCCGGTTCAACCACGAAAAATTCTGAGCTGAAATTTTAAGAAAATCTTGCTAAGACATTTTAGAGAATGTTTGTAGAAGGAAATTTCTTGAGAAAAGGCCTAGAAAATACGTTATTAAAATTGTAAGTTAAATCTGGAATCTTGAACAAGCAGGCAGCTGCTTGGGTTGAACAAGCATGCAACTTGAAGGGCTTGACGATGATGCTGAGCACATGCGTTGAAGGATGAATTGGTGCAAGGACACGCTGAGAAGCATTAAACCAAGCAATGCATATTGAAGCCATAAGCGCATGTGCTGTGTAGGCGTTGGATCCTACAGGCAAGCGCACAAGGTATTAGAGCAAGGTTGTGTTGGAGTTTATGGGCGCAACTAGACGAACGCATGGGTTATGCATTGATGTGCCATAAGACGAGTGCATGAGCTAAACGATGGGCGCAAAGGTTGCTATGCGATTGTCCATGGGCGCAACCAAACGAATGCATGAGGCATGCGTTGATGTGCCACAAGACGGGAGCATGAGCTAAACGATGGGCACAAAGGTTGCTATACGATGGCCCATGCGATGGGCAGTAGGCGTGGGCAGAAAGCTTGGTCGCATAGGAGGCTTGAATGCCTAAAGCAAGCCATGGATGCATGGTAATGAAAAGGCTTACAAATAAAGCAAGCCATGGACGCATGGTTATGAATGTCTAGCAATGCATGTTTACTGAAAGCTATTTATGACAACTATTCTCAAATAGTTACCAAGCAGCGCATCTCACATTAATGTTATGTTTATGCTATACGTTTCAATGAACATGAGGATGTGTTAGTATAGAATGCTTTTGGGCAACTAAGTCTTTAAGAGATAAGAATATGTAAGTTCAGCATGAGTAGCTCTGTACTGAAGGACTAAATGAGAAGGAACTGAAGCTCAGTCTTAAAATTTGAATAGCTCAGTACTGAAGGACTAGATGAGAAGGTATTGAAGCTTTGTCTTAGAATTTGAATAGCTCAGTACTCAAGGACTAAATGAGAAGGTACTGAAGCTTTGTCTTAGAATTTGAATAGCTCAGTACTGAAGGACTAGATGAGAAGGTACTGAAGCTTTGTCTTAGAATTTGAATNATGAGAAGGTACTGAAGCTTTGTCTTAGAATTTGAATAGCTCAGTACTGAAGGACTAGATGAGAAGGTACTGAAGCTTTGTCTTAGAATTTGAATAGCTCGATACTGAAAGACATGGAGAAGGTATCAGAGCAGCTCGATACTGAAGGACACGGAGAAGGTATCTGAGCAGTAGTACTTAAGATACGACGGTACTTAAACTAGAATCACACCAATGTAAGAAAAGTTGTTATTGGTAGTGTTGAGATCACTTCACACTGGCTATGGATTGATGTTGAGGAATTGAGTAAAGATTCTCTCTCAACTAAGGATGCAAATTATGTTTTTAGGAAGTGAACAAAAGGGTTCCTTCCCAGTTAAGTAGTAATGCAGTAAAGAATGATAAAGAGTGAGAAAAAGGGCCACTCTAGACTAATAGACTAAGGCATAGTCCAGCAAAGCATGAAAAGTGCTATGTGATGTTAATGATGACATGAATAATAGTTGCCAAGTTTATGTTTTCAGTTAAAGCTTTCAGTTCTACTATCAAATTTATGTATGAAAGTTATGATTTAAATGTTAGTCACTCACTGGGCTTCTGGCTCATGTTTTCAAATGTTTTCCTTTCAGGTAGTGGTCAGTTCCCAAAAGACTTCTCTGTTGCTGCTCTGCCACTCAAAGAGTCAGGTTGAAGGAAGCTTAATTGAAGACCTGTCTTAGTTAGTACACATGTGTCTGTCAAATAGAGACTAGTATTCTAGATGGGCCTCACTAAGTTGTAATATTCATGTATGAACAATGTTATGAAACCCTGTAATGTAAATGTGTTAAGTTCTGAGTTAATTTGTTCAGTATATTGATGAAATGTACGTATTCAGGGTTTGAGCAAACTTAACAGGTTAGATAGGCAATAAGTGCCGGCAAAAGGGTTGATAACTACTACAGTCATCACTCCATCCAGGTTAAGAGGGTAATCTGGAGCGGGGTGTGACAATACCATTTTGGTTGTCACTTAAGACATGATCCACTTGTATGTCACTACATACATGCTTAAGTTACATAAAGAAAACCAGGGATATTAAGTTTATTGATTTGTGGTAAAATAAAAAAATCTAAATGTGCAAAGTTAAGAAGTGAAGTAAATATCATATATGTATACATCACAAGCGTTCTTACAAAGTTGTTTACAAACTACAGGTCACAAGACTTTAGGGCACAAACCCCAACAGGTTCAAGAAGAGGTATTGGTGGACCCTAAGCTCGGGGCAATTTTTTATAAGCTTAAAGAAAATGAAAATAGTGTTCCTAGGTTTTCGTTCCAACAAGGGCAACTATGGTTTTGATGGGCACCTTGTGTTGTCCAAACAGTCTTCTCTTATTCCAACTATTCTTCACTTCCATCATGATTCGATGGTTGGTGGGCATTCGGGAGTAATACAAACTTATAGAAGACTCATGGGCAATTTGTATTGGGAGGGAAAGAAATTTGACACTAAGAAGTATGTTGATCAATGCATGATTTGTCAACGGCATAAGGCATCAACACTGCACCTGTGGGATTGTTATTACCTGTGGATATTCCAGCCACCATTTGAACTGATTTGTCCATGGATTTCATTTAAGGACTTCCAAAATCATCCATGTTTGATATTGTGGTAGTAGTGGTTGACGGACTTAGTAAGTATGCGCATTTCTTAGTGTTGAAACACCCATTTAATGCGAAGGATGTGGTTGAGGTGTTTGTTCATGAGGTTTTCAGATTACATGGGTTTCCAAAGTCCATTGTCTCTAATAGGGACAATGTTGGGGTTGATGCCTAAATCTCGTATGGTCCTATAGCTTGCAAATGTTTTGTAAACTCATTGTTTATTTAATAAAATATATGATATTTTATTCTATATTTGTTGAATTAATCACAAACCAATACTAACATCCAAGGTTATCTTGTAGCTTAAACATGTATGTAGAGGCATACGGGTGAATCATGTTTAAGTAATAACCTAAATGGTCTGTAGTAGATGGATAAGGCTGGATACCTTATCCTTGTGACACTATGAGTATAGCCCGCTTTGTAGGTGTTACAATTTAAAGTACTACAAATGATCTGATTCTGATCATTCATATGTAGACATGTGAGTAGGGATATTCTATACAAAGAAGTTTGTATATGACCAAACCACGAAATGTTTAGTCTCAATATATAACACCTTTCATAATGAAGACTTACATTTCATCTGGATGACTATAGGTAACATGACCTTAATACTGAGTAAGTTGTGAACTCCTGCCTATGAGGGCGATCCCTTCTATTTGTATGGGTGGGAGTGGCCAGATCACTAATCAATAAGCTTACCATTTTGGGGAGTTGTCTGTTGGGGAGCTGGGAACATAGCTACACAAGAAGGAATTCACTCCTTCCTCGAGGCCGGGGTAAGTAGATAAATTGCTCCCTTAAGGGTTGATTCCGGGGCTTGAGCATTGTGGTGCCACACCCTATTTTGGCCCAGAGAGGTTTACTCATAGTTGGACTATGATCTATTGCTCATTAGAGGGATCAGTGGTACTTAAGGAGATAGATGTAACTACAGAGACAAAACGGTAATTTTGGCCCAGCTGTACTTACGAGCAATTTGTGAAGGGTAATCAGACTATTGATTGGTTATATCCAATGAACACAGAAATATATTTGTAATGCGAAGAGCGCAGTTGTCAGTTTTTATTGGAGTGCCCGACAGTTAACGGATGATGAATAATTTAATTAAAGAGTTTGATTAATTATTCATGAACTGTTGGAGTTTCAAGCTATAGGTTCATAAGGTCCCCTCAGTAACTTAACGAGATTTAATGAGGATCAAGTTTTGGATTAATTTGAATTGTTCAAATTAATTGAGAAAATTAATTATATGTGATATAGTTAAGTTTATTTAATATATGATATAATTATTATAATGTATCTGATACATTATAAGATAAAGTATTTATGAGAGGAATTAAATGTTTGAATATGATTCAAATGTTAACTATATGAATTAGATTTATATAGTTAAAATTAAATGTAAATGTGATTTATATTAAATGCAATTAGTGAGAGAAAAGAAACTATAGGTTATATATTGTATATGATACAATATTAAACTATATGTTATATGTTGTATATGATATAACATATGATTACATGAATATATAATAAATTGGTTATTATATATTTATAATTTTAATTATGAATTAAAATTATTTATTATTTATTAATTATTTTATTATTTAATTTTAAAATTAGTTATAAGGAGGGAGTTAACTCCCTCCCCCATTTATTTCGCTCCACCACATACGTGGTTTAGTGGCATAAGGATCTTCAGCTTCTTCCTGCAAAAATAGAGAAGAGAGTGAGTGAAAAAAATATAGAATTCAAATACAGAATCCTTTTTCCCTCTCAGAGAATTTTATTCTTTCTTCTTCCCTCTTCCCAAAATCATTTAGAGCCCACCACTCCTGGGTCCATCATCCAAAGGATGTCGAGGTTTCCAAGTGGTAATGTCATTTGGGATTCCAAGAGATTCACCAGTGAAGAAAAGTCTTCAAAGGTAGGTTTTCTGAAAACCTGAACTCTTTTCTTTTAATTTAAGCATGCTTTATAATTTTACAAATGCATGATCTCTTCTTTCTTTTCTGTGAAATTTTCTTTCAAAAAAATTGGGATTTGGGACGATCCTGCTTCTGTTCAAGGTCCCTTCACAGGGGTTCCTTAAGACAAAATCTTCCTCAATAATTTTTTGCAAGAAATGTTCAGAATTTTAGGGACAGAGCTGAGAATGAGCACGAGCTATCATCCCCAAACAGATGGTCAATCTGAGACTGTAAACAAGAGTCTCAAGACATACCTACATTACTTTTGTGAAGAAAAGCCCAAACAGTGGTTTAAATGGTTGGCTTGGACAGAGTGTTGGTACAGTACTACTTATCATATATTCATTGAAATTACTCTGTTTCAGGCTGTGTATGGTCGACCACCCTCTACTCAGTATTTTTATAGTGATGTTAAAACAACTAATGCTACCTTAGATTAACAATTCAAAGATAGGGATGATGCCTAGATTTCTTTTAAGGAACATTTATTTTCCGCTCGAGAAAAAATGAAGAAGTATGTTAATCAGAAGCGTTGGGATATTGAGTTTTCCATCAGAGATTGGGTATTCTTAAAGAATCAGCTTTATAGACAAAAGTCTTTAGCTCAACGAAAGAATGAGAAACTCTCCCCGTGCTTCTTTGGGCCTTATCAAGTGGAAGGACGAGTGGAAGCATTGGCCTATAGGCTGAAATTGTCGACGACGGCAAATATACATCTGATTTTTCATGTGTCTTAACTCAATAAGGCAATGGGTGTATAACCAGAACACCCTATTTCGCCTTTACTGCTATCTAAGGAATATGAATGGGAAGTTTTTCCTAAAGAAGTGCTAGATTCTTGATAGCATCCTAGATCTAATGAATAGAAAGTGTTAGTGAGTTGGGAAGGACTGCTAACACATGAAGTAACTTGGGAGAACGCGGAATTTATGAAGCAATAGTTTCCTGACTTCAACCTTGAAGCAAGGTTAATTTGGAACCGCCGGGTAATGTGAGACCCTCAATTATATATCGAAATAAGAGAGGGGTAGAAAGGTAATTAGGGAAGGAAGTTAGTTACACAAGGTGTGAGGACATTGTAGGAATGTTGATTGTAAACAACTCCATATTCTCCTCTATCTCTCCTTTTTACATTTATCAAGTACGAATGTGTTGGGGTTGATGCCCTAAATCTTGTAGGGTCCTATAATTTGTAAATGTTATAGAACAAGCTCATTGTGTATTTAATGAAATATATGATATTTTATTCAAATTCATTGTCTATAAAATATATGATATTTTAGTTGCATTAACTACAAACCAATAAACTAACATCCAAAGTTATCTTTATAACTTAAACATGTTTGTAGAGACATACGAGTGGATCATGTTTAAGTGATAACCTAAATGGTCTGCAATAGATAGATAAGGTTGGGTACCTTATCCTAGTGACACTACGAGTATGGTCTGCTTTGTAGGTGTTACAATTGTTGTAAAGTGCTACAAATGATTTGATCCTGATCATTCATGTATAGACATATTGAAGGAAATCGGACATGAGAATTTCCATGAGCAGTAAAATGATCGTTCCAAATTCCATTCGTACTTGAACATACACAATTACAATTAAGTAACGGAAACTTACTGATCATGCACAATACGAAATTTTAGCATGCTTAACAAAGATCAAGGGAAAAAATATCATACCTTTGAAGACTCATCTTAAAAATCACTCGATCCTGAACACTAGTTCAATCTCCAAGACAGCAATACATGAATGCTCGTACACCACGACCGCAACATAGCACAATCACAACGACCACCACACAAACACAGCGAACTAAACGAACGGCATCCAAAAACACCTCAACTACGTCGAGTTGAGTACGACACCACCACTATGGCTACCTTGGTATTCTCCATGTGAGAATCCATAAGTGTGGGCTTTGTGTGGACTTGGTTAGAGGATGAGACCGAAGGAAGAAAAATCGTGTAAACGATTTAGCAAGTGGGAGATGACAAGATCGTATAGACGATGCCCAATCGTTTAGAAAAAGCTCCATGATAATTTAGCAAAAGCTCTGCGATAGTTTAACTAACGGCCAGCTGAGTGAATTATCGTGTAGTGTCACTCCACAATCATTTAGTCTCTCTTCAGCTATCGTTTAGTGAATCCTATTCACTTGACAACCAACCATGAGTAATTCCGAGAATAGAAACTCACAACAACTACTAAATTTAGGAAAACATTTTTCCTTTTATCTCACGGTTACCATGAAACTACTCATAACCTCCCACTCAATTGGTTATCAAAGAAAAAGCTATAATTATCCAATAATTAATATTATTATAAATATATATGATAAACAACTTACCATATTATATTTATAACCTATAGTTTTAATATTTCATCGCATGAAACATATAAACCATAGTTCTTTTTCTATTTCATGGTACTTAATGTAAATCTCATTTACATTAATCTTCCACTAGATGTATCTCATACATCACACCGATCATATCATATATAATCAAATTTCCTCTTGTCAATTTGAACATTTCAAATCAACATCAAGAACTGATTCTCAACTTGAATCCATTGAGCTACCAAGGGGACCTTATGGACCTATAGCTCGAAGCTCCAACGGTACGTGAATAACTGACTAAACTCTTTCGTCACGAGATCCACTATCTGTTAACTGCAGGCACTCTACTAAAGACCGATAGTTGAACTCTCTTTACTACATATATATTATGTGTCCATATCAATCAATTAACAGTGTGATAACCCTTCACATATTGCTCGTAAGTACAGCTGGGCCAATAGCCTTATGCCCCTATAGTTACATCTAACTCCTTAAGTACCACTTATCCCTCTAATGAACATAAGTCATAGTCCTACTATAACAGAGTCCTCTCTTCCAAAGAGAAGCTGTGGCCATTATGTTCAAGACCCGAAATCAGCCCTTAAGGAAGCAATCTATCTACTTACCCCTGTTTTGGGGAAGGAGTGAATTCCATCTTGTGTAACTGAGTTCCCAGCTCCCAAATCAGACAAATCCCCAAATCCCCAAAAAAGTAGGCATGTTGAATTCGCAATCTAGCCACTCTCACCCATACTAATCAAAGGATCACCCTCAAAGGTAGGAATTCCCAAAACACTCAGGATTGAGATCATGTCACCTTTGGTCATTTAGGTGAGATGTAAGTCTCAAGTATCAATGGCGTTATATACAGAGACTAGTCATCTCGTGGTCCGGTCTTATACAAACTCTTTGTATAGGACACCCCTACTTGCATGTCTCCACATAATGGTCAGGATTTATCATCTATAGTAGTTCACAACACTTGCAAACCTCTACAAAGCAGGTCGTATCCGTAGTGTCACTAAGATCAGGTATCCCTCCTTAATCCTTATACTGCAGACTTTTTTAGGTTATCATTTAAGGCATGATCCACTTGTATATCTCATATACATGCTTAAGTTTACATTCAATAACCATGAAGCTTTGTTTATTGGATATGAGTAAATGCCAAATAAAATAACTTTTATTTTATTCATAACAATGTGTACAGATTACAAACTACGAGACTCCGGGAGAATTAAGACACCAATCCCAACAATCTCCTACTTGTTCTAATGCCTCGAGAGACTACTGTACAATACATGATAAAGACAAGTACAATATACAATAAACTAGGGCATACTTTATACCCCAGTATCATCTCCCACTTGCCTTAGACAAGATGTCACATGTCCCATAGACCCAAATTCTCCAGGTGACCCTCGAACACTTTAACCGTGATAGCTTTTGTAAAGGATCAGCAATGTTGTGCTCCAACGCGATTTTCTTGACTATCACATCACCGCGATACACAATCTCCCTGATCAAGTGGTATTTTCGCTCTATATGTTTGTCTCGACGATGACTCCAAGGTTCATTTTTGCCACAGCTCCGCTGTTATCACAATATAGAGTGATGGGCAAATCCATATTTGGAAAACCTTCCAAATCTGTAAGGAATTTTCTCAGCCAAACAGCCTCCTTAGCTGCTTCACAAGAGGCTATGTATTCGGCTTCCATAGTGGAGTCTGCGATGCATCCTTGCTTGATGTTTTGCCACACTACAGCCCCATCATTCAGAGTGAACACTAACCCCAATGTCGATTTACGAGAATCTCTATTGGTT
>NC_052358.1:18400479-18444577 GCF_009727055.1 Benincasa hispida
ACCCCAATGTCGATTTACGAGAATCTCTATTGGTTTGAAAGTCAAAATCTGTGTATCCTGTAAGGATCAGATCCTTATCTCCATACATGAGCATAAAGTCCCTCGTTCTCCGAAGATACTTGAGGATCGTCTTGACCGCCGTCCAGTGATCAAATTCTGGATTGGACTGATAACAACTGATAATTCTGGATTGCATACATTAAGCTTCCAACAGCTGAAGCATAGGGAATCCATCTCATTTCCTCAACCTCTTGAGGTGCCTTAGGATATTAATCCTTAGACAAAACGATTCCATGCCTGAAGGGTAGCAAACCCCTCTTGGAATCCTGCATCATGTACCTGATCAACATTTGATCGATGTACGATGCTTGAGACAAGGCTAACCTCTCTTGTTCATACGATCCTGAATGATTTGGATCCCTAGAACATATTGTGCCTCACCTAAATCTTTCATTTGGAACTAGGATGCTAACAATTTCTTAATGTTAGTCAAAAACCCTACATCATTCCCAATGAGTCAGATATCATCCACATACAGTACTAGGAAAGCTACTGAGCTGTTGATGATCTTCTTGTAAACACAAAGCTCATCAACGTTTTGATCAAAGCCAAATGATTTGACCGCACTGTCAAACCTAATGTTCCATGATCTAGATGCATGTTTCAGCCTATAAATGGACCTATTAAGCTTGCAAAATTTTTGCTCTTGATATGGAACTATGAACCCCTCTGGTTGAGACATGTATATGGTCTCCTCAAGATTATCATTAAGAAAGGAAATCTTGACGTCCATTTGCCATATCTCATAATCATAAAATGTAGCTATGGACAGGAGTATCCTGATAGACTTCAGCATGACAACAGGTGAGAAAGTTTCCTCATATTTCACTCCCTCAACCTGGGTATAACCCTTTTCCACGAGTCTAGCCTTAAAGGTTTGCACCTTTCCATCTATACCTCGCTTTCACTTATAGATCTACTTACACCCTATAGGTCTTACCCCATCAGGCGGATCTACAAGCTTTTGGACATTGTGAAGTACATAGACTCAATTTCCTGGTTTATGGCTTTAATCCACTCATTCTTTCAACATCCTCCATTGCTTGTTTAAAAGACAATGGATCCTTGACCCTATCATTAGAAATGACATTCTAGGCTTCAGTCAAACCCATGTAGCGATCCAGTGGGTTCACAACCCTCCCACTATGTTGAGATAGTCTCAATACTTGAGCTGGTTGATAAGATATACCGACATCAACAATTCTTGTTGATCTATCAGTTTGTTCAACAACTCTTGTTGAACCCTCAGTAGTTTCAGTCTCACTAGAAATCTCACGTAAAACAAGCTTACTTCATGGCTTATGATCCCTGATGTGGTATTCTTCCAAGAAGATAACATTTGTAGAAACAAACACTTTGTTCTCACTTGGATCATAGAAGTATCCACCCCTCGTTTCCCTGGGGTAGCCTACAAAGAGGCGAACTTTCAAACGCGGTTCCAACTTTTTCGGGTTAGTCACAAGCACATGGGTCAGACAACCCCAAACCCTGAAGTGGCGTAATCTACCTTTACGACCTCTCCACAACTCAAAAGGTGTTTCAGAAACACTTTTCAATGGAACGTTGTTCAGAATATAACTTTTCAAGTGTTCAGAATAAATAAACACTTTATTCTCAGAAAAAGATACGGTATAACCTTATTCAATGAGACAAGAAACCGAGATAAGTTCTTCTTGATATGAGGAACTACGAAAACATTATCCAGTAACAGATAACGTTTCTTGTCCAAAAATAACTTCAGTCTGCCTACAGCAACAGCTAAAACAACCTCACCAGCGACTCAAAGAGTCAACTCTCCCTGTGGCAACATTTGCCAGGAATTGAATCCTTGGTAAGAGCTGCCTACTTACTCAACTGAGGCAGTTGCCTGCTTAATCAACCAAAATTTCCAAACTCAACTTTGAGCTTGTATAACTCTTTTTCTAGACTTTATTTTGGAAAATTTCCTTCTTAAAACTTGTTTATAAATGTCTTAACTTTCTCCTTAAAATTTGAGCTTCGGATTCTTCTTGGTTTGCCCCAAAATCTTCAATCTTCACCCCTAGCTCAAGTTACCCGAGAGCTTGGACTGCCTGGGTAAATCTTCAAATTTCAACTCGAATTCTTGGGAGATTCCTTTCGACAGCCCAAGAGCTTCATCAAACTCATCAACCTTCAAATGGGCTCTGGAATTTCTTCTCTGACTCAAGTAAAATGGCTAAACCAAGAGCCTCATCAACTTCCTTTTTTTTAAAGTAGAAAATGCATTGCCTCAACTCCAGATTAAGGTGCCAAGTAGCCCACTAAGTGGGTTTAATTTCCTTAACCTCGATAGCTGGTCCACTTAGGTCAGTGATTAAGCTGAGAGATTCCTCTAATCCCCAATGCATGCCTCCCTCAAACGCTTCTCACCAGTGCATGGTTCACTCGACCACACGCCCATGCTTGACAACTGCATGCTTCAGCGCCTCTTCACGCCAACGCTTAGGCCAGTGTCACATGGCTTCACTTGCTCGCAAGCATCATGCTTGGCTATCACACACACAAGTTGCACCAGCTCCTAAGGCATCCTTGCCCAATGCTGTGTGCATCCATATCTTCCCAACCTCAACACCTTGCTTGGCTAACGCATAGACCATACTCACATGCCCATGCACTGCATGTCTCGCCTATGCGTCAATGCTTCCTTACCAACATGTGTTGCCTTGCCTTCATCCTCACCTCAACATAAGTCTTGCACCCAACCAACCTCGTTAGACGCATATGGCTACCGCACGCCTGCTTGGTCATCAAGCCTATTAAGGCTACCAACACTTAGTCAGATTTCCCTCTTCTAACCAAACACATTTGCACTTAATACCCGAAGGTCTTTAGGATTCAACTCTTTGAGTCTTTTCCTTCTTCTACCCTTCATTCTCAAACTTTTTCCTACAAGCATGTTGCTATCATAAGTTAAATCATACTTAACATTATTAATTATACATCTTAAGTAACGAAAATAAGGCTTGGGGTTTATAATTTATCTCCCCCTTATAAAAATTTCATCCTTGAAATTTTGCTTCGAGTTCACTAGTCGAATAATTAAGGGTATATGTTCCTCATTTGTTCTTCAGTCTCCCAGGTGGCTTCTTCAATCTCATGATTTCTCCACAATACCTTCACTAATGGTATTATTTTATTCCTCAAGACCTGCTCCTTTCTATCAAGGATTTCCAGTGGTTCTTCTTCATAAGTTAAATCTTCTTTTAACTGTATTGGCTGCTCTGGCAGCACATGAGCAGGATTTGGTACATACTTCCTCAATATTGACACATGGAAGACATTATGAATCCGAGACAATTCTGTAGGTAAGATAACCTATACTTGTTAGGCCAATATGCTCCACTATCTCATATGGGCCTATATATCTCGGACTTAGCTTTCCTTTCCTGCCAAATGAGTATTCCCTTCTAAGAAGATAACCTAAGGCATATCTGATCACCTATCTCAAATTCCAAATCTCTTCTTCGCTTATGGGCGTAACTTTTCTGCCTATCTTGGGTTGTTTTCAAATTTTCTCTGATCAGCTTAACATTATCTTATGTTGTACCAGTTCTAGCCCTAACAACTTCCTTTCTCCAACCTCATTCCAACATATTGGCGTACGACAAGGTCTACCATACAAAGCCTCGTACGGAGCCATTCCTATACTAGAATGATAGCTATTATTATACGCAAACTCTATTAATGACAGGTGTGTATCCCAATTTCCTTTAAATTGCAGTACACATGCTCTCAACATGTCCTCCAATGTCTGAATGGTCCGCTCTAATTGACCATTGATCTGCGGATGAAAATTCATATTGAAACGTAACTTAATACCCATGGCTTTCTATAGACTAGGCCAGAACTTCAAAGTGAACCTCAGATCTTGATTTAATACTATTGATATTGAAGCTCCATACTGACTTTACTATCCTGTCAACATACAGCTTGGCCAACCTATCTAGGGTAAATGTGACTTTTACTAATAAAAACTTAGTTGTCTTCACCTATCAACAATTACCCAAATTTTGTCATAACTTGAGGATGTCCTGGGTAAACAAAATAGGAAATCCATCGTGATATGCTTCCACTTTAACACTGGTAGTGGACTAAGTAATCCTGGTAGTTTTTGCGGTCCAGGCTTTACCTGATGACAAATCAAACATTTATCGACAAACTCGGTTATCTCTCTTTTCATACCAGACCACCAGCACAACTTCTTTAATGTTATATACATCTTCGTATTGCCTGGATGCATAGCATAAGCGAAACTATGAGCTTCTTCTAAGATGGCTTTTTTCAATGCTTGATTACTAGGTACACATACCCTTCCTTCCTTAAGTAGGACTCCATCTGTTCTTAACTCTAATCTGACTTGTGGTTCTTTTTTACTTCTTCTGTTATCCTTTGGAGATTAGGATCTCCTAACTGCCCACAAAGAATATCATCAATTAGAGTGGGTCGTACCAGAAATGACGCTATCGAACTCCTTGCTTGGCCGACTGCTAAAATAGCATCAACACTCTTTAATTCCTACAACAGAATCCCTCGAGCAGTGCAAAGGGTAGCTTTCCCTGATCCCGATTTCCTACTTAGAGCATCAGCTACTACATTAGCTTTTCCTAGATGATACTTAATAGTACAATCATAATCTTTGATCAGCTCTGACCACCTTCTTTGTCTTAAGTTCAGTTCCTTCTTATCAAAGATTTACTTCAAGCTCTTATGATCAATGTAAATGTGGCATCGCTCTCCAAATAGATAATGCCTCCAAATCTTCATAGCTAAGACTACAGTTGCCAACTCCAAATCATAAGTAGGATAATTACATTCGTGCTTCTTTAATTGTCTAGAAGCATAAGCTACTACTCTTCCTTCCTACATTAAAACACATCTTAGTTCTTATCTGGATGCATCACAATAAATCTCAAACTCCTTACCTGGGGTAGGAAGAGTAAGTTTCAGTGCAGACACTAGTCTTTGCTTCAACTCCTAGAAACTTTGCTCACATTCACGCGACCATTCAAACTTCACATCTTTTCTCGTCAGACTAGTCAATGGAAGAGCTATCTTTGAGAAGCCTTCCACAAATCTCCTATAGTAATTTACTAGCCAAAAAACTGTGTACCTCAAATACTGTAGTAGTCCGCTCCCAATTTACTATCACTTCTCTTCTGGGGGTCTACACTAACTCCTTTAGTTGACACCACATGTCCTAAAAACACAACCTGATCAAAAATCGCACTTGCTGAACTTAACATACAACTTCTTCTCTCGTAATGTCTGAAGCATGGTCCTCATATGTTCCTCATGTTTTCCCTTTTACCAGAGTATACTAGACCATCGATAAAAACAATCACAAACTGATCCAGATAAGGATGAAATATCCTATTCATTAGTTCCATGAATACCACATGGGCATTCGTCAAACCAAACGGCATTACTAAGAACTCATAGTGTCCATATTTTGTTTTGAAAGCAGTCTTGGGAGCATCTGCTTCTTTAACCTTTAATTGATAGTATCCTGATCTCAGATCTATTTTGGAGAACATCGTGGCTCTCTTTAGCTGATAAAAAAGATCATCGATACAAGGTAATGGATACTTGTTCCTGATCGTCACCTTATTCAACTGTCTGTAATCAATACATAACCTGAGAGTGCCATCTTTCTTCTTCACAAACAGAACTGGTACTCCCCACGATGACACATTAGATCTAATATACCCCTTGTCCACCAACTCCTATAATTGTACCTTTAGCTTCTTTAACTCAGCCAATGACATCCTTATGGGACTTAAGAAATAGGAGTTGTAGCTGGAATCAAATCAATAGTGAACTCCACTTCCCTATCAGGTGGCAAGCCTAATAACTTCTCAGGAAATACATCAAGAAATTCCTGAACAACCGGCATGTTTTCTGGCTTCAACTTCTTATCCTATGAAGCAATTACATGTGCCAGATAGGCTACACGTCCCTTGCTCGATAGTTTTCTACCTTTAACCGTTGATATCAAACTACTAGGGAAAAGTCTTTTACTTCCAACAAATAATATCTCCTTCTCTCCTAGCCTTTTAAACATTGCCTCCTTCTTAAAACAATCAACAGAGGCATCAAACTCAAGTAATTCTAAAGGAATCAAATTAACCAATAAACTTTGGTTTTCAATCACTACCTCACGATTCCTATAATACTCTCATACTACTAATACGTCCCCAATAGGCGCAGAAATGAATAACTCATCAAACATGCTTTCTAGCATTCTATCTATATGCGATGCAAACATGCTAGAAATGAATGAATGAGTAGCACTAGGATCTAATAATATATAAGCAGACTGGTTACATAGTTACAACATCTGAAGACTTCTTTGCTTCCTAATGGGTCACTGCATATGCTCTACCCTGTTGTTAAGGTCATCCTGCTACTCTCTTCTGCTTGACTCCATTGGAACCCTCACCTCTGGCTCTAATTACCTTTGGTTGATCCACTGTTTGAGAAGTCATTTTCTATTCTGCTTGAGCCCCTCACATTAACTGTGGACAATCTTTCTTAAAAAGACTTGTTTGTCCACACGGGTAACAGACATTCCTGCCACTATAACATGTCCCCGAATGTTGCTTATTATAGCTCACACAATAAGGTTTCCTACCTGTGCTAGCTACAGACTTGCCAGTACGGCATATCCTAAATCTACTAGTTGAAACATCTGCCTGTCTCATTCTCTTCTTACTCGATCTCTGTTGGCTTGCAGCTCCATGTTCCTTCGGAACTCTTCGTTGTTCTTTGTTAACTAAGTTCCTCTCAACTCTGATAGTTGCCTCAACTAACTGAATAAAATTCATCTAGTTAGTTGTAAAGGTGACTGGTGTACGGATCTCTCCCCTCAATCCATTCTCAAATCTTTTGCATCTATCTTTCTCTTCTGCTATGATCGGAAAGGCATACTGAGATAACTCAGTAAACTTCTGCTCATATTCAGCGAC
The DNA here is from genome assembly GCF_009727055.1 of Benincasa hispida. Classification (NCBI taxonomy): domain Eukaryota; kingdom Viridiplantae; phylum Streptophyta; class Magnoliopsida; order Cucurbitales; family Cucurbitaceae; genus Benincasa; species Benincasa hispida. The sequence continues at coordinate 18,407,526 of NC_052358.1, forward strand.
TGTCATCGATCCCTAAACTAACCTGAAGAACTCATCTCTCTTGGCTTCCTTGAATGAACTGGGATAATATTTCTCCTTAAAGGCTTTTCTAAACTCCACCCATGTCATAGCCTCAGATCTATTCTGTCATACCCCGCTACAGATTACCCTCTTAACCTGGATGGAGTGGTGACTGCAGCAGTTACCAACCCTTTTGCTGGCACTTACTGCCCATCTAACCTGTTAAATTTTCTCAAACCCTGAATAAGTACATTTCATCAATATACTGAACACATTAACTCAGAACTTAACACATTTACATTACAGGGTTTCATAGCATTGTTCATACATGAATATTACAACTTAGTGAGCCCCATCTAGAATACTAGTCCCTATATGATAGACACGTGTACTAACTAATACAGGTCTTCAATTAAGTTTCCTTCAACCTGGCTCTTTGAGTGACAAAGCAGCAGAAAAGTCTTTTGGGAACTGACCGCTACCTGAAAGGAAAAATTTGAAAACATGAGCTAAAAGCCCAGTGAGTGACTAACATTTAAAGCATAACTTTCATACATAAATTTGATATTAAAACTGAAAGCTTTAACTGAAAACATAAACTTGGCAACTATTATTCATGTCATCATTAACATCACATAGCACTTTTCATTCTTTGCTAGACTATGCCTTAGTCTATTAGTCTAAAGTGGCCCTTTTGCTCACTCTTTATCCTTCTTTACTGCATTACTACTTAACTGGGAAGGAACCCTTTTGTTCACTTTCTAAAAACATAATTTGCAACCTTAGTTGAGAGAGAACCTTTACTCAATTCCTTAACGCCAATTCATAGTTTGTGTGGAGTGATCTCAACACTACCAATAACAACTTTTCTTACATTCGTGTGATTCTAGTTTAAGTACCGTAATAACTTAGGTACTACTACTTAGATACCTTCTCCGTGTCCTTCAGTATTGAGCTATTGAAATCTAAGACTAAGCTTCAGTACCTTCTCATCTAGTCCTTCAGTACTGAGCTACTCAAAGCTATGATTGAGCTTCAGTACCTTCTCATCTAGTCCTTCCATACTGAGCTCATACTGAACTTGCATATTCTTATCTCTTAATGACTTAGTTGCCCAAAAGCATTCTATACTAATGCATCCTCATGTTCATTGAAAGCATAGCATAAACATAACATTAATGTGAGATACGTTGCTTGGTAACTATTTGAGAATAGTTGTCATAAATAGCTTTCAGTAAACATGCATTGCTAGACATTCATAAGTATTAGCAATTTACTTAAAACATTTAAAGCATTTAGAGTCATTCACAGTCTTTGGCAATCCTCTTCATGTGTATGCTCATTGTACGTTGAACACTTAGCCAAATTCTTAGGCCTTTTCATTACCATGCGTCCATGGCTTGCTTTAGGCGTTCAAGCTTCCTATGTGACCAAGCTTTCAGCCCATGCCTACTGCTCATCACATGACCCATCGCATAGCAACCTTTGCACCCATCGTTTAGCTCATGCGCCCGTCTTGTGGCACATCAACACATGCTTCATGCGTTCGTCTAGCTGCGCTCATGGACAGTCGCATAGCAACCTTTGCGCCCATCGTTTAGCTCATACGCCCGTCTAATGGCACATCAACGCATAACCCATGCGTTCGGTTAGTTGCGCCCATAAACTCCAATGCAACCTTGCCCTAATACCTTGTGCGCCTGCCTGTAGGATCCAACACCCACACAACACTTGCGCTTACGACTTCAATATGTGTTGCATGGTTTAATGCTTCTCATTGCATCCTTGCGCCAATTCAGCCTTCAACGCATGCACTCAGCATCATCGTCAAGCACTTCAAGCTGCTTGCTTGTTCAACCCAAGCAGTTGTCTACTTGCTCAAGATTCCATGTTTAACTTACAATTTTAATAACTAATTTTCCAGGCCTTTTCTCAAGAAATTTCCTTCTACAAACATTCTCTAAAATGTCTTNTTCCATGTTTAACTTACAATTTTAATAACTAATTTTCCAGGCCTTTTCTCAAGAAATTTCCTTCTACAAACATTCTCTAAAATGTCTTAGCAAGCTTGCCTTAAAATTTCAGTTCTGAATTCCTCGTGGTTGAGTCGGAATCCTCAGATCATCAAGACTGGCCCAAACTTACCCAGAATTCGACCTTCAGCCGAATTCTTCACTCTTCAGCTCAATTTCGCTAGAATTTCCTTCCGGAATTTCAACCTCAGCAACTAGACACACTCAGGATTTGAATGGCTTTGAAATTACTCCATGTGGTCGAGTAAATTTCTCCAAACCTCTCTTTGAAGTCGAGTTTCCCCTTTTAAACTAGCAGTTGCATGTTCTCCTTTTAACATCAAGCTGCCACCTCATCCTTAAGGGATAATATCAAACATGAGTATGACAGCTAGCTTAGCTGATCAATCACTAAGATGATCCTTCCCTCTTGGTTATTGATGCAAGGGTCAACTCCCAAACCAAAGCTTGCAATCACATAGTCGCATGCCTCCTCCACAATGCATCGCCCAAACTGGCTAACGCATAGCTCACTTAGAGGCCATTGCATCCCTCCTTTGATCGCATACTCCTAAGCCAACGCATGTCCTAGCCTACGCATAGCTTAGTCCTATCCTATCATATCAACCAAGCATTAGGCCTTCCTCGTTTCATAGCATAACTTTAGCGTGCATCGAGTTTCAACGCCTTGCGCACATCGCATACTCCATCATATAGCGCCCAGCGCCTATTGTCTAGTGTTGATGCCGATTGTGCAATGCCAACGCCTCATCGCTTAACGCTATCGTCCATCACATAGCGCGACCCTTTGCATTGTCTAGCGCCACACCTTGGGCCTGTCTCTTATACACATCTAGATGTGTATAAGAGACAGCCCTTATCTTCAACACTTAGCCTCTACAAGCCTTGGTTGCTACACACGCAACCCCATGCATCCACACTTCTCCATCAACGCATGCCTACACTTTGCTTCCATACTTAGCCAATTTTCACTTGTTATATTATCTAAAACTCNTCATCTAGCGCCACACTTTACTGCACAGTCGCCTATAGCATCGCTTAACTTCGCGCATTTGCTACACGGTCGCCTACCCCATCGCGTAGCACCGCTCATCTGCTAGACGATCGCCTACCTCATTGTGTAGCGCCACTCATCTTCTACATGATCGTCCATCACACACATCTCCAACATCGAGTGCTTATGCTCGCGCACACTTGAGGCTGCCGCATGTTGTTCTATGCATAGCTTTTCTCTTCGCCATCCTTTGGCTTTCTTCAACGCCCAAATAACCTCGCAAACCCCTTGGCTGCGGCAAGCCTTATCAACGCATCATGCCTTTCAACTCATGCGTTTATCCTTAGTACCAACGCATAGTTTATCCCAGTCTTCAACACTTGGCCTCTACAAGCCTTGGTTGCTACACACGCAACCCCATGCGTCCACACGTCTCCATCAACGCATACCTACACTTGGCTTCCATACTTAGTCAATTTGCACTTGTTATATTATCTAAAACTCACTCATGACTAAGTATTTCTAACATTTAGAATTTTCTTCCTCCATCATCCTACTTTCTTTACCTCCTTTCCTAATTTTACTTAACATGCTTGTTACTCACTTATGTAGGAAAAATGGAGTATGGGGTTTACATATTCCTTCTGGCTTTGACAATCCTTCCAATATTTTTCAATTACTTTCTGAAGTAGAAACACTGTTAACCCGACCTTTCGGTCGTCAGAACATCGCATCACATTAAAACATTTCTCTATCAGGTCGAGCCAGATCTCAACATCTGCTGGATCTTTTGCACCTGCAAACGTCGTTGCACTTAAAATCTCTAGCCTTTCGGTGCCATATTTCTTCTTTGGATTCGCCTGCACGATCCCTACACTCGCCGCCAACCTCTAGGCGATCCTATCAAATACCCTATCCTCCATCTGAGGATCTGATCCAATCTGCGGGGTACTCAACTCACCCTCAAACGTCATTTTCTGCACTATTGGATCTCTACACTTTCTCTTAATTGGATCTAAATCCCTTCGAACCTATGGATCTCTAGCGGTTGGGTCAAGGTCCCCATCTATCACCTGCTTGCTTCGCCTACCACTTCTTCTCGACATCTTTACCTAGTTATAAAGTATACGTATTAGGGACTTACAATATTGACATGAACTAATGCATGAATTCTCTCTTTCTCAAAACCTTATGCTCTAATACCAACTTGTCATACCCCCTCCCAGATTACCCTCTTAATCCAAGAGAGAATGTGATAACAATAGTTACCAACCTTTTTATGGCACTTACTGCCCATCTCGACTTCCTTAACCTACTTACTAACGCCCAGGCTACAAGACAACATTACATAGAACTCTTAACATCATTCATATATTAACCTGAGTAACCAGGGTTCCGATCATAATGCACACGCAACATATTTACAGAAACAAAACTCAGTGGGCCCCAATACTCTTCCTTAATCCCTAAATATGAACATAACATTAACACAGACATAGCCAAGATAAACATTTAATCTTCCTTTAACGTCTAGCTTGGCTTTGAGTGGCAGAGCAATAGTGCAGTTATCTTCTAGGGAATTGACCGCTACCTGAGAAAAAAAACATTGGAAAGAATGAGCTACTAGCTTATTGAGTGACCATTTAAAAACATTTATACTGAAAACTGCCAAGCAAACTCATGCTTAAAACTTTTAACATAAAACTACTGAAACTTATGTAGCTAATGCATAAAACGTTTAAATTCTGAAGCTTCATAAAACGTCATTACTTAAACCTTAGTTGAGACAACCCTTTTGCTCAATCCCTCAACGTCAACCCTTAATTGGTATGGAGTGATCTCAACACAATCAATGTACACGTGGTAATAACTAAGTATCGTCATATCTTAGGTACTAGAGAGCCAAGATACATTCTCAAGAGTCCTTCAGTATCGGGTTCAACATTAAAACATCTACCCCAAATACCTTCCCGAAGTTCTTCAATATCGGGTTCATCATAACACTTATGCCTTTGAATAAAATATACGTTGTAAAATAGAATCATAGGTTTAAACACCATAAAACATAAGGCATCAATCAACGCATACTTCATAAATATACTAGTGGAAATCATTTAAATCATGCTTTCATTAACTCTTCTTTAAACTAAGCATGTGTTAAAGAAAACTAGTTTGCTTGGAAATCTCTTTTGCAATGCTAACATTCAAAGCATGTATCAGTAGCTTTTAATAAAAACATGCATTCATTTAAGCATTTGTAGAATCGTTAAACTTTGTCACTCACAAGTTTAGAAGTCTTTCCTAGAGTTGATAGGCCTTCCCTATTGGCGTTTATCCTGTAGAAATGATAAACATTTGTGGTCAATACCAATGGCTTCTTAATGAGCCTAACTCATAATAACAAGCTTAACATTTAGTCGTAAGTGTCAATGCATGACCACTAACACATGGCATACTTAGAAGATACCTTAGGTCAAATGGCTAAGTGATGCGGCAGCAAGCGCTCACTCCTTGTGCTAGACCTCACTCACAAGCCCACGCATTGCGCACCTTGCTTAAGCGTCAACGCTCGCTCATCAACACAGCTACGCACGTCTTTTTGCACACCACAACGCCTTGCACCCCACAACGCAACCCTTGCACGCATGCTTGGCGCAACGCCTTGTCCTCGCACGCACATCCACAGCACCTCTGCCTGAGTCGAGCTGCCTGCTTACTCAACTAAAGCAGCTGCCTATTTAATCAACCAAAATTTCCAAATTCAACTTTGAGCTCGTATAACTCTTTTTCTAGACTTATTTCAAAAAATTTCCTTCTTCAAACTTGTTTATAAATGTCTTAACTTGCTTACCCTAAAATTTGAGCTTCAGATTCTTCTTACTGCCCAAAAATCTTCAATCTTCACCCCTAGCTTAAATTACCCGAAAACTGGGCCTACCTAGGTAAATCTTCAAATTTCAACTCGAATTCTTGGGAGATTCCTTCCAACAACCCAAGAGCTTCATCAGCACTCATCAACCTTCAAATGGGCTCTGGAAATTCTTCTTTGACTCAAGTAAAATGACTAAACCGAGAGCCTCATCAGCTTCCCTCTTTTTATAATAAAAAATGCATTGCCTTAACTCAAGATTAAGGTGTTAGCTAGCCCACTAAGTGGGTTTGATTTCTTTAACGTCTATTCACATCGACACATAGGCCAATGTCGCACGACTTCACTTGCTCGCAAACATCACGCTCGACTATCACACACACAAGCTACACCAACGCCTAAGGCATCCTTGCCCAATGCTACGTGCATCTGTATCTTCCTAACCTCAACACCTCGCTTGGCCAATGCATAAACCATGCTCACACACCCATGCACTCCACACCTCACCTATACGTCAACGCTTCCTTACCAACACGTGCTGCCTTGCCTTCATTCTCGTCTCAACATAAGTCTTACACCCAACCAACCTCGTTAGACGCATGATTGTCACACGCCTCCTTGGTCATTAGGCCTATTAAGGCTACCAACACTTAGATCTCCCTCTTCTAACCAAACACATTTACATTTAATACTCGAAAGTCCTTTAGGATCAACTCTTTTTGAGTCTTTTCCTTCTTCTATCCTTCCCTCTCAAACATTTTCCTACAAGCATGTTGCTATCATAAGTTAATCTACTTAACATTATTAATTATACATACTTAAGTAGGAAAAACAAGGCTCGAGATTTACACGAGTCATTTGAACCACCCTATTATCAAATAACTTCAACCCATTTAGATTAACTTAAGAAAAAAATTGTTTTTCAAAAAGCTCATTTTTATTTAAACACTTTTGATAAAAACTTATTAAAATACACATGAAAAACTATTTTGAGTGGTTATCTAACACTTAAATTCTTCCAAAATGACTTATTTTTTAAAATCAAACACTTGAAAATGCATTCCACCCTTCATCTTCTTCTCTTAATCTACTTTCCACAATTATCAAAGAACTCCATCTTACAACTCTATACCTCAAACACAAACTAACTTCAGACTTATTAACTCCACTCAACAGAACAAACATCCCAAACATCCCCTTAGATGTAAAGTATGATTGAGTTGTAAGTCTAAAAAATTATTAAGATTGAATATTATTTAATCAAAATTAATAAGACATTAAAATGATACTCAGTCATGGGACACAAAATTTCTCGAACCAAATAAGGAATTAGAATATTACTTTCTAACTTCAACTCCTTAACCCAAACCCTAAACCAAAATTATATGAAATGCATCATTGAGAAACCTAAAACATATGTCGTTATAATATTCTATGAGAACAAGCTAGGATAGAAGAAATAATATTCACATTCAATCTACAAAGACATGGACTCTTAAATTAAAAACTGTATCTTGAAAGGATATAACAATGACCAATGTATATAAATGTGGTACATCAGAAAAATCAAGGGCCTACAATCCATTAGAACCGATTTAAATTATTGGAGGGTAGGGACTTTATTTTGAATGAATATTTAATTATTACACCTTTCATTGTGCTTCCAGTTTAACTGCAGAATCAAGGGCATCGATGGTATTATTTTGATGGCCCCACAGCTGTGCATATCTTCCTGCATTTGATAAGAGAACTTCATGGGGTCCTTGTTCAACCACCTTCCCATCCTCCAAAACTACAATCTGCAGATTACAGAGAATTTTGACTAATAAAAGATTGGCAACAAATAATGCATATATTCATTAAATTTGGCTAGTCATCTATATCATCAGAATTCAATGAAGAGTTAAAATAATCTGAAGCAGTGTTTTAAAAAACCCTTCTGGGCGCGCCAGACAAGCTCACAAAATAAGGCACGCACCTTTTGTGAACTCCCAAGGCTCAAAATTCTGGACCTTCGGGCTTTTTGATTGTTTCTAAAAATAGTATTACCTAGGATTTTTCCTTCTTAAATTAAATATATATATATATATATTCAGATTTACTAAAACTCAGTTCAAATTCCTTGTGTTTAGAGGTCCTTTTTTTCATATTTCCACTCTTGCTATGCTTTCTTTCTGCAGTACTTAATACAGTTCACAGTACTTAATACAGTTCAAAGAGAATAATTTAGGCCCACGCTTGTTTTTTCTTATGAATAATGCATATTTGGAATGATTTTTCAAGCGCTTGAGAAAAGGGTTTTAAGTATTAAAAAATGCATCTCAGCACTTGAAAATTTGTTCCAATCAGCAGATTACAAGAGCAATTATTAGAAAGGAAATTTCATTATGCAGATACTTACCTCATCACATTGCATGGCAGTAGTAAGCCTATGAGCAATGAAGATCGAGGTTCTATTATTTGCAAGCGACTTCAATGCATTCAAAATTTCGGCTTCCGTTGAGCTGTCGAGGGCACTTGTAGCCTCATCACATAGCCTGAATAAAGTTGACATTCCATTTTGTAAATATAAAGAAAAGGTGACAATTTTAAAAAAATATAAAAAAGAAGACGAAAGAAAGAGAGATTCAGAATGCTTTCAGCTCGTTCAGCTATTTTATTTCACTAATATATTTTTTCCCTTAAAATAGGAAATGCAATCATGTAATCAGAGGAGAAAGCATTAGTCGCATATTAACACAAATAGGAAAGAAGACTGGATCCCTACAGAATAGAAGGTGCTTTCAAGAATGCTCGAGCTAGAGCCACTCGTTGCTTCTCGCCCCCGCTTAACTGCAGAGGCATCAGAACCAATAGAAAATAAGGAACTGTGATAAAGCATTAATCAGAAGAAACTAAGCGGGTTGGGGAGCTCTTGAACTGGCCAAAATATTATGGAGGGAACATCTTAAGCTTAAAGACAAGATTTTGCGAAGATTTATTGTTTTACCTCACAAAAGCATACAACCATATACTGTTAAGTTGCATATTTAAGGAATCTACCACCCATCAACATAAGAGAATAAAACACAGTTTGTTTGTTTTTTTTTTTTTTGTCAACACCAATAACAACTCACCTTAAGCCCCCTTTCACCTACAACTGTAGAATATTTCTCAGGAAAGTTCATGATGGTATCATGAATTGCAGCACGTTGAGCTGCATCATAAACCTGAGGGGAAAATTTATAAGTGTCCCACAGGTGAGAATAAGAAAGCATCATACTCTTTCAAGATTACCTCCTCCTCGGTAGCTGAAAGACGACCATAATGAATGTTATGGAAAATTGTATCGTTGAAAAGGACCTGTTTTTCACAGTACATGCAAACCTTATAGGTTGTAGGGTAAAATTAATCTTTGTAAAACGAATGTGGCTAATTTTTTAATTTACCAAATCTTGTGGCACAACACCAACAAATTTCCGTAAGCTATCAAGAGTCACGTCCCGTACATCTTGACCATCAATTTTAATCTGGAAAAACATGTTACTAGAGAAGATCAATGCCTGTTTACCAGCAGATACCACCATAACCCGAAAACAAAAACTGTAGTTATCAAACCACAATAAATAGCAGAACACAAATCCCATTATTACTGGGGTACATAATGTTAAGAGACGAGCAATAGAAAATAAAGATTCATGTTCATTGAAAGGGGCTCTAAGCCACTGAAGCCACTTGAGAGGATGCAACGTATATTGCTAAATAAATTTATCACTTTCCACCTTGAGGACTAGGTGGCTTCTGGGAATTGATTGGATTATTAATGGGCCCCATGTTTAGTCCTCATGAATTAGGAAGTCAGATAAAGAGATGTATTATTCAAAAAGAACACAAACAAAAGCTAATGAAGTCTGAATGCTGGAGTTGGTTTGCAGGTGCAAGGCCTTTGGGTAATTTAGATAGCAAGACAGATGGAAGATGCATTATTGCCATTGGCATCTTTTGCATGGAAGAATCGTTCTAGATACAACGAGACGATGGGAAAGAGTAAGAAAGGGACGCAATGTTTAATAGGGTTGAGAAAGCTGGACAAGCCAATAGGGTTGGATTAGAAGAGGTGGTGAAGTTGTCAGATATTTTCCCTTTGCTTTTTTATATCTTTCAGCTTAACAGAAGTCTATCAAGTCGAGTCCTATCATGATCAATTTTTAGAAGATGCATCCTAATACCTCTATTGGAGATTGGTTTTTCCAATTTCCAAACAGAAAATCGTGTGAAATAATAACAGAGCCACACCCAATCAATCCCCAATAATTTGGTCAAAAGAGAATCAATGTATGCCCTTAGAAGTTAATCAAGCATCCATGATTCTCCAAACCAAACATTCCATTTTAACGAGAAATTATTATTCAAAATGTGTAACTGCACATTTATTACCTCGGGAAGAATAATAATGAGGTTTTTTCACAAATCATCAATCACTGTTCCTAACAAACAATGTGCATTTCAGTTATAACATTATTGCTTTTCTATAAGCTCCAATATGCACAAACAACAATATGAAGAAAGGGATGAATTTGTAAATTAACCAATAGTAAGACAATTTTGTACAATGGAGTCGATGCATGAATGGGAATAGTTCATATTTCAGCATAATCTAAAACATAAAAATCACAAATTTATAGTATGTTCTAAACTAAACATTGCAAGACCTTTACATGGCGTTATCGAAGACTGCTGATCAAACTCTTAGACTCTTAGTTATAAACAAACCCAATGTCATTGCAAAATCTTACAACATAGGATAAGGTCTCTTACACTTCCTGAATGGATGTCAAAGAACCTGAAGAGCAAGCGAAGAATAGTTGACTTGCCTGTATGGAGATACCAATTTAACTACATCAATGACACTGCAAGCATTCAATAACAGAAAGTTATATATCAGATTTAAATTTGGGAACGGAGCACGTACGGGAAAAAATTTTGTACAGGGCTTTAAGAGAATTGAAGCCTATCTTTTAGAAGTCAGAAAGCATAATGCAGCATCTTTAAAGAGAAGTAAATTATTCATTAACATCACAGAAACCGACCCCAATTTGAAATAAAAGAGGCCAAGGAGGCTACTAAAATCCCTCCCAATTAGTATAAATCTCAACAGTTACAAAATAATTTTCCAAATTTGCATCAAGTGGCTGTTATTTACAAAATAAGATCATATAACTGAGTCATCCCACTCCTTTCCATTGAAGGTTCTATGATTTCTCTCTGCCCATTGATCCAAATGAAGCTTCTGATCATGTTCATCCATAGGGAATTTTCTAGCTTCCAGAATGGACGAGGCACCGTCATAGCATGTAGGTTGATGACTATGTTTTTGTAATGGAGTTGTCCAACAGAAGGCCTGGAGGAAAGCATAAAAAAAAGTCGCAAAGGAGTAGCTGACAAAGATGTGATCTTGTGCTTCACCGTTCCTCTTCTGAGGAGGAATATTTATGGGGAAAGAGCAGTTGAAGAGAATTTTTTTTTTCCCTTTTTTAGCACGTACTCCATAGTATTAATTTTGCCCATGACCACCCCCTATAAGAAGATTTTAACATCTGAGATATTTCCTTTTCCAGATCACATAGACGAGGTTTGGTGGATGAGGGGTGTTTGGTGTGGCAAAGTTACCTATTGGGTCAAGGGGACACCTTGAGTCTGTACAAGGTCTAAGCCTGATCCCCTCGATTTTCCTGGTCAGAATTAGCCATTCTTCCAATTCATTTTTTACATTCCTTCTATGAACCACAAAGGGTTTGTTATTTATATTTTCTTTAATAGTTTAGCTGTAATTTTATTGTTATCAAATGCTAAATAAGGGTACTTTTGTCATTTCCACACATTAGGGTTTTGGGAGGTTATCTAAAAAGCCAGGTCATAGGTTGTACAAAACAATTATGAATTTTGAATTTGGGGAATGAGATTTTTTCTCTGGGTTGATGATAGGAATTCATCACCATCCCTTTTGCAATTCTTGATCCGGAGTTGCATGCTTGAGCATTTAAGTAAGATTGATCGACTTGCTTGTGAAATATTCAAAACTTGAGTAGGGAACTAGTTCTCCTAAGACCTAATCTTCAATCACAAGATAACCTTGTCTAACTCTCCTTGGAGTTGTGCGGATTGATTTTGGGGGTCTTGGAATTTATTGATTAGAGGTTGAAAGAACCAAAAGGTTCCTATATTCTCGAATTGCTAGGGTTGTCATATAACCATGGGTCTGTTGGGTACCCGGATCCTGCAAACAAAAGAAAGAAGAATACCCAACAAGACCGAACTCCCCACAAAACAGAGCAAGGCTCTGTGGTGATTTTATTTATGTGATTCTAAGGGAAAATACAGAATTTAAGAGGCTCGAGAACAAGAAATGAAACAGGGAAATTACTAAGAACATAGATAGTAACCAGCCAATTCGAGACGGCTGCCTTCTCTCCCTTTTGCTGAAGCTCCTTCAGACAATTCCCAAAACCTGCCTCCTGCTCCTTGCTGCCCTGCTATTTAATTCCCAAGAGGCGGTCCCCTTTTTCCAAAGGGTTATCAGCCCATCCACGATTATGTATCATTATCACCCAAATATTTTTTTTCCACCTCCACTATCCTAAGTAGTATCCCTTTTTTACCCCTCCTTTTGTAAGTGTTGATGATTGGTGGTCTAACAGGGTTCTCCCAAAATCTAGTGCTTCTACCATTTCCAATCTTGTACATGGAAACCAAACCTGATATTAAAGACGTGAAATTCCTACTATTTCCATGAGAATCACATTTTTTGTCCTGAGATATGGGTTACGTAGAGTTTATGTGGCACCCTACTTTTAGTTATAAATGTTTTATTTTAAAATAAACAAATCTTCTTGATCTTTTTTTTATTGTTTTCTTCTTCTCCCTCTTCTTTTGTCCCTCCTCCTGACCTCCCATCCATGACTGCCACTGCCGCTGCCTTTTCTTTTTCTCCTTTCTTTTTCTTTTCTTTTCTTTTCTTTCTTCTTCTCTTCTCAACTTCTTTCTTGGCTTTTATTAAAGGATTCCATTAGAAAGTTGTACAAAGAGGAAGGATAGGAAGATTTTCTCCATAGCAAACCAAAAAGACCTTTTTTCTTTTTGGTTGATGAAGCTTTCAAAAAAAAATAAATAAAAGAATACAAGGGGATATAAAAAACCAACCCCAAACAAAAAGAGGAAAACTAAAAACAAAAATGGGCACCAATTGAGCAAAATGAGACCTCAAGGGTAATTACAAAAAAGCTCTAACACCCAAAGTCCAAAGAGAGACATGGAACCTAAAAGATATCTTGAAATCCTCTTCAATTGGCCTTGATCAAAGACAAGTGTAATTACAAAATGCATTATCCAGGGCAGAGGTGGCCATAAAAGAAATAACCTCCTTAGCCTCGTAACATCCCTCCCTAACCCTTTGAAAATCCTTCTATTTCTCCCAAGTAAAATTTTCCAGCTTGGACATATTAGCTAAAAGAATCTCACTTTATCTTGGAAAGGGTACAGCATAACACAACAGAAAAAGGTATTAAACATGGAGGGAAAAGAACCAGATTACTCCCAGAAGTGCCAAGCATATCCACCAGGCAGCTCCATCCAAAACAACACAACATGAAGAATCAATCTATCACCTCACAATTCTCTTAAACACCAGCCTGGGAAAGAGTGAATGCAGGATCTATCCTCTGAACTCAACCAAACTAGTTGGGGTTTAAGTTTTGCCTTCCTAAAAACATTGATGCTTGGATGCTGGAAGGCCTTGCTGCTTGGATCTGGAAAAGAAGGCCAAAGTGGTGGGTAGCTGAGCCTTTACAGCAATTTTATGGCTTGTTTGGAAGGAAAGAAATTCTAGATCCTGTGAAGATATACTTCTTCCTTTTTAATTTTTTGTGATGGCATACAAAATACAGCCTCTTGGTGAATATCATTACACAAGAAACTCTTTTGTAATTACATCCTTTTAATGCTTATTGGTGATTGAAAAACCCTCCTTTTACAGCTCTCTTTTGTGGGGGTTGGATTGCGTCAACCCTGTCGCTAGACTGTTGTGTTCTTTTGGAATATATCTCTTGATGTTCCCAGGAATTATACATCAGGGAAAGAACTTCCTTAGTTCACTTTCTTAGAATACTTTCTTTTCCAAATCCATAGTTAAGAGGAGTGTAAGGATCCTTCCTTACTATCCAATATTCAAGTACGATAATAAACCCAAAACACAGGGGAAACGGGTTCAATTACTAAACAAAATGAGAATACAAAAAACACTACAGCCAACTAAGAGGGCTGTTCTCTCCACAGTATTGTTCATACACAAAACACAAGATAACTAACCGTAGCCAAAACAAAGGTAAAAATACCAACATAAATACCAACATTCCCCTGTCACAAGTACATCGCGGGTCCACAGCCAACTACTTCTCTGTCTGGGGTGCAAACCCCTTTTTACCCCTCCTATAAACGTTCTTAATGGGTGGCCTAGCAATACCCTCGTTTAGAAGAGTCCCCTTGTCCTTAGGTGGAAATCCGGGAATTGCTGTCGAACTAAAGCATGGAACTCCCAAGTAGCTTCATGATCAGGCTGCCCTTTCCATTCGACAAGACATTCCCACTCTTGTTTTGTCTCATTCCAGCGCTTCTGAGACACTTTGCTTGGTTTCAGACCCCATTCTAATTCATCATTCAAAGGGGAAAGATCCTACTGCACGACGTGTTTGTCGCCAATCGCTTTCTCTAATTGAGAGACATGGAAGACCGGGTGAATTTGGGCCGATGACGGCAGATCCAATAAATAAGTGAGCTCTCCCACATAGCCCAGGATACGGAATGGACCAAAGAATTTGGGGGCCAGTTTCTCACAACGTTTCTTAGCCAAGGATTTCTGGCAGTAGGGTCTAATCTTCAAATATACCCAATCCTCCGTATCTAAAACCACTTCACGGCGGTGGGCATCCACGAACTTCTTCATTTGGTTTTGCACGTGGATCAGATGATCCTTTACGGCCACCAAGGTCTCATCCCTGGTTTGTAACTGCTGTTCAACCGAGTAGTTCACTGTTTTTTTCGACTGTCCATAAGATATAATTGGTGGTGGGGGTTGACCATGTAACACCTGATAAGGGTTAGTCTTAACCGAAGCGTGGTACGTCTTGTTGTACCAATATTCTACCCACAGCAAGTTGTCACTCTAGGATTTCGGTTTCTCGTTGCACAAACAACGCAAATAAAGTTCCAAACTCTTATTGACCACCTCCGTTTGTCCATCAGTCTGGGGGTTTACATTGTATACTACACTTTGATTGGGTACCTTGCAACCAGAAAAAGCTCTATCCAAAAATGACTTGAGAAACACCCAATCCCGATCTGACACAATTGACCTAGGGTACCTGTGGTGTCGCACCACTTCTTTCACGAACAGAACAGCCACATACAGATGGGACAAGGCAATGAAGTGGGCATATTTGCTCAATCGGTCCACGACAAAATCATCGTACTCTTCAAGCGGGGAAAGGCCTCCATGAAATCCATGGAAATATCTTCCCACGTGCGACTGGGAATAGGTAAAAGTTACAATAACCTAGCTAGAGACATGGCTTGTATCTTATTTTGTTGACAGATGGCACACTCGACCACGTATTTTTTCACATTCGATTTCATGCCATCCCAATACAGCTCAGCCGATAGTCGTTTGTATGTTCGCAAGTACCCCGAGTGTCCCCCAATAACCGAATCATGAAAGGTGTGGAGTGCATCATACTTATGGAATTCCTTCACCATTGGCCATTGATCTTGCCGAGTGCATCATACTTCACACCTTCATACTTCATACCTACCTATTCCTGATGAAAATAGAGGAAGAAGAACACACAATATTTACGTGGAAAACCCTAGAACGGAGAGAAAAAACCACCATACTAGAATACTTCTCATCATTTTTCTATATCACATACAAGAGAGGGCACAGATATAAATAGACACGTAAGAAACCCTAATACAAACAAGGGCAAGATGAAATTACTAAAACGCCCTTACAGTTCAAAGGTGAAGGCCCTTTTATTTTCAACACTCCCCCTCAAGTTGGGGCAGATATCAATAAGACTCAACTTGTTAACACAAAAATCAAAACTTTGTCTGAGTAATCCTTTTGTGAGAATATCTGCGACCTGTTGACCAAAAGGAATGTAAGGAATACAGAAACTGCTACTGTCCAGTCTTTCTTTGATGATGTGTCTATCGATTGCCACGTGTTTTGTTATATCATGTTGAACCAGATTATTCACTATGCTTATCGCAACTTTGTTGTCACAATAGAGCTTCATCGGTTGATCACTTTTTTGACAAAGATCTGACAAAACTTTCTTCAACCAAATTTCTTCACATATTTCCAGACTCATAGCCCTGTATTCTGCTTCAGCACTGCTTCTAGCAACCACCTCTTGTTTCTTACTTCTCCAAGTGACAAGATTTCCCCACACAAAGGTACAATACCCAAACGTTGACTTTCTGTCTACAACAGAGCCTGCCCAGTCAGAGTCAGTGTAAGCTTCAATACATCGTTTGTCAATTCTTCTGAACATCAAATTCTTACCAGGAGTAGTTTTCAAATATCTCAGGATGCGTTCTACAGCCTTCATATGCTCTTCGTAAAGTGCTTGCATAAATTGGCTAACCACACTGACGGCGTAGGATATATTTGGTCTAGTATGGGATAGGTAAATTAATTTCCCTACTAAATTTTGATCTCTCTCTTTATTAACTGGAATCCTATTAATAGAATCGCCAAGCTTAGCATTAAATTCTATGGGCTTACATCCAGTCATGCTTGTTTCTTTTAATAAATCAAGCGTATATTTCCATTGAGAGACGGAAATTCCTTCTTTCGACTGTGCTACTTCCATTCCTAGAAAATATCTTAATCTCCCAAGGTCTTTAATCTCAAACTCCTTAGCCATTTTCTTTTTCAGCCTGTCAATCTCAGTAGTATCATCTCTGGACAACACAAACATCAATATTATCAGAGACAGGAGTATGAGTATCACTATCATTCTCAACACAGACATCAAGATCATTAGAGACAGAAGTATAAGTACCTTGAGCTTATGTTGGGTTCGACTCACGGACCATTACCAGAGAAACAACGGGTGGCATGATTCCCTTCCTGAGATTCTTCCTATAGTATGTTATCCATGGGACCTATTTGGTAAGTAAGACAGTGTCGTTAATACTTATGATAGGTTCAGGGAGGAAATTAGAAGGAGGTTCAAGGAGGAAATCGGAAGGGATCGAAGATGTGGACCAATTAGTCTCTTCACTATAACTCTCCCGCTGAAGATGACTAATGGAAAAGAAAAGTTGATCCTCAAGAAAGGTGACATCCATTGAAACAAAATACTTTTAAGATGACGGGTGATAACACTTATACTCGCATTGATGGAGAGGATAGCCAACAAAGACACATTTCTGAGCACGAGGGGTAAATTTGGTACGATTGGGACCGTGAGTATGGACGAAAGCAATACACCCAAACACTCGGAGAAGGACATCGGAAATAAGGCGGGTGGTTTGATATGACTCTTTGAAACACTCAAGAGGAGTGGGAAATTTGAGAATGCAGGAAGGCATTCGGTTAATCAGATGTGTTGTAGTTAAGACAACATCCCCCCATAAGTACGACGAAAGAGAGGTGGACAACATGAGGGACCGAGCCACCTCAACCAGGTGGCGATTTTTTCGTTCAGCCATCCCATTTTGTCGAGGAGTATATGCACAAGAGCTTTGATGAATGATCCCTTTAGATGCCAAAAAATCATGAAGGGTATTGTTGATGAACTCCAACCCATTATCACTTCTAAGGATAGCAATTTTGTGTTAAACTGAGCTTCCACGGTGGTATAGAACTATTGGAGCAGAAATGATACCTCCGACTTATCAGTGAGAAGAAAAACCCAAGTAAGGCGAGTGTAATCATCAATAAAGGTCACGAACCAACGTTTGCTAGTAGAGGTGGTGATGGGTGAGGGACCCCAAACATCACTATGGATAAGAGTGAAAGGTTTAGATGGTTTGTAAGGCTGAGATTGAAACGAGACCCTATGTTGTTTAGCACGAATACATATATCACAAGACAGGGATGAGACATTAACTTTATGAAACAAATGAGGAAATAAATATTGCATATATTGAAAACTAAGGTGACCAAGGTGAAAATGCCACAACATATAGTCTTTTTCAGAAGTAGAATAACAAGAAGAAACAAAACTAGCCCTATAATTGTTCCTAGAGCTCCCTATCGTGTCGAGCAGTGCCAATCATCATCCCCGAGCTCAGGTCCTGAAATAAAACAGTATTAGGTGAGAAAACAACTTGACAGCCCAAATCTCTCATAATTTTACTGATAGACAATAAGTTGTAAGAAATTTTTGGGACATATAACACATCCTATAAGGTCAAACCCTCAAATGGGAAGAGATTACCCTTTCCTGCAACAGGAGCGAAGGACTCATCTGCAATCGTAATTCTTTCATTACTAGCACTCGGACAATATGAAATAAACTAATCAGATGAGTCGGTCAAATGATCTGTAGCACCCCAATCAAGAATCCACGGCTTTTTACCATTAATACTAATAAGACCGAAGGACTGAATCGTACCTAATTAAGCAATAGCACTGATCCCGACAGTACCAGAATCAATCTGAGTATTCACCTGAGGTTGAGACTAAGAATTACCATTTGTTGAATCACTCATAAGCGCCCGTCCAGAATTTGACTTCTCATGTGACTAACGAGTGGACGACCACGCAACTTCTAACACTGGTCTTTAGTATGCCAAGGCTTCTTGCATTGTTCACAAATTGGAGGAGTCTACTATTCTGTTTATCACTATGGGGTCCAGAAGACTTTGCAGTAAATGCAGTGGAATCTATCGAGGAAATTACAGGGTTATTCATGGCACTTGATCTGTCTTCTTCAAGATGAACCTCCGAGCAAACTTCCATGAATGAGGTTATTGGTCGCTATCCCAATATCCGACTATGCACCGGTATAGATTGAGTGTTTGTGGTTGTCCCAAGAACCGCTCTGAGAGCTGTGATCTGTTGTTAAAGATGAGCGAACTGTCGTTGGACCTCTATTGGGGATAAACTCATGGGACCTATAGTGCCCTGACTCCCTGGAACAGGTTGCTGTCCAAGGTACAAAGAAGAGGACTCCCCAAGCTCAAAACCACCCTGCTGGTTGTTGTTGGTGTCGGCGCTCAAGGCCACCAGAATCAAAATGCCAGGCACGCCGTTGCTGCTTGGCGCGACTGAGGGACTGCTTGACAAGAGAGAGCGCGAACAGTCGACTGCAGCATGGAGCTGGTCGAAGCTAGCTCCGACATGGTGGTCGAAGGCAATTGCGGTATGATCTGATCGAGTCCGGTGGTGACGTGCTGGTCGAAGACGTTCGGCTGGCTGGTCGATCGCGTCTGGTGGCTGTTTGGACCGGTCAAGGAAGTGCAGCCGGCTCCATTTGGCTAGTCGGCTGTGACTAGATTGGTCTCGATTGCAGCCGAGAATGACAATGGCTTGAGGAGATGCGGAAACGTGATTTGAAAGTACCGTTCTACGGCCACCTGTACAGTGGCGGTTACGTCGGCGGTGGTGGTGCCACTAATTCCTACAAAAACAGTGTCACCGACTGGTGGAGAATGTGATTCCACTGGTTGATTCTCGTCAATGACGGATAGGGTTTCATTGCCATGCTCTGATACCATGATGAAAATAGAGGAAGAAGAACACACGACATTTATGTGGAAAGCCCTAGAACTGGGAGAAAAAACCACGATACTAGAATACTTTTTATTATTTTTCTATATCACATACAAGAGAGGGCACAGATATAAATAGACACGTAGGAAAGCCTAATATAGACAAGGGCAAGATGAAATTACTAAAATGCCCTTAGGGTTCAAAGGTGAAGGCCCTTTTATTTTCAAACGTTCCAAAGCATGCCTAAAGCAATTCATTGATCAATGAAACCAAAAGTCTTGGTCGATGAAAACAGAAAATGTCAATAGATGGAATTAGCATAACCAGGGGGAAAATGGGAAGAAAACATTGAGGGACATACAAAAAGATAAAATTCATAAGTTGCACCACATAGAGAAGGAAATGTCACTTAACAAATAAATGTTCTTAAAACAATAATCTAGCAGCATGTAAAGGTAAATAAAACCCAAATTTAGTATTCTTTACCGCTGCCACTGGTACCAACAATAGCCACGCTCTTTCCAGCAGGTACAACAAAAGAGACCCCATCAAGAATCTTTCTTTCTGCCAGGTAACTGAAGATAATATCTTGAAAAAATTAAAAAGAAAAAAGTGACAGTCTCTAAAAATATTGACAAAATTACATACGAGATGACTTGATTCCATCATGTGCAAATTAAAATGACTACAGAAATCAGATTTGACAGCATCAAGCTACAAACAAAGTGAGGAAAAAAAATCTACAGAAGGGCAAGAGTGTGAAGGAAAAGGACGAGCATACAAAACTAATGTCACGTATGACAAATGATCATAAAAAGAAAATTCCAATCTTCATTTATATGCATAAAGTCAAAACTTGAATAGAAAACAGATCGACAACATCAACTTGAAATGTAGATGTGGCAAAACCTATCAAGGTGCAAGAGCATGAATCAAAAGAACTAGCATACAAATCTAACGTGCCACCCTGACATTGATAATTGCATTAAAAAGAACAAGAAGAAGAAGAAGAAGAAGAAGAAGATATCTTATTAACACTGATGAAGTCGAACAAAAAACATGGATGGTAAAAATTTACAGATGTAAATTGCATAATAATTGGCACAGAGATGTTTCTGATTTTAATTATTTAAAAAGACAAATTTTAAAAAAAAAAAAACAAAAACAAAAAATAAATAAAGGTAATTCCACGAGGAGTACTTCTCATCATAGTCGACAACTGTGGAAGCCCAGAAGGAAGTAATGTTGGCCTAAATTAACAAATGTACGTAATTAATTCAACACCTGAAATGTACGTTATCAAACTCGATGCTACCCCCATCCAACTTTAAAGGCTTCGAATTGTCCACATCTCTAACCTCAGCTTTTTCCTATGGTGAACAACAAAACTATGTATGTTATTTTCAAGCAGAAAATGCATATAGACGACTTCGGACATCCAAGATGGTACTGCAGGTCATCAAAAGTGATTGTTGTTTGATGTAAAGTACCTCCAGCAATTGAAACATCGATTTCATATCAACAAGGCTCTGAATGGTTTCCCGATAAACACTACCAAGGAAATTAAGAGGAAGAGATAATTGAAAAAGTAGGCCATTCACCATAACCTGTTTACAGAATACCAGAATTCAAAGGTTAAATATTCCCTTCTAGTAACTTATATTATCAGCGCATAAAGTTTTAAATAATACCAGATCACCAACTGTCATATTCCCGCTCATAACTCCATGTGAACACAGCACCATAGCAGTTGATAAAGCTGTGCTGAATATTACATTTTGACCAAAGTTTAAGGAGGCCAGACTGCGCTGTGTTTTCAGAGCAGCATCCTCATACTCTGAGAATTAAGAATCACAAACAGCATTACCATTTGACGCCAGTTGGAAAAAGGAAGGAACACCAATTAAGCTCAGTTGACCGATAATAAAGTTGATATCCTATCTTTCCCTCCCTTAAAGCATTAGGTTTGTTTGAATTGAATGAAGTCTTTTTTACTTATTTAAAAAAGATAATAAGTATTTTGTTTGACAAAGGTATTCCATGTCGCTTCCCTAGTACTTGCTTGAACTGTGATAATTTTTAAATTTTTTAGGTTTCCCAGGATAAGTCATTCTGCTGTTACAAGTACACTGAGTATATTTACCTATTAACAGTGTGAAATACAGACCACAAGCAGGGGATGGTGAATGGGAAGCTTTACAAAGTACAAACTAAGTCTACAGTTTGAGTGTGTTAGAAACCACCAGGTCCATGATTTGAATCCCCATACCCCCAATTGTACTAAAAAAAATGAACTAAGTCTACATCTATAGTTGAGGCTACTTCATTTTCCCATATGATAATGAATTTGTGTAAACGTGGAAATGCACATATAAATATCACATGGTGCAGTGATAATTATAACCACACTATTGGCGAACATTTTCTCATTTTTCACCAAACCGTTTTAGTCGAGAACAACTATATGCTACAGTAGGAGTCTTAAAGTAAAACTTACTCTTGAGATATTCATCATATTTATTGACTTCATAGGCTTCATTATTGAAGTATTTAACGGTCTGCAAAATTACATTTAATAAGGGAAAAGGAACAGCAGAACAATGGAAACTGAATTATGGATGGACAAGTAGAAAGCAAACTATTTAGGGACATCACGGCCAGACCTCATAATTAATAAGTGAATCAATTGCCCTGGTGTTTGCATCATTATCAGCTTTATTCATGGCCTTCCTAAACTTAGTTCTCCACTGAAAATACCAAAAAGAGACGGGAGAGAATAAGTGCAGTAAAAAATCCAAACATCAAAAAACCCATTAAACAATTTAGTGGTAATGGCAAAAGAACATAAATTCAAATGGAAAAGAAAACTTAAAAAGCTGGGAGATCAACAAACAGGGAAAGTAAACATAAACTCAAGAGTGTATCTTCAATAAATGCATCATGTAGATATAGAATTGACGGGAGTAAGGAACCTGAGTCACAGTCAACGTGAAAATGACATATGCTATCACTGATAGTGAAGTGATCAGTGCAAATGGAGCTCCAAACTTATAGGCCAGAATACCTGACACCATGGATATCTGGAAGAACAAAAGCAAGTCAAAACCAAAAAACAAGGATGAAAACAAGATTCCCCTCCCTATGAAATAATATGTGAATCAAGGAGAGAGATAAACAAACAGAAATCAAGACATCAGTAAATGGACTCTCAAGTAGTTCCAAATTACACAGATTAAAGTCCCAAAGTAAGTAGGTCCATGGAAAAGAAAGCTATAAGATCATACTCATAAAATAAAAGTGATAATAATATTAATAATAGTGATAATACCTCTAAGATGGTGGGTACAACATTGAAAACCATGGATGAAAGAATAAAATTTATAGCACGGCTACCGCGATCAATAGTTCTACTTAAGGCACCTGTCTCACGACTACAAATAAAGTGAACAGGACAAGAGATTATCATGGAAGTTACAGCTCCAAAAGGGAAAAGAAATTAAAACTGGCTTATATCATGATTAAAAAAAAAAAAGCAACTTTCAGTAACCCATAATAACAGATGATAGGTACAAAAAGACAGGGACAATGAATCAACTCAGGGACTATCTGAACAAAGGATCCAAATTTGATCACAAAGAAAGAATAATTAGTAAGATTTTGATAGAAGATTTTCCAACCCGAGTATTTGGTCAATTAAGACATATATCCTCAACCAAAATGTTAGAGATTCGAATACCTCCACCCCACATGTTATTAAACTTTAAAATAGTTTGATAGTAGACTTTTAACTAGAGGCATCAAGTATAATTACATACCAAAAGAACAAGAAATGTCCAAAATAAGACCAAGATAATATTAGTCCAAATAATTTTAGCCTCATCCTTGAAAGGATGTATCACCATTGTGAAAAGCTTGTCATGGATTGCAGTGGGAAAGTGCAAGTGGTAACCCAAACACATCTAAGACCTTGTACCACAAATTGCATGAATAACCTTTATAAGCATCATGCCTAAATATTCTATTCACTCAATATTGGAAACCACTCAAGTGAAATTGAATCTCCAGCATAAAATCTTAGGAGGCATTTGGGACAAGGAGTAGGAGTTGGTTATTATAGTTGGGTTATAATAGTTTCTGATTGGGGTGTAGATTATTTTAGTTTGAGTTATAATAGTATGTGTTTGAGGTGTAAACTATTTTAGTTTGAGAAAAAAATAGTAAATATTGTAGCAAAGAAAAAATGATAAATGTAAAATAGTAAATACTACAGCAATTGGGAGTTTTGAAATATTGGGGACTACAGAATAGTATTTACAGTAGCAAGAGGTGGTTATTATAGTCTTCGGATAGTCCTTGTCCCAAATGCCCCTAAGAGAACAAATTAGAAATGGGAATGCAGTATATTTTGATGAAATAGAGGCCAAACATTCATGTACATCCTACAATCTTTTTTCAAAAAGGAAAAAGGTTCCTCCATCTGTAAACGCCTGAGTTGAAAACACGACATTACGGAACAAGCATGATGATGCATGGTGTTTCTGGGCAATAAGGCCATTTGGCTAGAATATCTTGGGTCCTATATCAAATAACCAAAGTGTGTCTCGCCATTAACCAAAGATTTTCAATTTAAAAAATACATACATATGTGAGTATGCATTTATGTATATACAAAATGATTACCTAAGATGATACTGGAGATCAAGGTCATGCAAGTGTGAAAAAACCTGCAAATTTTAAGAAGTCAATCAAGCATAAGCATCGTGGGAAAACTAGAACTCAAAATCCCAAAAAAAGAATCTCCGTCTAAAAAAAAAAAAAAATGATTCGGAAAAGTTAGAACTTCGAAAGTTGGAAAATATCTCTACAATTTGGCTTCCGGCACAAGAAAACAAAAAACAAAACAAAACAAAACAAAACTTTTCCAGACATACCTTTCGAGATACAGATCGAATCGTTCGTAGTGCTACCTTGGAGAAAACAGCAGTCCGCAGCTCTATAATAACATGAGAGAAATCACACTACAGCAGTGGAAAATAATTGGCAAAACATAAAAGGATAATATATTTTTAAGCTGTGAAATAGAAGAAGCATGCAGATAACGTAGAACGAGTATAAGCAATTACTTCATGCCTAGTACCGTTGAAAGCAGATGCCCCAGACCGGGCAATGCCATAACCAACTAAAACCGCAGCCGGTGTAGCAAAAAGAGTTAACATGGTGGAATTAGCGGCAGTAAAAGAAGCAAGAGCAGCTGCATTCCCGGAAGTAGTGGTCAACCAATCAACGGCTAGCTTGAAGAGAAATGGTACCTGAACGTTCAAAATCTACAAGGAAACAAGAGCGAAAATGAAATGCAAGAGAAGAGCAGAGAAACATGAGTACACTAGGCGTGATGATTGTAAATAACCAGACCTTTGCCCCGACCAAAAAACCCAAAGCCATTATGACCCTGAAACGGAACTCGGAGTTGTCTTTCATCCACAAGTAACTAGCAAGAGTACGCAAAATCTTCGTATCAGCAACTTGGGACTCCGATTGTTTACTAACAGGCTTAATACTTTTGCCGCTGGGAGACGATGCTGCATCACTGCCATTTGTAGAAGATGTTGAGAACACTAGTCGTCCATTTAACATAAAACCCTGCGTTGAATTGTTCATAACCATGGAAATGGAGGAGAAATCAACACTCGACTTCAATAAACATTACAATTTAATATCAAAATACATAACCTCAAAAAGAGAAACTAACAGATTTCGATCCTTTCGTCGAGGAGGAAGAAGAAGGATCAGACAAGAATGCATGGACACGACTCAGTGGGTTGGAATTCGGTTTACAGGAACTAAAACTACGAGATTTCCGGCCTTGAATGTACAGAATACGATCGTCATGTGACCTAATGAAGTTGCTGCTTAAGCTCGGATATCGATCGGAGATGCTTACAAGTGCGCCGGTTGAAAGACGATTGTAATTACGATTGCAATAGATTAAGAACGAAGCCCCACCTTTAGAAGACATCAAATGTCGGCCATTGGATTGAATAAGCTCGGTTGCTCCGAGGCACCTACACGCAGCCAACATTCCTTCTTCTTCGTCTTCTTCTTCTTCAATTCCTCAACTCTACTTCTTCTTCTTCCTCTGATTCTTCTGACTATCAGAACAGAAGTTGATTTCCTTAATCCAAAGCTCTGGGCCCAATAATCTTGAAGGGAACTGGAAGATTCAGTCAACCCAACGGATTTCACTCAAGCATGTTCCATAAATTAACTGGAAATTCGAAACCCTAAATCGTGCACATAATTTATAAGAAATCGATGGAGAGAGGATGTGGCGCCACTAAACCTGTTGTCCCGGTCTGGGAAGGGCTTTTTTTCTTCATGATTTTAATTCCAGAACCCGATTAAACTATTTAAATTTTATTCAATTCTCATAATTTAGGCTACTTTTATCTATTGAAAATTGGTACCATCGGAATAAAATTTTATCTATAAATGACTTAGGCCTAGCGTGAGTTGCAAATTTAATTGGATTACTTTTGTCTATTTACCTATAATCATGAATCTGTCACATTTTATAATTATCATTATTATTATTATCAATGCTTAACTCTAACAATAATGATAAATGTAAATATAACAATAAATGTAACAAATTTATAATTTTCATAATGTTACGGCAACAATAATGATAAAGTGAGTGGATCCTACGTAATTTTTATCCACGTTCAAATTGAGCACCTTTCATTTCATTACATGATTTGATTATAAATTTAAAATATGTCCTACGGCTCGTTATAATTATGAAAATCAGATAAACAATAACCAAAATAATCAACTATGACCCACTTTTTTGCATTATCATTGATGGATAACCTCTCAAGTCATGTAAACATGTGTTTATTTTTCTTCTTGAAGACAAAATTAAATATGTCTCTTTCAAACAATTTTTAAATTTGTATTCGATTCTTTAATTTATATGTATTTTGTTTGTTATTCGTACAAAGTTGATCATCTAATTCTTTTGAATGCGGTTGATTTGAGAAAGCGTAACCAATTGATGATTGTGGAGAGAATTGCATTTGTGTCAATTTAAGCCCGTTATATTATTCAATTAGACTTGAACCATAATATTAATTTCAAATTGGACAAAATTATTTATTTGATCTAATTGTAACAATAAAAACATACAACGTCATCGGAATTTCTCTAACTTATGTCTTCGATTTCAATTTGGGACACATGTCAATTTTTAATTATTCTCGATTCAATCATTTGTAATTTCATTATTAATTTAAGAAACCATGTAGGAATTTGTAGTTGATCTAAAATTTCTCATTCAAATGTTGTATTCATTATAATAAGTACAGAGATACAAAATGACTTCAAAAGAATTAGCCTATATTAATTACTACTAAGGGTGTGTTTGGTATGTGATAAAAGTAGAGAGTTCAATTGAGTTGAGTTGGTAATTATTGTTTGTGTTTGTTGTGCTGAGTTGAGTTGAGTTGGAGGATCTGATGCAGTTTTTTTGTGAATGAGATTAGTTCTATTTTTTTTTTTTTGTTTTTTTATTCCATTCTTTTATTTTTTTAGTTTTATGTTTTGCTATTGATGATTAATTTTCAAACACACACGTATTTTCTCAAATCATTTATGACATAAACTAGACAATCTCAATTTTTTTTCTCAATTCGTAGAACATAATATACTATTTTTCATATATTCTTTTCAAAAACTGTAATAATTATAATTTTTTTCAATTGATAAAACATACCAATAAAATATATTTTATATTGCTGCTCAATTAATTGGTATATTGTATATTGTATGTATAGATATTGAATGTGTATATATATATTGAAGATAATTATCCCAATTACTAATTGGTATATTGTATGTATATATATTGAATCTTGTTAACTTACCTTTATTATTTCACATATCATACCGTTTATTTTTATATAATATGGATAGTAAATAAATGAAAATAAAATCCAAAGGTTTGACGATATAAAAAAAAAAAATCAGATCTGGATCCAAACGACAAAGATGGGGAAAGAAAGAAAGAAATGAAAATAAAAAAGGAGTTTTGAGTAGGTAAAAAATAGAATTTAATAACCCATTTGACGATTAAAAAAAAAATTCAAACGGCAAAGATAAGGGGAGAGAAATAAATGAAAATATATTGATTTTTAGGGTTAGTTTTGAGGGGATAAAAAGGGAGTTTTGAGTGGGTAAAAAAAGGTTTAATAATTTGCTTTATGGGCTTAACAAACATGGGTAATAAATACCCACCCAACCCAATAACTCATACCCATTTATTAAACACCTCCTAAATGAAACTAGTTTGACATGTCATGTGCCTATTAGCCTGTTATTAATTACTATTAAATGAAACTAGTTTGACATGTCAAGTGCCTATTTGGTTCGCAATCCACATTCTATTTTATGTTTTTAGATTCACTAAATTGAGCGAATATATATTTGGCAGACAACCCAAATTCTGATTTTGAAAACTTTTTTTGGATTATGTGATTCAAATCGCGCAAATTCTGAAAATAACATTTTATGTTTTCTTTGTACCCATAATTTGAATTCTAAAATTTAAAACGTATAATCATATTAAATAAAAATACAAATATTTATAAATATAGTATGTCATATTATAAATCAAATCCATTTTTTAAATTAAATATATTGTTCAAATGTGACATTAAATAAATATATGATATTTAATTAATTGGTATTAATTAATATTTATTGAATTTATTAAATTAAATAATATTAAATTAAGTATAAAAGTTAACTCTCTTGCAGTTGGCGAAGGAGATTGAAGGGAGTTATCTCCCCTCCCCTCCCACCTGTAATTGAGAGAAGGTGTGTTTCTGCAATGTCTCATGGAAGACGAAGAAAAGTTCTTGAAATTTTCTCTCAAGCAATCACTCTTTCAATTATTTTTTCCCTTACAAAAATTGAATAGTCCACAACTTCTTCGATTCTTATTCTGGAGAATAATAAGGAAGGCCCAGTGGTGGTGTTCCTGTACGTTGAATTCGAGGGAATTGCTTGTGGAACAATGTGTTCATGACAGGAGAGAAAAGTATTGAATATTGTCTTAAATGGTAAGTCCTCAGCTAATCTTTTTCTTCCTTTATAAAACCATGCTTATTTGTATTTATGTTTATCCTGTTTTTGTATATTTTATCTGTTTTTCATGGTTTCTATAACGAATTTAAAAAACACATGTATTCATGCACTTTCGCCGATGAATTCGATTCATTCAATTAGTATCAGAGTTAAGTTGTACTTTTGATTTTTGTTTTGGAATGAAAGGTAGAGAATAAGTGGGTTTTCTTTCTGCATGATGTATATGGAGTTTGCAAAATAGGCAATTTCAAATTTTGGCACTTAGTTTATTGTTTTTATGAGATCAAAATATAAGGGTCCAGTGTTTTGGGTATTTTAATTATCACTATCGAGTCTATAAGTCTGTATCTATCGTGATGCAAGTGTTGTTGAGAAGATCGATACAATTTGGAGCAAGAATGAACTTAATTAAAGCATAAATTGTATTATGTGTTAAAGTGTAAAGGGTGCCTAGAAAATGGGAGGTCGTGGGGTACAAGCATGGCATGGAGTATTTATGTAATTTATTGTTTTAATTAATTAAATTAATATAATATGAGTATAATAATTTAATTAATTCTCAGGGGTGCCAAAATTCGGTCTATTTTTGTTGATTAATTTAATTATTGCGTATGATGTTTGATTAAATTAATGTTATTTATATGTTACATAGTTTAAAATCTCAACTTAAAATAAACATTTTCATGCATCATATTTAATATAAATATTAAATTATATAGTTACGTGATTTAATAAACATGCACATGCATCATATTTAATATAAATGTTATATTATATGGTTGCATATAATAATAAGCATGTCATGCACTTTTTTTTTTTAATATAAGGGGGCGTTTGATGCGCGATAAAAACAAAAAGTTGAGTTGACTTGAGTTGGTAATTATTATCTGGAGAGTTACATTGTCTGTGTTTGGTGTGTAGAGTTGAGTTGAGATGGTAATTATTGTCTATGTTTGGATGCAGAGTTGAGTTGAGTTGAGTTGAGGTATCTCGTGTTGTTTTTGTAAATGAAATTGATTTTGTCCTCTTCTTTCTTTTTTTCTTTTTTTTCTTTTTTTTTCCCCATTGTTGATTTTAATTTTCAACTATACATATATTTTTCTAACTATTTTAAGATTTTTTTTAAAAAAAAAAAATCTAATTTTTTTCCATTCTCAAAACATAGTAAATTCTCTACAATGTATTCATATACATAATACAAAAATTTAAAGTCAATTTTTTAAACATTCAAATAGAAGTGATTATTCCATTAAAAAAACCCAACTTAATCATTAATTACCGTAAAAATTAAAAAGAACTGAAAGGATTAGTGTCATCTAATGAAATTATTGACATTGTTTTAGGTAGAAGGGATGACACTTAAATGTTAATCTTTAAAAAAATCAAAATCTTACAATTTAAATCATAAAACCAACTTTTAGACAGTTTTTTTTTTACCAATTTATGGAATATGGATTTATCTTTTTCTTGAAGGAACTCTTATCAAAAAGTATCTTTGAGTGGAAGTGAGATTGTATTAAACCCATTGTGACAGAATTCACGCATTCACAATCAAACATAATAGATATGCATTTAACAACAAATTACAAGCATGCTTCGAAACTTAAATGATAAAGAGAACAAAATACATACCAATTGAAGAACCCTTTCTTCGCCTCAAAACTCGTTCTCGCCAAAGACTGCTCCTCTCGCTCTCGCTGAGAACGTCCACTCCAGTTGTTCACCAAATCACGACCGTCTACCCATGAATGGACTCCACACGAACATAGCAGTAGGGAGGACACCACCACTAGAACATTTGGTATTCTCAATGTGACAATCCGGGAGGTGTGGGCTCTGTTGGATTTGGCAGAGGGAAGGAGGAAGAGAAGATCGTATACCACGACGAAGCAAGTGGGAGAATATTAGGTGTCTATCGTAGAGACAATGCTTGATCATTTAGGAAGGTACACGATCGTTTAGAAAAAAGTCCTCGATCGTATAGACGATCATTTAGTAAATGCCCGGGCACGCAATTGTTTAGGAAAAAGCTAGATGATCGTTTAGCAAATCTTATGTGATCATTTAGTAAACTGCACGCATGTATACAATCGTTTAAAAACGTTGAGCCATCATGTAGGCTCTCAGTTTGCTATGCGATAGGCAATATACACCAAACGTGAGTGAATGTCTGATCTCTTTGCAAAATGAAAACAATTTACATTTTATTCTCCAGTTACAAAAACTGAATGCAACCTCCCATTATCACATGATTACGGAGAAAATGTCGGCACGATTATCTTATAATTGTCCAAAAATAAATAATAAATATAATCATATTATATTCATTAACCTATGATTTAATATCACATCAAATGCAACATATGAACCATAGTCTTTTCTCCTCCAATAGATATAAATCATATTTATATCATTTTCCTCAAAATAATGTATCTCATACATAATTTCAATCATATCATATATAATTAACCAACTCAATCATATCATATATAATCGAACTCCCTCTTGTCAATTTGAACACTTCAAACTTACCCAAAAACTTATTATCAACTCAAATCCATTGAGCTACCAAGGGGACCTTATGAACCTATGACTCGAAGCTCCAATGGTACGTGAATAGTTGACTAAATTCTTTAGCCACGAGATCCACCATTCGTTAACTGGCAGGCATTCCACTAAAGACCAACAGTTGCACTCTTCTCACCACATATATATTTTTGTGTCCATTGGATATAACCAATCAACAGTATGATAACCCTTCACATATGCTCGTAAGTACAACTAGGCTGATTTACCGTTTTGCCCCTGTAGTTACATCTAACCCCTTAAGCACCACTGATCCCTCTAATGAACAATACACCATATTCCTACTATGTGTGGACACCTCTCGAGCCATGAGAAGGTGTGTAGTGCCACATTGTTCAAACTCCGGAATCAGCCCTTAAGGGAGCAATCTGTCTACTTACCCTTGCTTCCAGGAAAGAGTGAATTCCATATTGTGTAACTGAGTTCCCAACTCTTAAATCAGACGAATCCCAAAGTAGTAGATTTGAGTCGGCGATCTGGCCACTTACACCCATGTAAATCAAATGACCGCCCTCAAAGACATGAGTTCCCAACACATTCAGGATTGAGGTCATGTTACCTATGGTCATCCTAGTGAAGTAAAGTCTCTGTCATGAACAACGTTATATAACGAGACCATCTGTAGCAAGTCACAACACTTGCAATTATTCTACAAAACGGGCCGCATTCTTAGCGTTACCAGGATAAGGTTTTCCTCCTATATCCATATACTACTGACCATTTTGGTTATCACTTAAGACATGATCCACTTGTATGTCTCCACATACATGCTTAAGTTATAGACGACAACTAGAGATCTTAGTTTATTGATTTGTGGTAAAGCAAATAAAACATCCAATGTTCATAGACAAAAGTGAAGAAAATATCATATATTATACATCACAAACGTTTGTTCAAAATTGTGTTTACAAACTATAGGACACAAGAGTTCAGGGCATCATCCCCAATATTTCTATAACTGGTGAAATAATTTTAGAAATATTGATGTCTATTTTTTCTACTATTATGTTGTAACAGTGTACAAACTTTTTTTTTTTTAAAGAAACTTGAATCATAATTTTAAATTCCACCATTTCATTAGAATTATGTAATATTTAAAAACATTAAGGGTTGTTGTTTAAAACATACAGTTGAACTTTTGTTTAATAAAACAATAATAGGACGTCGTATGTAATATTTTTTAGATCTAAGAAAAAAATGAAATAGAAGAAGAATAATTAGATGTAAAAGAACAATCATATAAAGAAAATAAAAAAAGAGAAAGGAGGAGTTGAGAAAGAAAAGGGAAAATAAAACTCATACGAGGCAGACAGAAAAAGAATAGAGAGGAGAATAAAAAAACAAACCAGACGGCGAAAGAAGAGAGAAGGGGAGTAGATATGAAGAGAGTACGAAAGAGAGAGAAACAATAGAGTAATTGAGGGAGTTAGAAGAGTAATGAAAATGCGTGGAAAAATGGGTGAGAGAGAGTGTGATATGATGGTGGGTAATTAAACTCATCGTTTTCTTTTTTTATTAGTGATCGTCAAAGTTGGGCACACGAAGGTGGTAGGCAGAGTATGCCACTGAAGTTGCTTGTGCGAAGGTAGTTGTTGGAGTTAGTCACTAGAGTTGTCGTTAGAAGTGGTTGGTGGAGCCCGGAGTTCTTCATTGAAATTGGTCGTGCGAATATGGAAGTTAGAGTTTTTTTTTTTTTTTTTTACCAAGGTGGTTTTTGGAATTGATTGGTGGTGCTCGGAGTCAGTCGTCGAAGTTGGCCACCCAAAGGTGGTCATCGGAGTATGTTGCGGGAGTGTGGTAATGATAATCGTCAACGGAGACCGATGGGTAGAACCATTAAAAATATTGGAGGGAGAGAGAATTGGGGAGAGTTGGTAAAATATCCAACTCAACCCCACCGACATTTAAAGTTGGTTGTTAAATATTGAGTTGGTAAAAATACCAACTCTCCTTGGTTGTCAAACACTCCCTGAGTGTTATATTATATGCTAGCATGTTTGTTGTTTTCATTAGTATTAATATAAGAGTTATATTAATCAATGAAAAACCATGTTCATGCATCATATTAAATATAAATATTATATTATATGATTGCATGCATACTAACTTGCAAATGCATCATACTATAATATAAATGTTATATTATATGGTTTGTAATATAAGTGTTATATTATATGGTTGATGTGTTTTTTCTCCCATTATATTATAATATAAGTGCTATATTATATAATAAAAATAGAATTTCATGAAGCATGACATTACTTAGATATAATATGATTATAATAATTTGATCAATTCTTAAAGGTGCTATAATTTAGTCTATTTTTGCTGATTAATTTAATTTTTGCATATGATGTTTGATTAAATTAATTATATGTTGCATAATCTATATCATATAGTTTAAAATCTCAACTTAAGATTTACATCATGTATCATATTTAATATAAATATTATATTATATAGTTGCATGATTCAATAAACATGCACATGCACATGCATCATATATATAAATGTTATATAATATGGTTGCATATTTTAACAAGCTTATCATGCATTTTTTTTAGTATAAAAGTTATATTATATGCTAGCATGCTTATTGTTTTTATTAGTATTAATATAAGAGTTTTATTAATTAATGAAAAAACGTGCTCATGCATCATATTAAATATAAATGTTACATCATATGATTACATGCATAGTAACTTGTCTATGTATGATATACTATAATATGAAAGTTATATTGCGTGGTTTGTAATATAAGTGTTATATTATATAGTGGATATGCTTTTTTTCTTCATTAGTTTATAATATAAGTGTTACGTTATGTAATGAAAAGAGAACTGCATGAAGCATGACATTACTTAAAGATTATAAATGTTATATTTCTTTAATGTCATCTAAATGCACGATTATATGTTTTAACTATTTCATTAACCTATAAATGTCATAAGTGTAATGAAGTAGACTTAAAATCTATAATCAATAAGTACATGCAAACAGAGGTTAAAATTAATTTTAAATGGTTTAAAATTGATTTCACCCAGACCTATGTTAATATATTTCTAATGTGATTGGAAATAGCTTAATCTTTTATTTTCCTTTTAATATGATTAAATGAAAATAATAAAAGATTAAATTTATAAAATAATTGTCTACAAGGGACCTTTGTTTAAGGAAGTTTCTATCTAACGATAGGTCTCTAAGTTGGCAAAAATGCAATACTCCTATCTGGAAGGTGAATTAGAAAAATATTTTATAAGCATGTCATAGATTATTATAAAGTATTAAACTGTTTAATAAATAATAACCATACATTGTTAAATATCCAATATAAGAATTATATTGAGCAAATCTAATAAGACTTAGATAAATTTTTTAGTTTAATGTACCTAAGTAATGAACCCTCGTTTGTAAAATACTTAGCAAGAGGAAAAAGATATATATGATATATCATTTTTCCACTAATGTTTTCCCTTAAAGTTCGCACCGTGAGACTCGTGCTTGGCCTCAAGGCACCCTAGGAATGTCCCCCTTCGGATGGTATTTGCATGGGTCAATATTAAGGTGAATGGAGAAAGTATTTATAGTACGTAAACCCTAGGCCTTATTTTCCCTATGTAAGCATGTTTAAGTTAACATATCAAAGTATGGTTAACTCTATTGTATGAATGTTGTGTGTAGAAATGAGCTTAGGAGTCTTAAAAGGAAAATATTCTAAGTGTGGAAGCCTAGGCTCTCCGGTATAAACGAGTGTGAGGATGCCTAGTAGTAAGAGCGAAAAATGGCCATGTGCATGACATGCGTTGTTAGCCATGTTGCGCTTGGTAAAGGCCAAGGCGTGGGGTGATGTGTCACACCCCCTCCCAGATTACCCACCTAATCTAGAAAGAGGTGTGAAGATGCTAAACATCACCTCCCTCGATGACATTTAGCATCTTACTAACCAACTTAACCTATGCTCAAATCTGAACAGTTATACAATAATCCTTTAGTACATTTAATTTCCATTCAGTATATTCCATATTACGATATCCATAAACAAGTTTCATAAACTTTCTATCTCCTGTTATATACAAACCACGAACAAAGTTTAGACACAACAGAAACACTTTCGGACATTACACAACAAAACAACTCCTCTTGTCCTATACTCCCAAAACCATGACACGTAAGGTTCGTGATATGCAATCTATTTACATTAGTGCAAGGCCTACAATGTAGCAGGAGACTCTTGTTGTGTGGCAGTAAACAGCTCAGCATGTTTCCGGAACTTTAACTCTACTTGGGAGGGGGGGCATAAAACATCGAAAGCATGAGCTAATGCCCAGTGAGTGGTAATTGAATATAAACATATATTATCGCTTTCTAAATCATCAATAAAAGTAATTAAATCATTCAATAAAACATTGGCCAAGTATAAAAGATTCAATAGCATCTCAAACACGTGCTAGTAAACATAGTGGCATGATCAACTCTTATAAGCACATTTTAAAGCATTCAATCGTTATCAAAAAACCACACCAGCTCTGTACCCAAATACTCGTTTACAACGGTGGGTTACTCTGGATAAAGAATGCCTCCCATGGTGTAAACAAAATCACAAGGTCATACGTGCACATAGAGCTACCTCAAGGCTAAGCATAGATATACACCACAGGCCTAGGTTACTCTGGACTCCTCGGTATACTTTGGCCACATCTGACCTCGGTGGTAGCCCCCTGATAGCCTAGGTGGCACTACAGGTGCAGGTTCCTCTGGACTTCCCGGTATAATCTGGCCACATCTGACCCCGGTAGCCTCCTGATCGCTTGAGCTAGCTACATCTGACCCCGGTAGCCCCCTGATCGCCTGAGTAGTACTATTGAAACACATTCAAGTAGCACGGGAACATAACCATCTCTCGGGTACAAGAATCAGTAGTTTGAAACCATTTCCACAACCATTCAACAACCTTGATTCCACATCAAGAAGTTTTCATAAAAAACCATACAAATCACAAGTATATAAACTCTAATTTCAAACTAAATTTTGATTAATCAAGATTGTATAAAACCATCGAGAGTTTAGAAATCATGATTTAAACATTTTTGAAATATCAATCAAGTAAAACAGATCATGCCATCACATTTCATAAATCATAGCATACTATCATATATAAATTTTCTATATCAAAACATTCGAAAATAAACCACTCACTATCACTGGACGAGCTCCTTGGGTTGTAAGCTCTTCTAACCTCAATTGACCTGAAATAAAGTCCCAAGGTTACTAGACACTCACGATAGGTAAAATCAACCAAAACAGCCCATAGTGATTCAATGTAACCACTCAAACTCATTTTAACACCTAAACATTCACATTTTGCTCCTTAAGTCCATTTCCTCACATTACCCAAAATGGCCCAAAAACCAGTTTTTAATCCAAAAGTATTCATTCTAGGGTCAAAATATCAAGAAAATCTTAATTGGGATTCAAAAATGCTCACCAACACCCAAAATGCTAAAAAACAAGCAATTGGGCACTAGAAATGGCATGGGTGCGGGCTGTGGGCGTGGGTGGGCGAGGCTGGCCGTGGGTGGCAGGGCTGAACGGGCTGAGGCGTGCTGAGGGCACTGGCACGGAAGGAGGCGCGCGGTGTGAGGCGGCAGCCTTGGGGGGGTGGCTTGG
>NC_052358.1:18444602-18488822 GCF_009727055.1 Benincasa hispida
CCTGCTGCTACCCTGTTCGAGAAAACACTGGTTTCACTTTAACCAACTTTTAACCCAACTTAAAGCGAAAATTTGCACATATGTCCTTCATGAAATATGTTAATAAACCTTTAAGCTAACTAACTTCAAAATTACAGCTCTTAACTCGTGTGCCAGGGCTCAAAATCTCTCATAGAATACACCTTACTCGAATTTTCCAGTTTTCCGGGCAACCTTCACTATTTTCACGATTTCTTTAGTTTTCCCATCCCAAATCTCTCGAGCAGCCCTAGAATAGACTCACAACTCAATAGTCTTTAGTCTGGTTTAAATATGGAAGCTTTTTCACGAGTATTTTGGGAGAATCATCACATTCTTCAGACCCTAAATTTCTGGCCGAAGCTACACACTTTTTCCTCCAATCAAAGTCCTCCACCCAGCTGCTTGTTTGCCCTACTACGTGGCTTTTTATTTATTTTCCTTATCCTTTATAGCCTTACAAGACTTATCAAGTTAAATTAATTTTAGATTTTAGCAAATTAGTCCAATAATGTTTTTTTAAAAAAACAAACAACTCCAATGCCCCTCTCGGCTAACTTGCATTTCATACAAAATTTGTTCTTTCTTTCCTTATAACCCTTAGCCAATAACAAATCATGTTCACTATACAAGTGCCCAATCATGAAAAATTGTTCCAATAATAACATGTATTAATACATTTCTAAAAGAACTTGTATTTGTTAAGTAATTTCCAACTTTCATTCTAACACTTAAAATTAGAACTTTCTTAGGTCATACAATCCAAGTTATTCATTTAGGTACATAAGCTCACTTATCTAGGTTGATGCTAAGCATAAACAAGAGAAAAAGGGACAAAGGCTTACATGATGCGGCAACCTAATTTGTCTAAGGAGGTTAGGAGAGGCGCCAAGGCTGTGGCAAAGCGGGCCACGAGGTGCAGGATGTATGCCAACAAAGGGTTAGGTCTAGATGTGAGCTTGTGAGGCAATGGCCGAGAGGTTGAGGCCTATGAGACAAACAAGGATGTGTGTATTGGATCAAGACGACGCTGAAGTGTACAGGGGAGACTTAAAAGTGTTGATGTGCAGCATGCGTCAACGTAAGGGCCTAAGCCGTGAGGGCAGGATGTAGAGGCTGGAAACACGTTGGTCGAGAGAATGGCCTATGCGATGGTATCACAACCCATACGTTGGTGAAGAGATGGAAGAACTCAGTTTAATAACCAAGCTTACTGGGCCAACTATCAAGTTTAGGTGGTTTAATTAAGCTTAATGGGTTAGTTGTCACCCTAAGAAATGAAGATGATCATGCACTCCCAAGTATATAAGAGGGGTTGAAAGAATAGGTCGGTTTAGCCTTTCCATTTGTGCTAATGGAAAAGGATTGGTGCTGACTTGAAGCTAGATCGATGTTGATGAAGAACTAGGATTGTTGAGAGAAAATTCCCACTAATTCAAGTTGAAACTTGAAGAAATTCCTAAGTGTCTCAAGCTTTCGGATGTTATCAGGCAAGGTAGGAAGATTGATGGATTATAAGCATAATAGGAAGAATATGAGGCCTAGATTTTAACGTAAGGAAGCTAAGACATTTATGAACAAGCTTGTAGAAGGAAGATTTTCGAAATGATGCCTGGAAATTAAGTTATTCATGCTAAAAGTTGAAATATGGAAATTAGTGGTTGAATAAGCAGGTAACTGCTTCCGAGGGACAAGCAAGCAATTGGCAAGCCAGGTTGGGCATTGGCAAGCGTGTATATCTATGTGAGGTTGAGCTTAAGGCGCAGGCGTTGGTGAGCGTACATGAGTGTGCAAGGTTAAACGTAAGGCGCTGCCTATGGTATGTACGAGGAGTGATCGCTCGACCGTGCTATTGTCGAAGGTGCTGAGGGACATGTAGGTGTGTGTGCGGTGTGTTGGCACGGTGGGTGTGTCATAGCACATGAGCAGACGCTTGTGGCCGCGTACCATCCACTAGTTGACCACAAGGTATTTTGGACTAAGTGTAGAATGCGTTGGGCTAGATGTTGCGTTGATGAGTATTGGAAACATCCTAAGTTTGATGATTAAGCTTATGTATTTAAGTTAAGCTCAAAAGGGAGCTAGTGGCATTAACCAAAAGTATCTATCAATGTCTCAGGGCAAATGCCAATAGGAGAAGTCTATCACTCGTGAGGAAGTAGCCCAAGACTGTGAGTGACAGAGTTTATAAATATTTTCTCTAAGTTTCCAACACATGTTTTACTACTGAGCCAGTTCTTCAAATGTTTTCCTAATTATGTATCTAAAGGAAATCGAATATGAGGATTTCTATGAGCAGCGGAAGGATCATTCCAAATTACAATCATATATGAACTTTACAATTACAATCATAAACGGAAACATACGGTTATGCATAAAATACAGAAATTACAACATGCCATACAAAAGATCAAGGACAAGAGCAACACACTTTTGTAGACTCATCTTCTAGCTCCTTGATTACAAATGCTCGATCACAGCAATACAGCAACACACGACTGCTCGTCCAACACTACCGCTACACTGCACAAACACCGCACACTCGAACTAAGCGATCGTCAAGTTTACGAACACCCTGAACTCCACGAATGACCTCCACAGAACCTCGACAGAATCGAGTTGAGTGTGACACTACCAAGAAGGTTACCTTGGTATTCTCGGTATGAGAATCTAGAGGGTAGGCTCTATGTGAACTTGGTTTGAGGTAGCAAAACGGAGGAAACACAATCATGTAAACGATTGAGCAAGTGGGAGATGGAACGACCTATGTCTTAGGTCGATGCCCAAATCTTCGTTTGGTAAAGGATATGAATCATCTAGGCCAAAAAGTTATGCGTCGTTTAGCTCATCGCTTAGCTGAGTGTCTATCACCTAAGAACAATTCCACGATCGTTTAGCCACTCCAAGCTATCGTTAATTAAATCTAATTACTGACAACTTCCCATGAGAATTTTTTCCAAAGATTGGAAAAACAAATCTTTTCCCCAAAAAATAGGAAAACATTTTTTCCTTTTATCTCCGGTTACATAAACTACCAATAACCTCCACTCAATTGGTTATTAGAAAAAAAGAGATAATCATCCAATAATTAATATATTATAAATATAATGATATAACTTACATACATATATTTTAACATTATTTTAATATTTCATCTCAATGAAACATCAAACCATAGCTCTTTTTTCTATTCCATGACACTGTAATGTAAATTTCATTTACATCAATCTCCAACTAGATGTATCTTATACACATACGCAATCATACTTTATATAATTGAATTACCTCTTGTTAATTTGAACATTTCAAATCAACACCAAGAACTGATCTTTACTTGAATCCATTGAGCTACCAGTGGACCTTATGAACTGTAGCTCGAAGCTCAATGGTACGTGAATAATTGACTAAACTCTTTAGTCATGGGATCCACCATCCGTTAATTGTCAGACACTCCACTAAAGACCGACAGCTAAACTCTCCTTACCACAAATATATTATGTGTCCATCTTAACCAATCAACAATGTGACAATCCTTCCCAAATCGCTCGTAAGTACAGCTCGGCCAATAACTATTATGCCTCCGTAGTTACATCTAACTTCTTAAGTACCACTGATCCCTCTAATGAACATAAGTCATAGTTCTACTATGATTGAGTCATCTCTTCCAAAGAGAAGCTATGGCCATCATGTTCAAGCCCTAGAATCAGCCCTTAAGGGAGCAATCTCTCTACTTATCCCTACTTTGGGGAAGGAGTGAATTCCATCTTGTGTATGGAGTTCCCAACTCCCAGATCATACAAGTCCCCAAAAAGGTAGGCATATTGAGTTTGAAATCTAACCACTCTCACTCATACTAATCAAATGACCTCTCTCAAAGGCAAGAGTTCCCAAAACACTTAGGATTGAGGTTGTGTCACTTATGGTCATTTAGGTGAGATGTAAGTCTCCAGTATCAACAACGTTATATACAGAGTATAATTATCTCGTGGTCCGATCTTATACAAATTCTTTATATAGGACACCCCCACTCACACGTCTCCACATGAATGGTCAGAATCTACCATCTATAGTAGTTTACAACACTTGCAAACCTCTATACAGATGGTCGTATCCGTAGTGTCACCAGGATCAGGTATCCCACCTTAATCCTTATACTACAGACTTATTTAGGTTCTCACATAAGGCATAATCCAATTGTATAACGCATATATATGTTTGAGTTTACATAAGATAACCATAGAGTTTTGTTTATTGGATATGAGTAAATGCCAGAATGAAATAACAATTATTTTATTCATAAAACCATGTGTATAATTACAAACAATGAGACTCCGGGAGAATTAGAACACCGATCCCAACAATCTCCCACTTGTTCTAATGCCTTGGGAGACTAATGTACAATACAATATAAAACATGTACAATATACAATAAACTAGGACAGACCCCAGTATAATCTCCTATTTGCCTTAGACAAGATGCGGCATGTTCCACAGACCCAGACTCTCTAGGTGACCCTCGAACACTTTAGTCGTGAGAGCCTTTGTAAAGGGGTTAACAACATTGTGCTCCGATGCGATCTTCGTGACAATGACTCTGAGGCTCCTTCGAATTTGCCACAACTCCATTGTTATCACAATAAAGAGTGATAGGTAAATCCATATTTGGAACAACTTCCAAATCTGAAATGAATTTCCTCAGCCAAACAACCTCCTTAGCTGCTTCACAAGCGGTTACGTATTCGGCTTCCATAGTGGAGTCCGCGATGCATCCTTACTTGATGCTTTGTCATACTACAACCCATTCATTTAGAGTGAAGACTGACCCCGATGTCGATTTGCGAGAATCTTGATTGGTCTGAAAGTCAGAGTCTGGGTATCCTGTAAGGATCGGACCCTTATCTCCATACACGAGCATGTAGTCCATCGTTCTCTGAAGATATTTGAGGATCTTCTTGACCGTCGTCCAGCGAGCAAATCCTAAGTTGGACCGATACCAACTGACAATACCTATGCAAAACAAATGTCGGGTCTGGTACACAACATTGCATATATCAAGCTTCCCACAGCTGAAGCATAGGGAATTCTTCTCATCTCCTCAACCTCTTGAGGTTTCTTAGGACATTAATCCTTAGACAAAACGATTCCATGCCAGAAGGGTAACAAACCCCTTTTGGAATCCTGCATCCTGCACCTGATCAACATTTGATCAATGTATGATGCCTGAGACAGGGCTAACCATTTGTTCTTATGATCTAGAATGATCTGGATCCCTAGTACATACTATGTCTCACCCAAATCTTTCATTTGGAATGGGGCAACTAGCCATTTCTTAATATCAACCAGATACCCTACATCATTCCCAATGAGTAGGATATCATCCATATATAGTACCAAGAAAGCTACTGAGCTATTGATGATCTTTTTGTAGACATAAGGCTCATCAACGTTCTAATCAAAGGCAAACAACTTGACCGCAGTGTCAAATCTGATGTTCCATGATCTAGATGCTTGTTTCAGCCCATAAATGGACCTATTAAGCTTGCAAACTTTTTACTCTTGATCTGGAACTATGAACTCCTCTGGTTGAGGCATATAGATGGTCTCTTCAAGATTACCATTGAGAAAGATAGTCTTAACGTCCATTTGTCATATTTCATAATTATAAAATGTGGCTATGGGCGGGAGAATCCTGATAGACTTGAGCATGATAACAAGTGAGAAAGTTTCTTCATAGTCAACTCCCTCAACCTGGCTATAACCCTTTGCCATGAGTCTAGTCTTAAAAGTTTGCACCTTTCCATCTACACCTCTCTTTCACTTATAGATCCACTTACACCCAATAGGTCTTACCCATGAGGTGGATCAACAAGCTCCTAGACGTTATTGAAGTACATAGACTCCATTTCCTTGCTCATGGCTTTAATCCATTCATCCTTGTCAACATCCTCCATTGCTTTCTTAAAAGACAACGGATCCTCGACCCCATCATTCATAATGACGTTTTGGGCTTTAATCAAACCCATGTAGTGATTCGATCGGTTCATAACCCTCCCACTACGTCAAGGCAGTCTCAACTCTTGAGCTGGTTGACTCGATATGCCAACCTCAACAACTCTTGTTGATCTGTCGGCCTATTCAATAACTTTTGTTGAACCCTTAGTAGTCTCAATCTCACTAGAGATCTTAGGGAAAATGAGCTTACTTCATGGCTTATGATCCCTCATGTGGTCTTCTTCCAAGAAGATGGCATTTGTAGAAACAAACACTTTGTTCTCACTCGGATCATAGAAGTATCCACCTATCGTTTCCTTGGGTAGCCTACAAAGAGGCAAACCTTCGAACGTGGTTCTAACTTCTTTGGGTTAGTCACTAGCATACGTGTCCGACAGACCCACATCTTGAAATGGCGTAAACTACCTTTACGGCCTGTCCATAACTCAAAAGGTATTTCAGAAACATTTTTCAAGGGAACGTTGTTCAAGATATAACATACAGTATCCACTACAAAACCCCA
This sequence comes from Benincasa hispida, assembly GCF_009727055.1. Lineage (NCBI taxonomy): Eukaryota > Viridiplantae > Streptophyta > Magnoliopsida > Cucurbitales > Cucurbitaceae > Benincasa > Benincasa hispida. The sequence goes on from NC_052358.1 coordinate 18,451,135, forward strand.
AAACGAGTCTGGAAGATGAGCATAACTCATCATAGACCGAACCATGTCCAACAAGGTTCTGTTTCTCCTTTTTGATACACCAATCTGTTGAGATGTACCAGGGGCAAAGAGTTGGGACGTAATTCCATGTTCTATCATATTGTTTTGGAATTGGAGATCCACATACTCTCCACCACGATCAGATCGTAGTATTTTTATCTTCTTACCTAACAAGTTTTCAACTTTAGCCTTATATTCCTTGAACTTGTCAAGGGCTTCAAACTTATGTTGCATTAAATAGAGATACCCGAACCTTGAATAATCATCTATGAAAGAGATGAAATATTCATACCCACCCCGAGCTCTAACATTCATCGGACCATAGAGGTCAGAATGTACAAGCTCCAAGGCTTCCTTGGCTCTGTAAACTTTCCAATAAAAAGTCATTTGGTCATCTTGCCTTTGAGGTATGATTCACATACCGACAAGCAGTTTTCTTCTAAACTCTTTAGAAGTCCACTTTTCACCAACTTCTCAATTCTATTGAGGTTGATGTGACCTAACCTGAGATGCCAAAGATGGGCGTTTTCCTTAGGAGAAACCTTTGGCCTTTTAGCTGTTGTTGCCATATTGAACATTTCAGTGTTAAACAAGGCTTTTATGACTAACAACCTTAGTACATATAAGTTACTTTCCATTGAACCATAACCAATCCCTATTCCATTCTTGAAAATAAACACTTTATTCTAAAAAAAAAAAAGAGACGGTATACCTTTGTTCAATGAGACAAGAAACCAAGATTAAGTTTCTCTTAATATGAGGAACTACGAAAACATTATCGACTAACAGATAACGTTTCTTGTCAACAAATAACTTCAGCCTGCCTACAGCAATAGCTGAAACAACCTCACCAATGCCGACTCGTAGAGTCATTTCTCCCTGTGGCAATGTTTGTCAAGAACTGAATCCTTGTTAAAAGGAACTGACATGATTGGTAGCACCCGAATCAAGGATCTAGGCAGAATCATCATTCTCTACCAAACACGTCTCCAACACCAATAAATCAGATTTATTGTCTTGTCTCCTCTTTTCGAGAGTAGTGGGATCAGTGTCAAAACAACTAACACTACTGATTTTGTCATCCATCCCTTTATGCTCGAAAAGTAAGAACTGACGTTCAAACAAGTCTTATAGTGAGTCTATGATCGTGCATGCAATGACCATGTTCTCAGCCCTTTTGGCCAAAACATCAGATATGTTAGCCAAAATGTGAAGTCGGGCCAATGAATTAACCTTCATCCACACTTCATATGCATTGTGAACACTTCGCGGTGCATCAAGGGTCGGGACTTGAGGACACTCTTCAACCATGACAAATACGAGGTCAATTGGCACGACATATATTTTGCATGATTCTTTCCACTGTATGTAGTCGGTCATATTAAAAGCACTAAATGAAAATACTAACGAGTTGCTGAAAAAGAAAAACAATTGACCTACGTTAGGTTTTAAGCAAATACTCGTTGTAAAACAAAACAACATACAATAAGGTTTTAGCAAAACTAATATGAATCTCGTGTGACATCTAGTTTCGCAATGACGCTTCAAAGGTTTAGGACAAAAACCACCGAATGGAGGTCAATTATCTCTCCTCTGAATTGAGAAGTTCTCAACCAATCATTAATATCAGAATAACTCTTGCTTCTATAACGACTAGCCATCATTGATTTGGTCAAGAGATCATTAACTTACTTAATAATCTCTCGTAAGTGTGACCCGCCATTTTAGGCCCTAGAGATCCCCCCCAAGTAGCCAATTCGAAGGGAAAAAATTCGATTGTGCCAAAACTTAAAGCGACCCTATCCATTTCTGGAGTTGACCTTGATCTTGACCAATTGCACAAAACCCATATGAAGGGGGACGCTTTTAGGGCGCCACGAGGGAGTACAGAATGATCTCACGGTGTGAACCAATGAAAGAGACCATGGGACGTGTTGACACACACCCTTCACCCACTTACTATAAACACTCTCTCCGTTCACCTTGATATTGACTCATGCAAACACCATCCGAAGGGGGATGCTCCCACGGCACGACGAGCCCAAGCATGAATCTCACGGTGTGAACATACAGGGAGAAATGTGAGTGGAATCATAGACATATCAGATACATCTCTTCCTTCCACTGAGTATTTTATAACCTAGGGTTTAGTTTACTTAGAAAAAACACGGCTAGGGATTTTAATTAAGTGACTTTTAGGTTTGCCCAAGTGTAACTTTTACCTTGGATAGTTAAACAACTTTTGATCATCATCCATTAAACTCTTTAACGGGACCAAATTGTCGCATGCTTGTTGAAATCTATCTAATTCACCTTTCTAGGTAGGTTCCCAAGTAAGGGCGTTACGTTCCGTCAACTTACGAACCCCAGCCTAGCCAGAACCCGCCTTAGACAAAAGGTCCCTTATAGATAGATTTAAAACAAATTTAATCCTTTATTCCAATCAATTTAATCCTATTAAACTAATTTTGAAAGATTAATCTAGGTTACTAAACCCTTTAGAACCATTTGAACTTAGGTCTATCTCAATCCAAACTTTAGTTCACCCTAAGTCCGCATGCAACTCTTTCTTATTGATTTTAGTTCTAACGTCCTTTATAACACTTATAATCGGAAACATCCAAAATCACAATGCAAAGCTAACACATGCAAGACATTCATAACGATTATAAACATCCTAAGTGTCATGCTCAATGCATTGTTCATTCATTGCTACTCCTTTTATATAGCAATTATACAAAACAACAATGAAACAAGCAAAACATGCTTCCATTCACCCTTAGACTATAACATTTATAATGAAAGGATGATGCATAATAATGCTCACTGCATGCAAAATATAACTCTTATATTTCATGATGCATGTGCATGCTTTCAAGTAATTTCTTCATGCTAGATTATAACATTTATAATACATGATGCATGAATAATTGCACAACCTAAGGTGGGTTTTAAACTATATGTCAAATACTTTTCCATATAAGCACCATATCACATGTATAATAAATAAATGTTGATGAACTGGGTAAAATTGCCTTAAAAACACAAAAATTAAAGCTAGCTATTACAAAAATAAGGAGTCTTCGGTTCAAACAGACGAACCGGGTCTTGAACTGCTCGGACGAAGCAACACGTCTCCAACCATCGTGTAGCAAAATCCCCTGATCGTCTACACGATAAAACAAACACTTCGCTTTATCGCTTAATAATGCTCCCAGAGCTAAACGATCATTTAGCAAATACTACACATGCCTTAGCGATCGTCTAAACGAATACCAATCGTGTACCTTTTCCTAAGCGATGAAGCCCGAGGTATGCGATTGCTTAGCGTGCTCCGCACAACGCATGCCTTACGCGATCGTCTAAACGAATACGATGCGGCAAAGCACCATCGCCTAAACGATTGCTTAGCTAGCGCCTCCATATCGTATACCGCACAATCGTGTAGGTAGTAACTAAGCGATGAGGCTTGCTAACTACACGATCGTCTAGCGCACGCCTTTTACTAAACGATGAGCATCACATGTTCCCACTACGATCGTCTACCTCCAGTGCCTATGTGATCAGGTAACCAATGCTACACGATAAACTGAACGATTTACCCCATCGATCGTTTAGTAAATACTACACGATAGTATAGAAAAATCTACATGATCGATTAGATAAATCCCAACAATCGTTTACCTTAGGCTACACGATACGTCCAACTCCTGGTCTTCTTTTTCGTTGAGAACCGCATCTCCATGCTTAGAAACTTCATCACGAATGACTCAACAAACTCAAACTCTTTGAATTACAGACTCGATAGCAAGTTAATTACGCCCCAAAAACACGGGGGCCCTTACAAATTAACACTTTGTAATCGAAGAAAGCTTTAACTAAAGGCAATTAAACCCGAAAACATTTATCAACTCCATCCACAAATGCACTTAACAATTAAATACAAATGCAAAAAACCCACCAAGACTGTAAAAGAAGTTCAAAACAGACTTGTAATTTAGAATATCAGAACAACCTGGCTCTGATACCAATTGAAGAAAATCGAACACGAGGATTTCCATGAACAGTCATTCCAAATTACAATCATATATGAACTTTACAATTACAGTCATAAACAGAAACATACAGTTATGCATTAACTACAAAAATTACAGGATGATAATACAAAAGATCAAGGATAAATGCTATACACTTTTATAGACTCATCGCCAAGCTCTTTGATCACCAACGCTTGATCACAACAACACAGCAACCATGAATGTTCGTCCATCACGATCGCTACACTGCACAAACACTGCACACTCGAACTCAGCGATCGCCTCGATCTCGAACACCCCAACAACACGAACGACCTCCACATAATCTCGACAATGTCGAGTTGAATATGACACCACCAAGAAGGCTACCTAGGTATTCTCGGTGTGAGAATCCAGAGGGTGAGCCTAGGTGAACTTGATTTGAAGCAGAAGACGGAGGAAACAACAATCGTGTAAACAATTGAGCAAGTGGGACATGGTAGAACCTATCGTATAGGTCGATACCCAATCGTTTAGGAAAAGCTAAGCAATCGTCTAGCAAAAGCTATGCGATCGTTTAGCTCATCGCTTAGCTGCGTGTCTGTCGCCTACAAATACTCCACGATCATTTACCTTATCCAAGCTGTCGCTTAGTAAATCCAATTTACTTGACAACTTCCGTGAGAAGATTTTCGAGAGAGGAAATCTCAAATTCACAAAATTCAACCTTGCAAAACTTACTAAAATTAGGAAAACATTTTTAATTTTATCTTACGGTTAACATTAAACCACCAATAACCTCTTACTCAATTGGTTATTAGAGAAAAAGAGTTAATTATCCAATAATTAATATTATTATAAATATAAATGATAACTAACTTACCATACTATATTTATAACCTATAGTTTTAATATTTCATCTCATGAAACATATAAACCATAGCTCTTTTTCTATTCCATGATACTTAATGTAAATCTCATTTACATTAATCCTCCACTAGATATATCTCATACATCATACCGATCATATCATATATAATCGAATTACCTCTTGTCAATTTGAACATTTCAAATCAACACCAAAAACTGATCCTCAACTGAATCCATTAAGCTACCAAGAGAACCTTATGGACCTGTAGCTCGAAGCTTCAACGGTACGTGAATAACTGAGTAAACTGTTTGGTCATGGGATCCACCATTCGTTAACTACCAAACACTCCACTAAAGACCAACAGTTGAACTCTTCTTACCACAGATATATTATGTGTCCATAGAGATGTCTACGGGGCGGGGATATCATTCCCCATCCCCGTCCCTACTCCCCATTTCATTCCCCATCCCCCTGAAATTCCCTACGGGGATTGGGGTAGGGATTCCCCACAGGGAATTTGCGAGGATTGGATTCCTCGCGAGGAATTTTTCCCCATTACCTCTTTTTTTTTTTTTTTTTTTTTTTACCCAATTAATTTAAATCACTAAATATATATAATCTAAATTTAAATATTCAATTTAAACATATTCATTATCTTTTTCAATAAATAATCAAATTTAAAATTTAAATGTAATATTTATAAAATAATAATAATAATATAACATTAAATAACTATACTAAAAAATAGGTAGAAACTAATTGGGGCGGGGATGGGGGTGGTGACGTTCGCGTCCCTGTTAAGCTCACGGGGAATTCCCCTCCCCCCCCTTTCACTCCCTCTCCTATTCCCCGCCTAATCGGGGAATCCCCGTGGAGAAATTGGACATCTCTATGTGTCCATCTTAACCAATCAGCAGTGCGACGACACTTCACAGATTGCTCGTAAGTACAGCTCGGTCAATAATCGTTATGCCCCTATAGTTACATCTAACTCCTTAAGTACCACTGATCCCTCTAATGGACATAAGTCATAGTCCTACTATGACTGAGTCATTTCTTCCAAAGAGAAGTTGTGGCCACTATGTTCAAGCCCTGGAATCAGCCCTTAAGGGAGCAATTTCTCTATTTATCCCTGCTTCGAGAAAGGAGTGAATTTCATCTTGTGTATTGAGTTCTCAACTCCCAGATCAGACAAGTCCCCAAAAAGGTAAGTATGTTGAGTTGGCAATCTGGCCACTCTCATCCATACTAATCAAAGGACAGCCCTCAAAGGTAGGAGTTCCCAAGCACTCAGGATTAAGGTCGTTTCACCTATGGTCGTTTAGGTGAGATGTAAGTCTTTAGTATCAACGGTGTTATATACAGACTCTAGTCATCTCGTGGTTCGGTCTTATACAAACTCTTTGTATAGAACAACCCCACTCACACGTCTTCATATGAATGGTCGGGATCTACCATCTGTAGTAGTTTACAATACTTGCAAACCTCTACAAAGCGTGTCGTATCCGTAGGGGTCACCAGGATCAGGTATCCCACCTTAATCCTAGGTTATCACTTAAGGCATGATCCACTTGTATATCACATATACATGTTTAAGTTTATATAAGATAACCATGAAGCTTTGTTTATTGGATATGAGTAAATGCCAGAATGAAATAACAATTATTTTATTAATAACAATTTGTTTATATAATGTTTACAAACTATGAGAATACAAGAGATCTAGGACATCAATACCAACAAATTCTAGGCTAGTTGAAGAACAACGTTGCAACATTGTGAGGGTAGCGTTGCAATGCTGTCTTGCAGAAGCTTCAATTTTGAAATTTTGTAGCTGAGCATGCTTCAGATTTTCTTCAATTACAACCTAATTGCAACTCTATTGACTCTAATAAGTTTACAGACTCTGAATCTACATTAAGGCCCATAAACAAAGAGTCAATTACGACAATTACTTGCAAATTGAAGGGAAATTTAGATGCCAAAACAAAAAATTATCCATTTTAGAAACCATTTCATGCAACTCATGAAAAACACCCACCATACTGAAATTAACGTAAATTGAGTGCTTAAAACATGCTTTGATACCAATTGATGGAGTTGACATTCAATAAACAGAAGCAATTAAGGATCTGAGCACCCTAACTACATCGATTTTAGTTAATAAGCATGCATGTTCATAGTTTTAGTATATTAGGGTTTCAAGTGAATACCTTTGATGATTCTCCCAAATTGATTGACTTCACCATGAAATTCTTCTTCAATCTCTGTAGTAGACCACCACAAGTATCTTCTCTACTAATCTCAGGCCTTTTGGTGGAACTCAAATTGAGAGATAATTAGGTAAGGTTTTGGAATTTGAGTGAAGAGAGAAACCCATAAAATTTTACTTTTCGAATTATGATTGCATGGTCATTTTCAGTCAAAATGAATCTCTATTTATTCAACATTAACATGCAAATAAGTGAATAATGGAGATTGACACTCTATCTTCCACTCAATTGAGTGGATTAGGTGTAGGAAAAATTGGAAAAGTTGAAATTTTCACTTTCCAATTTTAAAATCATTTTTCCTTTTACATTTATTTCAATTTTCATAAAATCAAAATTAAAATAAAACTTTAAAAAATGAATTAAAATTTTTAATTTCTATTTTATTTTAAATAATTAATTTATTTATTAAATAATTTAATATCAAATATTAAACTAATAAAATACATAATTTATACATGAATCACTATTCATGTATTTGATATTTAAATCAAATTTATACATTTCCATCTCTCCAATTGTGTTTAATTTGATAATCAAACATTTGATTATATCGAATATAATAATCCAAACCTTAAACTGAATTTGAACATTTCAAATCCTCTCAACACGCTATTCTAAGGTTTAATCCTTTTACGAGCTAGTAGAGGGACCTAATGGACCTACAGATCACGAACTCCAATAATTGACTAAACTCTTTAAATCGAATTAATCAATATTTATTAACTACAGATACATACCACTATAGCTCAGTAGTTGAACTCTCCTCACTGTAGATATATTTCTATCCACTTGATTTAACCATAATCAGTAAGTTAATCATTCAAAGGTCGTTCGTATTTATAGTGATGCGTAAAATTATGATGCAATGGTGTGAGTTTGCGATGATGTGTGTTATGCGATGATCATGCAAGTTTTCCTAACAAAGCCCAAGTATAAGCCTTCTTAGGTTTCAGGGACTACTAAGTAGATATGTGACAAACTCTTTGATTCTATTGTGGTGGTAAAAAACAAATGAAGTGGATAGTGTTTTGATTTAGATTTTTCCTATGCGACGGAGTTGAACGCGGAGTGATGAAAGTGTAGAGTTACAATAAGTATGTGATGAAGGGGGTAAGAAGGGGTTTAGCTAACATTTTCTAAGATTGTGCATAAGTTATGCGATCATGCTACACACAAATATCAGTACTACATTTCTCAATGCAGAATGCCACAATTCCTATTTCTAGAATGCATGCGATGCATATGTGAAAATGTCAATAGAACTTATTTCTAAGTTTCTATTCTTGCTTATGCAATCTAATCCGACTCTCTCAAGCCTAGATTCTATCTTTAGACTACTCTCTCAAGTATGTCCAAATGATGAATGATGCACACATAAGAAAAGTTGATCGCATACCACCAATCCTATTTATAGGGCGCATGTGATGTGTAAATAGCAGATAGAACTTATGTCTAAGTTTCTACTCTTGATTATGCGATCTAATTCGACTCTCTCAAGCCTAGATTTTATCTTTAGACTACTTTCTCAAGTATGTCCAAAGGGTGAATGATGCATACATAAGACAAGATGATCACATAAAATGTAAATCTTAAGTCATGCTATCTAAGTACTTCTCAACCCATTCAAAAATTTAGCTACTCATGCATGGTATGGAGAGATTGAATATAGATTGAAATGAAGTTTCCATTTTCTGGAACTAAAGTACTGGATACAAAATAACAACTGGATTTGAGAGATAACAAGCCCGATAAGCAATGTCTTGCTTCCCGTGGCCTTTTACACTGCTCTTTATCACTTCAACTCTGTTCTAGTTGTGGATTCTTGCTCTCGCAAGGGATGACCCTCTCTCCTTTGTATTGCTTTCCGCAGTCTTTCGATCTGTCTGGGAGCGATTTCTCTTGCCTTTGCCTCGTCTTTTTGCTTTCTCCGTCCTCTATGTATATATATAAGTATATACATGAACGGATTAACCCCTTTCTCTCTGGTAGCCTTCAGTATTTATAGATTTCAAGGTGAAGCAGCTCTTCTTACAAATGATTGCAATGATGGGTGACATTAATTTCCCTACTCTGTTGCACCGTTTAAAAGTCACTGAAAGTTTAATATACTTGCTACAGTGTGGCTTTTAACGGCTTGTCAACTAAATTCGGAATCGACCGTTATCAGCTTTACGTCCCATCACGATTTATTATGTTGTCGCCTTGATGCAAGGTCTTTATGCGATCACCTTTTCAAGAAAACTTCTCACGATCGCATGACTTGCGATCGCAACTTCAAGCGCGTTGTCGCATTGTGCCTTTGGATCACAATTTCATATGTGCCATCGCATTCTACCTGCACAAAATAGGTAAATTAACTATTTTTATGCGATGAGTGCTTGCGATTGCAATTCCTTTTAATTCGGCCTTTCAGACATGATATTGCCTATTTTGCCATCGCTTTCTCTTATTGTTTTACTTATTTGAGCTGTAATAACTTGTATTTCTACCAGTTATCACACCCCAAAATTTAAAACATTGCTTATCTTCAAGCATAAACAAAAATATTTTCTTTAAAAATTCAACCGCCTTTACCCTTACCTAGACTTCTCAAGGTGCCTTATTCAAATTTCATGAACCAATGCCTTTTTAATTTATATCATGATCTCCTCCTAAAATATTTCTAATCTTTAGGGACCGCAAGCTTAACCTTCAAAAAAATCTTTACTCATTTCCAGGACATCGCATGTTTATATCAAACTTTCTCAAGCCGGGGTGTTCGAGTGATTTTAACCCTTGCGCGATTCAGATATTCGTTTTATGATCTTGTATTGATCTGAGTGCCCAACCTTCATTTTGGCTTGCCCCCACGGGTGTCATGCGGACATCTAACTACAAGCAAGACACTATTTCTCAGTCAAAACTCATGCCCATCTCTTTATTTGGCAGCGGAGTTGCGGTCACTTGGTTCATGCGTTGATCACGATTCCCACCTTCGTTTTGGTTTGCCCCCACGGGTGTCATGCGGACATCCAACTACGACCAATAGGCATTAAAGCAAAGAAAACAGACAGAATGAATTATTCTAGCTAACTTTGTTGTGGAAGCGTAACAACGGGTTTATTGTCTTAATAAATAAGATCGGCCTTTATCAGATTTTATCGTTTAGCATATTTTATACATAGATTTAATAAGTTCATAAAAAAGGAAAACCCCGGTTCAAACAGGAGAAGCACGCCATGCTAATGTGCCTTGGATAATCCACATCTCAGGGTCAGGCGCTGATGAGCACATTGAACTATCCATGTGGCTGAGACACCTCACAGCCCAGGCACAACGACGCAATTATCAGGGGTGCGCTCTACCACTGAATTAATAGCCCGTTGTGCGGGCCTCCCGCTGGGGGCCCGCCTATGCCAAAAGCGAGAGAAACCCCATCCTCTTTTTTCTTTTTTCGCCCCCATGTCCCACACGGGATGGACACGAGGACGTAAAAAAGGGGATCCTATCAACTTGTTCCGACCTAGGATAATAAGCAGGATTCAATCTCAACGTTATATAATTAATTATTTATTTTTTTTAAATGAATTTCTAAAACCAACAAAGTTGAAAACATTACTCGCACCCCCAAATTTACACACAGAAATGCCCTCATTGCTGAGAGACGAAATAATTCATGTGATGGACTTAGGAAATTTCATAAAAATAGTTTTGAAGGAAAGCTGGTAGATCGCTAAATTATAGAAATGTTTCATGAATTGATTGTCCTAAAATTAATCCAACTCTAGTACATGTGGTAAGAAATAAAGGCATCAATTTCATCATTGAAGTCATAATTGGCACAGGGTGAATGCGGTGACCAAATAAAGTAATAAAAAATTCAAGATTGAGTCAAACTAAAGAGGATGCGATAGTAGAATTCAGCAATATTAAATTGAAATGCGAGAAGTGCAAAATTGAAATAAGATGAGGCAAGGAAAGACACAACCCCTAAATTTACTTTGTCGCCCGTATCTCTTTCGATCACATCCTTTCCTGTGGTGGGCTGATTCCTTGATTGCGATGGGCTGATCGAACCGATCACGTGTTTGAGGTTATCGCATTGCTCTATCGCAATCGTTTACTATGATCAGTGATAAATATTAAGAGGATAAAAAGATGAAAGAAAGAGTTGACAATTCTGAAGAGTAGTGATCATGCAAAAAGTAAGATAGATTCATGAAAGAAAAATATCAAAAGGATACTAAAAAAAAGGATTCATCCCTGATGAGTGTGTGTTGCTTATCAACGTAGGGACTACACTTTTCTTTTTCGTTCTGGATTCCTCGGGTCCACGGAGGTTTTCCCACGTTGGAAATCTCCTCCATGATACATCTTGACTCTTTGTCCATTTACCTTAAATGCGCTGGTCCCATCTTTGTTTGTTAATTCTACCACTCCGTGGGGGGATACTTCTTTAATTATGAATGGACCGGACCAACACGATTTCAATTTTCCCAAAAAGAGTCGTAGCCTAGAATTGAATAGTGAGACCTTCTGACCTACCTGGAGATTCTTTTCACACAGTCGCTTGTCATGCCAACGCTTCGTACGTTCTTTCTAGATTTTGGCATTTTCATACGCCTGTAGTCTCCATTCATCCAGCTCGAGTAACTGAAGTTTTATCTCTTCCCCTGCAGCTTTCAGATCAAAGTTAAGCTTCTTCACTGCCCACAGTGCCTTATGCTCTAATTTCAACGGCAAATGACAAGCCTTCCCAAAGACCAACGCATCCGGTGACATGCCTATGGGTGTTTTATAGGCAGTTCTATATACCCACAAGGCATCCTAAAGCTTCATGGCCCAGTTCTTCCGTGAGGGATTCACCACCTTTTCTAAAATCAACTTGATTTCTCTGTTAGAAACCTTGACTTGTCCGTTTATTTGGGGGTGATATGTGATGGCGATATTATGATGGACATTGTATTTGATGAGCAGTTTGTTAATGATACGATTAACAAAGTGGGTTCCTTCATCACTTATTATGGCACGTGGGGTGCTAAAACGAGTGAAGATGTTTCTCTGTAAAAATTTAGAAATTATTGCCGCATCATTTGTAATGCATGAAATTGCTTCAATCCACTTGGAAACGTAGTTGATGGCCAATAGAATGTATTTATGACCATTTGATGGTGGAAATATTCTCATGAAATTTATGTCTCAGACATTGAAAAGTTCCAATTCCAATATGATGTTCATCGGCATCGCATTTTTCTCTGAAATGTTTCCAGTACATTGGCACTTATCGCATTTCATAGAATAGTCTTGTGCATCCTTAAACCGAGTTAACCAGTAATACCCGCTTTGCAAAACTTTTGCTGCTGTGCACTGTCCCCCAAAATGTCCTCCATAGGGTGAGTCATGACATTGAAAAAGTGTGCGCTGAAAAGCAGTCTATGGAACACAGAGTCTCAAGATCTGGTCTGGTCCTCTTCTGTAAAGATTTGGCTCGTCCCAGTAGTAGGATTTACATTCATGAATGAGCCGCTTCTTTTAGTGGGATGTGTAATTTTCCAGAAATTGTTTGCAAACCAAGAAGTTGATAATATCTGCATACCAGGGTAGTTCTTTAATTTTAAGCAACTGTTCGTCCGGGAAGGATGCGTTCACCTCCGACTGAATGCAATCCACTTCAGGATTCTCTAATCTCGATAAATGATCAGCGACCTGGTTCTTCGTTCCCTTGCGGTTGATTATCTCCATATTAAATTCTTGGAGTAGGAGAACCCATCAGATTAGCCTCAGATTCACATATTTTTTGGTCATTAAATATCTTATTGTCGAGTGGTCGGTGTGGACTATAACTTTGGATCCCAACAAGTAAGGTCTGAATTTTTCAATTGCAAAGATTACCGCTAGAAGCTCATTCTCTGTGGTGGTGTAGTTTGCCTGCGTGGAGTTCAATGTTCTGCTCGCATATGCGATGGGTTATGTAACATTGTCTTTTTCTTCTATGCTAAAACCGCCCCATCGCATATCCACTAGCATCATACATCAGCTCGAATGGTTTTGTCCAATCGGGTGCGATCAAAAGGTGATGTAGTCAATGCGTCCTTCAGTGCTTTGAATGCGGTGAGGCAGTGTGGATCAAAGTCAACAGTTTTGTCAGCTTCCAGCAACGCATTCAACGGTCGAGCTATTTTGGACAAGTCCTTCATAAATCGTCTATAGAACCCCGCATGTCCTAAGAAACTCCTTAAAGCTTTCACATTTGCTGTAGGTGGAAGTTTTCTATGGCCTCAACTTTTGCTTTATCCACCTCTAGCCCATCCTTTGAAACCTTATGCCCGAGCACAATTCCTTCTTTAACCATGAAATGACATTTTTTCCAATACACCAGATTAGTCTCTTCGCATCTTTTCAATATTCTCTCCAAGTTTTTCAGACAGACTTCATACGTTTGCCCATAGACTGAGAAATCGTCCATAAAAATTTGAGCTGAGTCTTCTAGGTACTTGGAGAAGATTGCCATCATACACCTTTTGAAACGTGCTCGACGCATTGCATAGTCCAAAAGGCATACGATGAAAAGAGAACATTTCATATGGACAAGTGAATGTAGTCTTTTCTTAATCTTCTGGTATGATCATAATCTGTTTATAGCCTGTATACCCATCAAGAAAACAAAAGTAGTCATTCCCTGCTAGTCTGTCGAGCATTTGATCAGTGAAAGGTAAAGGGAAATGATCCTTCTTTGTCGCCGCTTGAGCTTCCGGTAGTCCATACAAATCCGCCAGCCAGTGACAGTCCTCATGAAGATTAACTCATTGTTTGCGTTGGGGACTACTGTCATCCCACCCTTCTTGGGAACACATTGCAAGGGGCTAACCCATGTGCTATTGGTGATAGGGTATATGATGTTGATGTCTAACCATTTAATGATTTCTTTTTAACAACCTCTTTCATCGCAGGGCTCATTCTGCATTGAGGTTCTATTGTGTGTGTGTGTGTGTGTTAATGCCCACACGCTTACACGCACAATCGTTTACTACGATCAGGGATGGCAAATTCACGTTCCATTACCAATTTTGGGCTTAAACCTCAGCCTTGACTATCTTCTTCAACTTGTTCTCCTTGAACTTGGCCTCGATAACCTCTGTTGCGGTTAATGCTTTAAATCTCATAGGGTTCTATAGTTTGTAAACATCATTAAACAAACTCATTGTGTATTTAATAAAATATATGATATTTTATTCATTGTCTATAAAATATATGATATTTTATTCATTGTCTATAAAATATATGATATTTTAGTTGCATTAACCACACACCAATAAACTAACATCCGAGGTTATCTTTTTAACTTAAACATGTATATAGAGACATAAAGATGGATCATGTTTAAGTGATAACCAAAATAGTCTATAGTATATGGATAAGACTGGGTACCTTATCCTGGTGACACTATGAATATGACCCAGTTTGTAGGTGTTACAATTGTTGTAAAGTGCTACAAATGATCTGGTCTAGTTCATTCATGTATAGACATGCGAGCGGAGATATTCTATACAAAGGAGTTTATATAAGACTGGACCACGAAATATTTAGTCTCATTATATAACGCCGTTTATAATAGAGACTTACATTTCCCCAGGATAACCATAGGTAACATGACTTAAATCCTGAGTGAGTTGTGAACTCCTACCTATGAGGGTAGTCTTTTGATTTGTATGGGTGAGAGTGGCCAGATTGCTGACTCAACAAGTCTACCATTTTGAGGATTCGTCTGATTGGGGAGCTGGGAACACAGCTACACAAGATGGAATTCATTCCTTCCTCGAGGTAGGGGTAAGTAGATAAATGACTCCCTTAAGGGCTGATTCCGGGTCTTAAACAATATGGCGCCACACCTTCTCCTCGCCCGAGAGGGGTTTAGTCATAGTTAGACTATGATCTATTGTTCATTCGAGGCATCAGTGGTATTTAAGGAGTTAGATGTAACTACAGGGGCAAAATAGTAATTTGGCCCAGTTGTACTTATGAGCAATTTGTGAAGGGTCATTGTACTGTTGATTGGTTATATCCAATGAACACAGAAATATATATGTAGTGTAAAGATTGCAGTTGTCGGTCTTTAGTGGAGTGTCTGACAGTTAACGGATGGTGAATAATGTAATTAAAGAGTTTAATTAATTATTCATGTACCGTTTGAGCTTCAAGCTACAGGTCCATGAGGTCCCCTTGGTAGCTCAATAAGATTAATTGAGAAGCAGTTTTTGGATTAGTTTGAATTGTTCAAATTAGAGGGATTTAATTATATATGATTTAATTAAGTTGTTTCAATTATATGTGATATAATTGTCATAATGTATTTGATACATTATAGCTTAATGAGAGGAAATAAATACTTGAATGAGATTCAAATATAATTTCTATGAATTGGATTTATAATTGTTAAATTTAAGATGTAATTTATTTTAAATGCCATATAAAAGAGAAAAGAAACTATAGCTTATATTATATGTAATACAATATTAAAACTATAGGTTATAAGTTATATTTGATATAACATATAATTTAATATATGTATATAATATGATAAGTTAGTTATCATATTTATATTTATAAATTATTATTTTAATAATAAGGGAGGGAGTTACAACTCCCTTCCCTTCTTTTCTCTCCACCCACGTAAGCGATTGGTGGTTATTTTTGGCATGTAGAAAAAAAAAAGGTTTATTCTTCTTGCCAGAGGGATTGTTGATTTTGATAGTGAGAAAACAAAAGAAGAGTTCCGTGTGTTCTTGAGTTTTTCAGAACACTCTCATTCCTTCCTCTTTAGCATTAAGTTTTCCCTTAAAACTAAAATAGCTAGAGCCCACCACTTCTAGTAGGGGTGTTCATGGGTTCTGTTGAGTTGGGTTGAAAGATTTTAGACCCAACCCAATCATTCGGTTTGTAAATTTCTTCAACCCAAATAACCCTTATTAAAAAATGAACCCAACCCAACCCAACCAGGAAATATTTGGTTGGGTTGGTTTGGGTTAATCAAGTCATTTATTTAAAATTTTGTTCTAAAAAGAAGCAAAACTTAAATATGTAAAAATCTAAATTAATTATTTTAATATATTGAATTAAAATTAACAACTAAAATTTCAATTTATATAGTAAAAATTTTCTTTCTAAAATGCAAAGAAACCACTTATAAAAGTTGTTGAAGAATAAATTATTCAAAAAATATTGAAATTAAATAAAATTAAAATCAAAATATATGTATAAATAATTGTGTTATGAGTAATAAAAAAATATTTTAAAGTTAATAATAAATTCAGGTTGGTTCAGGTTGGTTCGGGTTATATTAGGTGAACCCATGAACCAACCCACCCATAAAATTTCATTTATTTGAACCCAACCCAACCAAAATGATTTGATAACCCAACCTTAACCGCACCGTTTGGGTTAGGTTGATCGATTTTTTCGGATCATCAGGTTTTTTTTAACACCCCGAACTCCTGGGTTCTCACCTTAAGAATACTGAGGAAACCTTTGTGGCTGTGTTCTAACTTGTTTGAGGTTTTTTCTTGAAGAAAGTCTTCAAGAGGTTCTTGGTGTCGTTAGAGGAAAATTCTTGAAGAAAGGTATTCAAAGGCGAGGTTTCTAAACCCTTTAGCATGTTGTAATTTATAAATAAATGCATATCTTGTTTCTTGTTTACTGTAAAATTTATAATCAATGAAAATAGAATTTGGTCGATCCGCTTCTGCTCAAGGTTCTCCTCCCTAAAGAGTTCCTTTAATTGGTATCAGAGTCAGGTTGTAGGTTTCTGATTCCAAATTCCATTCATTTATTGAATCAATTTTACAGTAATTGTGGGTTTTATTTTCTGCATTCTATTTTATGTGATGAATGGTTGTGAATATGGCTTTGTTGATGGATGTTTTTGGGACAGAACTCTCTGTTTTAAGGCTTTCTTTGTTTACAAATTTGGTTTGTAAAGGCCTCTACGTTTTTAGGCATTAATCTTGCTATAGAGTCTATATTTCATAAGTTTGAGTCGCTCATGCTGTTCCCGGGAAGCTTCAAAGAAGGGTTGCAAAGCAGTGTTTCGATGGAGAAAACGAAGCAGTTATTCAAGATCGCGTAGCTAATGCTACAAGATCGTGTAGACTTTGCTACATGATCGTGCAGTTTTTCCTACAAGATTGCACCCCTACCTGGAAAGGCGAGTTAGATAGATTTTTTATATGCATGCAAATTTAATCAAAGTCTATCACAGAGTTTAATGAGACTTCAATCAAAATTGTTTAATCATCAAAGACGAGTTGTTTTTTGAGAAAATTAAACAAACACTTTTATAAAGTCAGTAGCCAGATTTTTCCTAAGTTAATTCACCCTAGGTAGAACACTTAGTGGGAAGAAAATGAGGTATATAATACTTCATTTTAGCCTCTACATGTTTCTCCATATAAAGTTCACACCCTGAGATCTACTCTCAGCCTCGAGGCACCATGAATGTCCCCCTACGAGTGGTATTTAGGTAGGTTACTAATAAGGTGAATGGACAAAATGTTTATAGTAAATGGGAGTGGGACCTGTGACAGCACATCCCTTGATCTCTCTCATTAGGTTAAATAAAACTTCATGCATCGCCTTATGGTATCGTGGGTGCCCCCTTAAAGGATAGTTGTATTGCATGATGCTTTATTCGATATCCATAAATGAATAGGATTGTTTTAGTTTCATATCCCAATTGGTTTTTTCCTATGGTTGGCTTATTGAGGCGGAACTCTAGAACCTAAAATGAGAGGTTACATTTACACAGAATTGTTAAGGATGTAACAAATTCTAGACCGAACAATGGTGACTGTTAGTTACAGTAACAAGGTGTTGTTTCTGTCTAATGGTTGAGAATCTCTCATTTCAGCGAAGAGGCACTTGATCACCCTACGGTGACTTTTTTCTTGCCTCACTGAAACATCATTGCAAAATAGATGTAACTTAGGGTACACTAGACTATTTTGCTAAAAACTGATTAGTTTTCTTAAGTGGTTTAATGCAAGTAGACTAAAATAGTTTATTCTTTTTCAGCAAATTCTTTAAATAGCTAACGTTACTTTAAGTTTACTTGTGGCAGATAAATTAATGGGAGAAAATTATGCCAGTTGAAAAAACACAATCAATACTATACTCATCATCGATGATCTTTGATTTGTCCTGATAGAGGATCGTCCTCTCATTCCACCTGCCAATGCTCCTCGAAATGTTCAGGAAGCATATGAGTATTGGACAAGGGCAAACGAAAAGATCCAAGCTTACATCTTGGCAAGCCTTAATAAAGTCTTGGCCAAGAAGCATGAGCCCATGCTCACAACTCGTGAGATCATGACTCCCTGAAAGGAATGTTTGGACAACCGTTTGCACAACTCAGGCATGACGCTCTTAAACACATCTTCAATGCCCTTATACAAAAAGGGGCATTTATTTGAGAACATATTCTCAATATGATGGTCCACTTCAACGTGGCGGAGATGAATGGGTCGAGCATCGATGAAGCCAGTCAGGTTAGCATCATATTGGAGTCTTTACCTGAAAGTTTCCTGCATTTTCGTAGCAATGTTGTTTTGAACAGGATTAACTACAACCTGACCATTATGTTCAATGAGCTACAGACCTTCCAATCCTTGTTGAAAAGCAAGGAGAAGAAGGGTGAAGAAAATGTTTCTTCATCTTCTAAAAAGTTCCATAAAGGTTCAACCTCTGGAACTGTCTGTACATTCTTCCTTTGGCACAAAAAGGTGGAAGAAGAAGAAGGGTGGAAAAGGGAAGGCTAACCTCGTAGTTGCTGCTCATAGGGATAGACTACCTATCAAGACTGACAAAGGAAAATGTTTCCACTGCAACTAAGATGGGCATTGGAAGAGGAACTGCCCCAAATATTTGACAGAAGAGAAGAAGACTAAACAAGGAAAATATGATTTGCTTGTAGTGGAAACCTGTTTAGTGGAGAATGATGATTCTGCTTGGATTATTGACTCTGGGGCCACTAACCATGTTTGTTCTTCATTTCAAGGAATTAGTTCCTGATGGCAATAGATGCTGGTTAGATGACGATACGAGTTAAAACCGGGCACGTCGTCTCGGCTGTGGCAATGGGAGGTCTCTAGTTGACTTTACAGAATAGATTCCTTGTTTTAAAAGATGTATATGTAGTTCTTAACTTAAAAAGGAACTTAATTGTTGTTCTGTAAAACTGGAAAATAATCTTTATTTCTAAGAATGGTATTGATATTTGTTTTGCAAAACTGGAAAATAATCTTTATGTGCTAAGATCGTTAGCAACTAATGCCCTCTATTTACTATATGGGTTTAATTGAAATCCTAGTTATGGTAGCCGATGGCGAGGTTGAGGATTCATTGTTTTACAAAAAGGCAATAGAGGATGTTGACAGAGATGAATGGATCAAAGCCATGGATCTCGAAATGGAGTCTATATAATTCAATTCAGTATGAGATCTTGTAGATCAACCTGATGGAGGTTAAACCTATAGGATGTAAATGGATCTACAAGAGGAAACATGGTGCTGATGGAAAGATGCAAACCTTCAAGGCTAGACTAGTGGCAAAAGGTTATACCCAGGTTGAGGGAGTTGACTATGGGAGACTTTTTTGCTTGTTTCCATGCTTAAGTCTATCCGGATCCTTCTATCCATTGCCTCATATTATGACTATGAGATTTGAAAAATGGATGTCAAGACTGCTTTTCTGAATGGCAATCTTGAAGAGATCATTTACATGGTGCAACCCAAGGGATTCATTATTGAGGTTGATGCCCTAAATCTCATAGGGTCATATAGTTTGTAAACATTGTATGAACAAACTCATATGTGATTAATAATATATGATATTTTATTCACTTGATCTATAAAATATGTGTATTTTAGTTGTATTAACCATAAACCAATAAACTAACATCCAAGGTTATCATTGTAACTAAAACATATATGTAGAGACATACAGGTGGATCATTTTTAAGTGATAACCTAAATGGTCTGTAGTAGATGGATAATGCTGAGTACCTCATCCTGGTGACACTATGAGTATAGTTCACTTTATAGGTGTTACAATTGTTGTAAAGTGCTACAAATGATTTGATTCTGATCATTCATGTATTAGACATGCGAGCGGGGATATTCTATACAAAGGAGTTTGTATAAGACCGGACCACAAAATATTTAGTCTCATTATATAACATCGTTCATAATTGAGACTTACATTTCACCAGGATGACCATAGGTAACATGACCTGAATGCTGAGTGAGTTGTGAACTCCTGCCTATGAAGGCGATCATTTGATTGTATAGGTGAGAGTGGCCAGATCGCCGACTTAACAAGCCTACCATTTTGGGGATTTGTCTGATTAGGGAGCTAGGAACATAGCTACACAAGATGGAATTCACTCTTTCCCCGAAGCAGGGATAAGTAGATAAATTACTCCCTTTAGGACCGATTTCGGGTCTTGAACAATGTGGTGCCACACCCTCTTCTGACCTGAGAGGGGTTTAGTCATAGTTATACTATGATCTATTGTTCATTAGAGGCATTAGTGGTACTTAAGGAGTTAGATATAACTACAGGGACAAAATGGTAATTTGGCTCAGTTGTACTTACGAGCAATTTGTAAAGGGTCATTGTACTGCTGATTGGTTATCCAATGGACATAGAAATATAATTGTAGTGCGAAGAGTGCAACTGTCGATATTTAGTAGAGTGCCTGACAGTTAACGGATGATAAATAATGTTATTAAAGAGTTTAATTAATTATTCATGTATCGTTTGAGCTTCAAGTTACAGGTCTATGAGGTCCTCTTTCTAACTCAACAGGATTAATTGAGAATCAATTTTTGGATTTAATTATATATGATATAATTAAGTTGTTTTAATTATACGTGATATAATTGTCATAATGTATTTGATACATTATAATTTAATGAGAGGAAATAAATATTTGATGAGATTCAAATATATTTTCTATGAATGTGATTCATAGTTGTTAAATTTAATATAAATATGATTTATATTAAATGCCATAAAATAGAGAAAAGAAACTATAGTTTATTTTGTACGTGATACAATATTAATACTATAGGTTATATGTTATATTTGTAACATATAATTTAATATAAATATAATATGATAAGTTAGTTATCATATTTATTTATATTATTTTATTATTATTTGAATAATAACTTCCCCATTTTTTCTCTCCAACCACCTTAGTGGATAGTTATTATTTTATGGCAAAAGGAATAAAAGAAAAATTGCTTTTTCTTCTTCCTTGAACGTTTACTATTGCTGAACGATTGAGAGTCTTTTTACAGAATTGTTTTGAGTTCTTGATTTCTTGAGAGCTTTCTCAATCTTATTCTTCCTCCACTCAAACTTATCCCTCCTAACCAAAATAGTCAGAGCCCATAACTCTTGGGTTCTCACTACGAGTATACCAAGGACTCTTTGTGGTAGTGTCAGGGTTAAATTTTGTTTTCAATAATTTAATGGAATTTGGATGATCCGCTTCCGCTCAAGGATCTCCTTAAACGAATTCCTTCAATTGGTATCAGAGTTACGTTATTGGTTTCTGATTCCAAATTTCACTATTGTATTGAATTCGTTTACAGTACTTGTGGGTTTTACAATTTGCATTGCGTTGATATGATAAATGTTTGTGGATGTGTTGTTGATGGATGTTTTGGGATAGAAAACTCTTTTTATGGCTTTCAGTTTATTTTAAAAAGTTGGTTTGTAAATGGCCCCTGCGTTTTTGGGCAATAAATTGCAACCGAGTCTATATTTGTTAAGTTTTGAGTCGCTCGTGAAGCTTCAAAATAAGGGTTGCAGTGTGTTTTGATGGAGAAGAAGAAACGAAGGTTGTCACATCGTGTAGCTAGAGCTAAACGATCGTTTAGTTTTTGTTATGTGATCGTGTAGATTTTGCTACACGAGCGTGTAGCATTTGTTAAACGATCGCATAGCTAATGCTAGGTGATCGTGTAGGTTTTGCTACACGATCATGTTGCGTTGGCTGCATGATCGCGTAGGCGCTCGCTTGGTGGACGATCATGTGGTATTGGATATTTGAAGTATCCTTGTGTTCTAAACGATCGTGTAGACTATCATACTCATCGCATAGGGAGAGAGATTTAATAAGCATGGCATGTTCAAAGTTTCCGTATATTAGGGTTTCAAAGTGAGAGTTTGATGATTCTCCAATTGATTGACTTCACCATGAAATTCTTCTTCAAATCTCTGTAGTAGACCACTCACAAAGTATCTTCTTCTACTAATCTCAGGCCTTTTTGGGTGGAACTCAAATGAGAGATATTAGGTAAGGTTTGGATTTGCCGTGAAGGAGAGAAACCATAAAATTTTACTTTTCGAATGTATTGATTGCAGGTCATTTTTCATCAAATGAATCTCTTTTATCACATAACATGCAAATAAGTGAATAAAGAGATTGACACTCTATCTTCCACTCAATTGAGTGGATTAGGTTAGAAAAATTGAAAAGTTGAATTTTCAGCTGTAGCTCCAATTTTAAAATCAATTTTTCCTTTTCCCATTTATTTCGTCAATTTTCAATACACACCTCCAAAATTAAAAATAAACTTTAAAAAATGAATTAAAATTTTTAAGTTTCATTTTATTTTAAATAATTAAATTATTTATAAATAATATTAATACCTCAAATTATCTAATAAAATACATAATTTATACATGAATCACTATTCATGTATTTTATATTTAAAATCCAAATTTATACATTCCATCTCTCCAATTGTGTTAATTTGATAATCAAACATTTGTTATACTCGAATATAATAATCCAACAACGCTTAAACTGAAAATTGAAACATTTCAAATCCTCCTCAACGATTCCTATTCTAAGGTTTATCCTTTTACGAGCTAGTAGCAGGGGACCTAATGGGACTACAGATCACGAACTCACCAATAATTGACTAAAACTCTTTAAATCGAATTAATCAATATTTATTAACTACAGATACATACGCAACTATAAGCTCAGTAGTTGAACTCTCCTCACTGTAGATATATTTCTATCCACTTGATTTTATATCCATAATCAGTAAGTTATCATTCAAAGGTCGTTCGTGAATTATAGGTGATGCTAAATTATGATGCGAATGTTGTGAGTTTGCGATGATGTTGTGTTAGCGATGATCATGCAAGTTTTCCTAACAAAAGCCCAAGTATAAAGCCTTCCCCTTAGGTTTCAGGGACTACTATATAGCATATGTGACAAACTCTTTGATTCTATTGTGGTGGTAAAAACAATTGAAGTGGATAGTGGTTTTGGATTTAGAATTTTTCCTAGCGCGGAGTGAACGGCGAGATAGTCGGAGTAGAAAGTGTAGAGTAACAATAAGTAAATGTGATGAAAGGGGGTAGAAGGGGTTTAGCTAACATTTTCTAAAATGTGCAATAAGTTATGCGATCAAAATGCTACACACAAATATCAGTACTAGCATTTCTCAATGCAGAAATGCCACAATTCCTATTTCTGAAATGCTGCGATGCATAATGTGAAAATGTCCATAGAACTTATTTTCTAAGTTTCTATTCTTGCTTCATTGCAATCAATCGACTCTTCCTCCAAGCTAGATTCTATCTTGACTACTCTCTCAAGTAATGTCCAAATGATGAATGATGCACACATAAGAGAAAGTTGAATCGCATACCACTAATCCTATTTATAGGGCGCATGTGATGTGTAATAGCAGATAGAACTTAGTCTAAGTTTCTACTCTTGATTATGCGATCTAATTCGACTCTCTCAAGCCTAGTTTTAATCTTTAGACTACTTTCTCAGTATGTCCAATAGGGTGAATGAATGCATGACATAAGACAAGAATGAATCACTATACCCAATTGTAAACTTAAATCATGCTAATCTAAGTACTCTCAACCCATTCAAAAATTCTAGCGTACTCATGCATGGTATGGAGAGATTGATATAGATTTGAAATAAGTTTCAATTTTCCTGGAACTAAAAGTAACTATGTAACTACCAGGAGTTATATATTGACATGAGAATTCTGGATTTGAGAGATAACAAGCCCGATAAGCATGTCTTGCTTCCCGTGGCTTTTACAACTGCTCTTTATCACTTCAACTCCTGTTCTATGTTGTGGAATTCTTGCTCTCGCAAGGGGATGACCCTCTCTCCTTTTGTATTGCTTTCCGCAGTCTTTCGATCTGTCTGGGAGCGATTTCTCTTGCCTTTGGCCTCGCTTTTGCTTTCCTCCGTCCCTCAATGTATAATATATATAGTAATACATGAACGGATTAACCCTTTCTCTCTGGTAGCCCTTCAGTATTTATAGATTTCAAGGTGAAGCAGCTCTGTCTTTACAAATGAATGCAATGATGGGGTGACATAATTTCCCTACTCTGTGCACCGTTTAAAAGTCACTGAAAGAGTTTTAATATACTTGCTACAGTGTGGCTTTTAAACTGGCTTGTCAAACTAAATTCGGAATCGACCTGTTATCGCTTACGTCCCAATCACGGAATTATTTGTTGTCGCTTGATGCAAGGTCTTTATGCGATCACCTTTTCAAGAAACTTCCTCACGCTCGCATGACTTGCATCGCCAAACTTAAGCGCGTTGTCGCATTGTGCTTTGGATCACAACTTTCATATGTGCATCGCATTCTACCTGCACAAAGAAGGTAAATTAACTATTTTTTAATGCCGATAGTGCTGCGATTGCAATTCCTTTTAATTCGGCCTTTCAGACAATGATATGCCTATTTGCCATCGCTTTCTCTTATTGTTTACTTATTTGAGCTGTAATAACTTGTTTTCCTACCAGTTATCAGCACCTCCAAAATTTAAAACTTGCTTTATCTTCAAGCAAAAAAAAATATTTTCTTTAAAAATTCAAACCGCTTTACCCTTACCTATATCTTCTGAGTACTTCTCAAAGGTGCCTTTATCAAATTTCATGAACAATGCCTTTAATTTATCTCATGGATCTCCTCCTAAAGAATATTTCTAATCTTCAGGACGCAAGCTTAAACCTCTCAAAAATCTTTACTCATTCCAGGACATCGCATGTTTTTATATCAAACTTCTCAAAGCCGGGGTGTTCGAGTGATTTTAACCCTTGCGTCGAGAGAGAGTCGTTTTTCGAGAGCCTGATCTGTAATTGATCTGAGTGCCCAACCTCAATTTTGGCTTGCCCCCAAGGGTGTCATGCGGTACATCTAACTATCAAGCAAGACACTATTTCTCAAGTCAAAACTCATGCCCATGCTCTTTATTTGAAGCGGAGTTGCGGTCACTTGGTCATTGCGTTGATTCAGATTCCCACTTCGTTTGGTTTGGCCCCTCCCACGGGTGTCAAATGCGGACATCCAACTACGAACAAATAAGGCAATTAAAGCAAAGAACACAGACAGAAACTGAATTATTCTAGCTAACTTTGTTGTGGAAGCGTAAACAACGGGTTTATTGCTTTAAATATACTAAAATTCGGCCCTTTATCAGATTTTATCGTTTAGCATATTTATACATAGATTTAATAAGTTCCAATAAAAAGGAAAAACCCCGGTTCAAGACAGGAGAACACGCCAGTGCTTATAATGTGCCTTGGATATCCACATCTCAGGGTCAGGCCTGATGAGCACAATTGAAACTATCCAATGGGCTGAGACACCGTCACAGCCAGGCAGCATACGACGCAATTAATCAGGGTTGCGCTCTACCACTGAATTAATAGCCCGTTGTGGCGGGCCTCCCGCTGGGGGCCCGCTAATGCGCAAAAAGCGAGAGAAACCCCATCCTCTTTTTTCCTTTTTCGCCCCCATGTCCCACACGGATTGGACACGAGGACGTAAAAGGGATCCTTATCAACTTGTTCCGAACCTAGGAAAATAAGCAGGATTCAATCTTCAAACGTTATATAAATTAATTATTTATTTTTTTTAAATGAATTTAAAACCACAGAAGTGAAAAATTACTCGCACCCCCAATTTACACACAGAAATGCCTCAACTTGCTGAGAGAATCGAAATAATTCATGTGATGGACCTTAGAAATTTTCATAAAAATAGTTTTGAAGAAAGCTGTAGATCGCTAAAATTATAGAATGTTTCATGAATTGAACTTGTCCTTAAAAATTAATCCAACTCTAGTACATTGTGGTAAGAAATAAAGGCATCAATTTCCATCATTCGAAAGTCAATAATTGGCATCAGGTGAATGCGGTGACCAAATAAAGTAATAAAAAATTCTAAGATTGCGTCAAAAACGTAAAAGAGGATGCGATATGTAAAGAATTCAGCATATATTAAATTGAAATGCGATGAAGTGAAAAATTGAAATAAGATAAGGCCAAGGAAAGACAACAACCCCTAATTTACTTGTCGCCCGTAATCTCTTTCGATCACATCTTTCCTTGTGGCCGATTTCCTTGATTGCGATGGCTGATCCGAACCGATTCACTGTTTTGCGTTATCGCATTGCTCTATCGCAATCGTTTACTAGGATCAGTGATAAATATTAAGAGGATAAAAAGTGAAAGAAAGAGTTACAATTCTGAAGATAGTGATCATGCAAAAAGTAAGATAAGATTCATCGAAAGACATATCAAAAGGATAACTAAAAAAAAGGATTCATCCCTGATGAGTGTGTGTTCTTATCAACGTAGGGACTAACACTTTTTCTTTTCGTTCTGGATTCCTGCGGCCAGGAGGTTTCCCGACGTTTGGGACATCTCCTCCATGATACATCTTGACTCTTTGTCCATTTAACCTTAAAATGCGCTGGTTCCCCATCTTTGTTGTTAATTCTACCACTCCGTGGGGGGAATACTTCTTTAATTAATGAATGGACCGGACCAACACGAATTTCAATTTCCCCCAAAAGAGTCGTAGCCTATGACTTGAAATAAGTGAGACCTTCTGAACCTACCTGGAGATTCTTTTCAACGACAGTCGTTGTCAATGCCAACGCTCTTCGTACGTTCTTTCTAGATTTTGGCTTTTCATACGCCTGTAGTCTCCAATTCATCCAGCTCGAGTCCAACTGAAGTTTTATCTCTTCCCTGCAGCTGTTCAGATCAAAGTTAAAGCTTCTTCACTGCCCACAGTGCCTTATGCCTAATTTCAACGGCAACTGACAAAAGCCTTCCCCAAAGACCAACGCATGCCGGTGACATGCCTATGGGTGTTTTAATAGCAGTTCTATATACCCACAAAGGTCATCCTTAAAGCTTCATGCCCAGTTCTTCCGTGAGGGATTCACCAACCTTTTTCTAAAAATCAACTTGATTTCTTCTGTTAGAAACCTTGACTTGTCCGTTTATATTGGGGTGATATGTGTGGCGCTATTATTGATGGATCATTGTATTTGATGAGCAGATTTTTTAATGATAAACGATTAACAAAGTGGGTTCCTTCAATCACTTATTATGGCACGTGGGGTGCTAAACGAGTGAAAGATGTTTCTCTGTAAAAATTTAGTAAATTATTGCCGGCATCATGTGTAATGCATGAAATTGCTTCAAACATCCACTTGGAAACGTAGTTGATGGCCAATAGAATATGTAATTAATGACCATTGATGGTAGGAAAATATTTCTCATGAAATTTATGTCTCAGACATGAAAAATTTCAATTTCCCATATGATGTTCATCGGCATCGGCATTTTTCTCGTGAAATGTTCCCAGTAGCATTGGCACTTATCCATTTTCATAGAATAGGTCTTGTGTCATCCTTAAACCGATTTAACCGAGTAATACCCGCTTGCAAAACTTTTGCTGCTCTGTGCACTGTCCCCAAATGTCCTCCATAGGCGTAGTCATGACATTGAAAAAGTTGTCGCTGAACAGCAAGTCTATGGAAGCAGAGTCTCAAGATCTTGGTCCCTGGTCCTCTTCTGTAAAGATTTGGCTCGTCCCAGTATAGGCTTTACATTCAATCTGAATAGCCGCTTCTTTTAGTGGATGTGTAATTTTCCAGAATTTGTTTGCAAACCAAGAAGTTGATAATATCTGCAAATACCAAGGGTAGTTCTTTATTTTTAAGCCACTGTTTTTCTCCGGCGAAGGATGCGTTCACCTCCGACTGAAAATGCAATCCACTTCAGGATTCTCTATCTCGATAATGATCTCAGCGACCTGGTTCTTCGTTCCTTGCGGTTGATTATCTCCATATAAATTCTTGGAGTAGGAGAACCCATCAGATTAGCCTTCAGGATTCACATATTTTTTGTCATTAAATAGCTATTGTCGAGTGGTCGGTGTGGCGAACTATAACTTTGGATCCCAACAAGTAAGGTCTGAATTTTTCATTGCCAAAGATACCGCTTAGAAGCTCATTCTCTGTGGTGGTAGTTAGTTTGCCTGCGATGGAGTTCAATGTTCGCTCGCATACCGCCGATGGGTTATGTAACATGTGTCTTTTTCTTCTAGTTGCTCGTGAAAACGCGCGCCCATCTCATATGATGAGTCTACATCAGCTCTTCGATGGTTTTGTCAATCTGGTGACCGCATCAAAAGGTTGGATGTTAGACAAATGCGTCCTTCAGTGCTTCTTGAATGCGGTGAGGCCAGTGTGGATCAAAGTCAAACAGTTTTTGTCAGCTTTCCTTCAGCCAACGCATTCAACGGTCGAGCTATTTTGGCAAGTTCCTTCCATAAATCGTTCTATAGAAACCCCGCCATGTCCTAAAAAACTCTAAAGCTTTTCACATTTTGCTGTAGGTGGAAGTTTTCTATGGCCTCAACTTTGCTTTATCCACCTCTAGCCCATCCTTTGAACCTTATGCCCGAGCACAATTCCTTCTTTAACCATGAATGACATTTTTTCCAATCACCAGATTAGTCTCTTTCGCATCTTTTCATATTCTCTCCAAGTTTTTCAGACAGACTTCTACGTTTTGCCATAGACTGAGAAAATCGTCCATAAAAATTTGAGCTGAGTCTTCCTAGTACTTGGAGAAGAATTGCCATCATACACCTTTTGAAACGTGCTCGACGCATTGCATAGTCCAAAAAGGCATACGATGAAAAGAGAACATTTCATATGGACAAGTGATGTAGTCTTTTCTTAATTCTCTGGTAATGATCATAATCTGTTTATAGCCTGTATACCCATCAAGAAAACAAAAAGTAGTCATTCCCTGCTAGTCTGTCGAGCATTTGATCAGTGAAAGGTAAGGGAAATGATCCTTCTTTGTCGCCGCTTGAGCTTCCGGTCGTCATACAAATCCGCCAGCCAGTGACAGTCCTCATGAAGATTAACTCATTGTTTGCGTTGGGGACTACTGTCACCCACCCTTCTTGGGAACACATTGCAAGGGGCTAACCCATGTGCTATTGGTGATTAGGGTATATATGTTGATGTCTAACCATTTAATGATTTCTTTTTAACAACCTCTTTCATCGCAGGGCTCATTCTGCATTGAGGTTCTATTGTGTGTGTGGTGTGTGTGTTAATGCCCACACGCTTACACGCACAATCGTTTACTACGATCAGGGATGGCAAATTCACGTTCCATTACCAATTTTGGGCTTAAACCTCAGCCTTGACTATCTTCTTCAACTTGTTCTCCTTGAACTGTGCCTCGATACCTCTTGTGCGGTTAATGCTTTAAATCTCATAGGGTTCTATAGTTGTAAACATCATTAAACAAACTCATTGTGTATTTAATAAAATATATGATATTTTATTCATGTCTATAAATATATGATATTTTATTCATTGTCTATAAAATATATGAATTTTAGTTGCATTAACCACACACCAATAAACTAACATCCGAGGTTATCTTTTTAACTTAAACATGTATATAGAGACATAAAGATGAATCATGTTTTAAGTGATAACCAAAAATAGTCTATAGTATATGGATAAGACTGGGTACCTTATCCTGGTGACACTATGAATATGACCCAGTTTGTAGGTGTTACAATTGTTGTAAAGTGCTACAAATGATCTGGTCTAGTTCATTCATGTATAGACAGCGAGCGGAGATATTCTTATACAAAGGAGTTTATATAAGACTGGACCACGAAATATTTAGTCTTCATTATATAACGCCGTTTATAATAGAGACTTACATTTCCCCAGGATAACCATAGGTAACATGACTTAAATCCTGAGTAGTTGTGAACTCCTACCTATGAGGGTATTCTTTTGATTTGTATGGGTGAGAGTGGCCAGATTGCTGACTCAACAAGTCTAACCATTTTGAGGATTCGTCTGATTGGGGAGCTGGGAACACAGCTACACAAGATGGAATTCATTCCTTCCTCGAGGTAGGGGTAAGTAGATAAATGACCCCTTAAGGGCTGATCCGGGTCTTAAAACAATTATGGCGCCACACACCTTCTCCTCGCCCGAGAGGGGTTTAGTCATAGTTAGACTATGATCTATTGTTCATTCGAGGCATCAGTGGTATTTAAGGAGTTAGATGTAACTACAGGGGCAAATAGTAATTTGGCCCAGTTGTACTTATGAGCAATTTGTGAAAGGGTCATTGTACTGTTGATTGGTTATATCCAATGAACACAGAAATATATATGTAGTGTAAAGATTGCAGTTGTTCGGTCTTTAGTGGAGTGTCTGACAGTTACGGATGGTGAATAATGTAATTAAAGAAGTTTAATTAATTATTCATGTACCGTTTGAGCTTCAAGCTACGGTCCATGAGGTCCCCTTGGTAGCTCAATAAGATTAATTGAGAACAGTTTTTGGATTAGTTGAATTGTTCAAATTAGAGGGATTTAATTATATATGATTTAATTAGTTGTTTCAATTATATGTGTATAATTGTCAATAAGTGTAATTTGATACATTATAGCTTAATGAGAGGAAATAAATACTTTGAATGAGATTCAAATTAATTTCTATGAATTGGATTATATAATTGTTAAATTTAAGATGTAATTTATTTTAAATGCCATATAAAAGAGAAAAGAAACTATAGCTTATATTATATGTAATACAATATTAAAACTATAGGTTATAAGTTATATTTGATAATACATATAATTTAATATATGTATATAATATGATAAGTTAGTTATCATATTTATATTTATAAATTATTATTTTAATAATAAGGAGGGAGTTACAACTCCCTTCCCTTCTTTTCTCTCCACCCACGTAAGCGATTGGTGGTTTATTTTGGCATGTAGAAAAAAAAAAGGTTTATTCTTCTTGCCAGAGGGATTGTTGATTTTGATAGTGAGAAAACAAAAGAAGAGTTCCGTGTTCTTGAGTTTTTCAGAACACTCTCATTCCTTCCTCTTTAGCATTAAGTTTTCCCTTAAAACTAAAATAGCTAGAGCCCACCACTTCTAGTAGGGGTGTTCATGGGTTCTGTTGAGTGGGTTGAAAGATTTTAGACCCAACCCAATCATTCGGTTTGTAAATTTCTTCAACCCAAAAATAACCCTTATTAAAAAATGAACAACCCAACCCAACCAAGAAATATTTGGTTGGGTTGTTTGGGTTAATCAAGTCATTTATTTAATATTTGTTTAAATTTTTTCATAAAAGAAGCAAAACTTAAATATGTAAAAATCAAAATTAATTATTTTATATATATATTAATTAATAACAACTAAAATTACATATTTATATAGTAAAAATTTCTTTTTCTAAAATGCAAAAGAAACCACTTATAAAAGTTGTTGAAGAATAAATTATTCAAAAAATATTGAAATTAAATAAAATTAAAATCAAAATATATGTTATAAATAATTGTGTTATGAGTAATAAAAAAATATTTTAAGTTAATAATAAATTCAGGTTGGTTCAGGTTGGTTCGGGTTATATTAGGTGAACCCATGAACCAACCCACCCATAAAATTTCATTTATTTGAACCCAACCCAACCAAAATGATTTGATAACCCAACCTTAACCGCACCGTTTGGTTAGGTTGATCGATTTTTTTTGGATCATCAGGTTTTTTTTAACACCCCGAACTCCTGGGTTCTCACCTTAAGAATACTGAGGAAACCTTTGTGGCTGTGTTCTAACTTGTTTGAGGTTTTTTTCTGAAGAAAGTCTTCAAGAGGTTCTTGGTGTCGTTAGAGGAAAATTCTTGAAGAAAGGTATTCAAAGGCGAGGTTTCTAAACCCTTTAGCATGTTGTAATTTATAAATAAATGCATATCTTGTTTCTTGTTTACTGTAAGAAATTTATAATCAATGAAAATAGAATTTGGTCGATCCGCTTCTGCTCAAGTGCTCCTCCCTAAAGAGTTCCTTTAATTGGTATCAGAGTCAGGTTGTAGGTTTCTGATTCCAAATTCATTCATTTATTGAATCAATTTTACAGTAATTGTGGTTTTATTTTCTGCATTCTATTTTATGTGATGAATGGTTGTGAATATGGCTTTGTTGATGGATGTTTTTGGGACAGAACTCTCTGTTTTAAGGCTTTCTTTGTTTACAAATTTGGTTTGTAAAGGCCTCTACGTTTTTAGGCATTAATCTTGCTATAGAGTCTATATTTCATAAGTTTGAGTCGCTCATGCTGTTCCCGGGAAGCTTCAAGAAGGGTTGCAAAGCAGTGTTTCGATGGAGAAAACGAAGCAGTTATTTCAAGATCGCGTAGCTAATGCTACAAGATCGTGTAGACTTTGCTACATGATCGTGCAGTTTTTCCTACAAGATTGCACCCCTACCTGGAAAGGCGAGTTAGATAGATTTTTTATATGCATGCAAATTTAATCAAAGTCTATCACAGAGTTTAATGAGACTTCAATCAAAATTGTTTAATCATCAAGACGAGTTGTTTTTTGAGAAAATTAAACAAACACTTTTATAAAGTCAGTAGCCAGATTTTTCCTAAGTTAATTCACCCTAGGTAGAACACTTAGTGGGAAGAAAATGAGGTATATAATACTTCATTTTAGCCTCTACATGTTTCTCCATAATAAGTTCACACCCTGAGATCTACTCTCAGCCTCGAGGCACCATGAATGTCCCCCTACGAGTGGTATTTAGGTAGGTTACTAATAAGGTGAATGGACAAAATGTTTATAGTAAATGGGAGTGGGACCTGTGACAGCACATCCTCTTGATCTCTCTCATTAGGTTAAATAAAACTTCATGCATCGCCTTATGGTATCGTGGGTGCCCCCTTAAAGGATAGTTGTATTGCATGATGCTTTATTCGATATCCATAAATGAATAGGATTGTTTTAGTTTCATATCCCAATTGGTTTTTTCCTATGGTTGGCTTATTGAGGCGGAACTCTAGAACCTAAAATGAGAGGTTACATTAACACAGAATTGTTAAGGATGTAACAAATTCTAGACCGAACAATGGTGACTGTTAGTTACAGTAACAAGGTGTTGTTTCTGTCTAATGGTTGAGAATCTCTCATTTCAGCGAAGAGGCACTTGATCACCCTACGGTGACTTTTTTTCTTGCCTCACTGAAACATCATTGCAAAATAGATGTAACTTAGGGTACACTAGACTATTTTGCTAAAAACTGATTAGTTTTCTTAAGTGGTTTAATGCAAGTAGACTAAAATAGTTTATTCTTTTTCAGCAAATTCTTTAAATAGCTAACGTTACTTTAAGTTTACTTGTGGCAGATAAATTAATGGGAGAAAAATTATGCCAGTTGAAAAACACAATCAATACTATACTCATCATCGATGATCTTTGATTTGTCCTGATAGAGGATCGTCCTCTATTCCACCTGCCAATGCTCCTCGAAATGTTCAGGAAGCATATGAGTATTGGACAAGGGCAAACGAAAAGATCCAAGCTTACATCTTGGCAAGCCTTAATAAAGTCTTGGCCAAGAAGCATGAGCCCATGCTCACAACTCGTGAGATCATGACTCCCTGAAAGGAATGTTTGGACAACCGTTTGCACAATTCAGGCATGACGCTCTTAAACACATCTTCAATGCCCTTATACAAAAAGGGCATTTATTTGAGAACATATTCTCAATATGATGGTCCACTTCAACGTGGCGGAGATGAATGGGTCGAGCATCGATGAAGCCAGTCAGGTTAGCATCATATTGGAGTCTTTACCTGAAAGTTTCCTGCATTTTGTAGCAATGTTGTTTTGAACAGGATTAACTACAACCTGACCATTATGTTCAATGAGCTACAGACCTCCAATCCTTGTTGAAAAGCAAGGAGAAGAAGGGTGAAGAAAATGTTTCTTCATCTTTCTAAAAAGTTCCATAAAGGTTCAACCTCTGGAACTGTCTGTACATTCTTCCTTTGGCACAAAAAGGTGGAAGAAGAAGAAGGGTGGAAAAGGGAAGGCTAACCTCGTAGTTGCTGCTCATAGGGATAGACTACCTATCAAGACTGAACAAGGAAAATGTTCCACTGCAACTAAGATGGGCATTGGAAGAGGAACTGCCCCAAATATTTGACAGAAGAGAAGAAGACTAAACAAGGAAAATATGATTTGCTTGTAGTGGAAACCTGTTTAGTGAGAATGATGATTCTGCTTGGATTATTGACTCTGGGGCCACTAACCATGTTTGTTCTTCATTTCAAGGAATTAGTTCCTGATGGCAATAGATGCTGGTTAGATGACGATACGAGTTAAAACCGGGCACGTCGTCTCGGCTGTGGCAATGGGAGGTCTCTAGTTGACTTTACAGAATAGATTCCTTGTTTTAAAAGATGTATATGTAGTTCTTAACTTAAAAAGGAACTTAATTGTTGTTCTGTAAAACTGGAAAATAATCTTTATTTCTAAGAATGGTATTGATATTTGTTTTGCAAAACTGGAAAATAATCTTTATGTGCTAAGATCGTTAGCAACTAATCCCTCTATTTACTATATGGGTTTAATTGAAATCCTAGTTATGGTAGCCGATGGCGAGGTTGAGGATCATTGTTTTACAAAAAGGCAATAGAGGATGTTGACAGAGATGAATGGATCAAAGCCATGGATCTCGAAATGGAGTCTATATAATTCAATTCAGTATGAGATCTTGTAGATCAACCTGATGGAGGTTAAACCTATAGGATGTAAATGGATCTACAAGAGGAAACATGGTGCTGATGGAAAGATGCAAACCTTCAAGGCTAGACTAGTGGCAAAAGGTTATACCCAGGTTGGGGAGTTGACTATGGAGACTTTTTTGCTTGTTTCCATGCTTAAGTCTATCCGGATCCTTCTATCCATTGCCTCATATTATGACTATGAGATTTGAAAAATGGATGTCAAGACTGCTTTTCTGAATGGCAATCTTGAAGAGATCATTTACATGGTGCAACCCAAGGGATTCATTATTGAGGTTGATGCCCTAAATCTCATAGGTCATATAGTTTGTAAACATTGTATGAACAAACTCATATGTGATTAATAATATATGATATTTTATTCACTTGATCTATAAATATGTGTATTTTAGTTGTATTAACCATAAACACATAAACTAACATCCAAGGTTATCATTGTAACTAAAACATATATGTAAAGACATACAGGTGGATCATTTTTAAGTGATAACCTAAATGGTCTGTAGTAGATGGATAATGCTGAGTACCTCATCCTGGTGACACTATGAGTATAGTTCACTTTATAGGTGTTACAATTGTTGTAAAGTGCTACAAATGATTTGATTCTGATCATTCATGTATTAGACATGCGAGCGGGGATATTCTATACAAAGGAGTTTGTATAAGACCGGACCACAAAATATTTAGTCTCATTATAATAACATCGTTCATAATTGAGACTTACATTTCACCAGGATGACCATAGGTAACATGACCTGAATGCTGAGTGAGTTGTGAACTCTGCCTATGAAGGCGATCATTTGATTGTATAGGTGAGAGTGGCCAGATCGCCGACTTAACAAGCCTACCATTTTGGGGATTTGTCTGATTAGGGAGCTAGGAACATAGCTACACAAGATGGAATTCACTCTTTCCCCGAAGCAGGATAAGTAGATAAATTACTCCTTTAGGACCGATTTCGGGTCTTGAACAATGTGGTGCACACCCTCTTCTGACCTGAGAGGGGTTTTAGTCATAGTTATACTATGATCTATTGTTCATTAAGAGGCTTAGTGGTACTTAAGGAGTTAGATATAACTACAGGGACAAAATGGTAATTTGGCTCAGTTGTACTTACGAGCAATTTGTAAAGGGTCATTGTACTGCTGATTGGTTATCCAATGGACATAGAATATAATTGTAGTGCGAAGAGTGCAACTGTCGATATTTAGTAGAGTGCCTGACAGTTAACGGATGATAAATAATGTTATTAAAGAGTTTAATTAATTATTCATGTATCGTTTGAGCTTCAGTTACAGGTCTATGAGGTCCTCTTTCTAATCAACAGGATTAATTGAGAATCAATTTTGGATTTAATTATATATGATATAATTAGTTGTTTTAATTATACGTGATATAATTGTCATAATGTATTTGATACATTATAATTTAATGAGAGGAAATAAATATTTGATGAGATTCAAATATATTTTCTATGAATGTGATTCATAGTTGTTAAATTTAATATAAATATGATTTATATTAAATGCCATAAAATAGAGAAAAGAAACTATAGTTTATTTTGTACGTGATACAATATTAATACTATAGGTTATATGTTATATTTGTAACATATAATTTAATATAAATATAATATGATAAGTTAGTTATCATATTATTTATATTATTTATTATTATTTGATAATAACTTCCCCATTTTTTCTCTCCAACCACCTTAGTGGATAGTTATTATTTTATGGCAAAAGGAATAAAAGAAAAATTGCTTTTTCTTCTTCCTTGAACGTTTACTATTGCTGAACGATTGAGAGTCTTTTTACAGAATTGTTTTGAGTTCTTGATTTCTTGAGAGCTTTCTCAATCTTATTCTTCCTCCACTCAAACTTATCCCTCCTAACCAAAATAGTCAGAGCCCATAACTCTTGGGTTCTCACTACGAGTATACCAAGGACTCTTTGTGGTAGTGTCAGGGTTAAATTTTGTTTTCAATAATTTAATGGAATTTGGATGATCCGCTTCCGCTCAAGGATTCTCTTAAACGAATTCCTTCAATTGGTATCAGAGTTACGTTATTGGTTTCTGATTCCAAATTTCACTATTGTATTGAATTCGTTTACAGTACTTGTGGGTTTACAATTTGCATTGCGTTGATATGATAAATGTTTGTGGATGTGTTGTTGATGGATGTTTTGGGATAGAAAACTCTTTTTATGGCTTTCAGTTTATTTTAAAAAGTTGGTTTGTAAATGGCCCTGCGTTTTTGGGCAATAAATTGCAACCGAGTCTATATTTGTTAAGTTTTGAGTCGCTCGTGAAGCTTCAAAATAAGGGTTGCAGTGTGTTTTGATGGAGAAGAAGAAACGAAGGTTGTCACATCGTGTAGCTAGAGCTAAACGATCGTTTAGTTTTTGTTATGTGATCGTGTAGATTTTGCTACACGAGCGTGTAGCATTTGTTAAACGATCGCATAGCTAATGCTAGGTGATCG
>NC_052358.1:18488847-18511219 GCF_009727055.1 Benincasa hispida
TGTAGGTTTTGCTACACGATCATGTTGCGTTGGCTGCATGATCGCGTAGGCGCTCGCTTGGTGGACGATCATGTGGTATTGGATACTCGATGCATCCTTGCATGCTACACGATCATGTAGATTATCATGCTCATCGCATAGTCATTAACTACATGATCACATAGTATATGATACTCTATGCATGGATGTTTACTACATGATCACATAGACTTTCATGCTCATTGCATAGTCATAAGCTACACGATCACATATAAGTGATTGTATATACTCGACGCCTCGTTTCTCGACGATGGGGCATTTACTACACGATCAGCTGTAAATGTTCTTTGTGGAGCGGTTCGGATCAAGCGGTTCAAGACCCGATTCACTTGTTCTGAACCAGTGGACTCAAATTTGTAATAGTTAGCCTTTTAATTTCCGTTTTAGAGAGTTTCTATCCTGGTCCATCAATATTTAGTTTAAATATACATGTGATGTATGTTTTTATTATATACCATAATGTATGTCATATAGTTTTAAAACCCACACCATAGGTTATCATTTATTTTCATGCATCATTTTATATTACAAATGTTATAATATATTAGTATGCTTGATTTAAACTACATAAAGCATGCTCATGCATCATATAATATAAGAGTGATAATATATGTATGCATGCATTATAGTATATCCATGCATCATTTATATTATAAATGTTATAATATAAGGTTTAATGGTTGTATGGAATGTATGCTATGGCATAGTTCATTACTTAGTTATATAAATGTTATATATTAGTAATGAATGAACATTGCATGAAACATGAAACTACCTTAGGTTAAATTATAAATGTTATAATTAACTTATATATGTCTTTCATGTAATGATTGGTTTTAATTGTTTCATTCACTTATAATTGTCATAATAAATGAAATTAGAATTAAAATCAATAATAAAGAGTTGCATGCATACCTTAGGCTATAATCATTTTTTAAAATTGTTTTAAAATTTGATTGACATAGACCTAAGATCACGTTTCTAATGAGCTTAAAAATCTAAGTTTAATCTTTTAAAGCGGTTTAATAGGATTAAATTGATTCCTAAGAAAAGATTAAATATGTAACAAATGTATCTATAAGGGACCTTCTGTCTAAGGTTGGTTCTGGCTAGGCTGGGGGGGGTACTTAAGTCAATGGAAAGATTGCACCCTTACCTGGAAAGGTAAATTAGATAGATTTGTTACATGCATACAAGTTTGATGAAAGTCTATTAAAGAGTTTAATGAGACTTGAAGCAAAATTGTTTAATCATCAAAGACAAGAGTTATTTTTTAGTAAATTAAACAAACATTTTGATAAAATCAGTAGCCTCCTAAGTTAATTAACCCTAGGTAAAACACTCAGTGGGAGGAAAATGGGGTATATGATACTTCATTTTACCTCTACATGTTTCTCCTAAAATTTCACACCGTGAGATCTATTCTCGGCCTCGAGGCACCATGGGTGTCCCCCTACGGGTGGCATTTGGGTAGTTCAATACCAAGGTGAATAGAGAGAGTGTTTATAGTAAGTGGGAGCGAGACGTGTGACAACATATCCCTCGGTCTCTCTCATTAGGTTGGATAAAGTTCCATGCATCGCCTCGAAGCATCCCTAAAGGATGGTACGACGCTTTATTTGATCTCCAAAAATGGATAGGGTTGCTTTAATCTCTTGTTCCAATTGGCTTTTTCCTAAGGTTAGCTCATTGGGGCGGGACTCTAGAACCTAAAATTAGGGGTTACATTTACACAAAATTGTTAAGGATGTTAAC
The DNA here is from genome assembly GCF_009727055.1 of Benincasa hispida. Lineage (NCBI taxonomy): Eukaryota > Viridiplantae > Streptophyta > Magnoliopsida > Cucurbitales > Cucurbitaceae > Benincasa > Benincasa hispida. The sequence continues at coordinate 18,490,642 of NC_052358.1, forward strand.
AAATTATGGACCAAACAATGGTGACTATTAGTTAAAGTTACAAGGAGTTGTTTCTGTCTAATGGTTGAGAATGTCTCATTACAATGATTGGGCACTTGATCATACTACATTGGCTTTTATTCTGCCTCACTAAAGCATCATTGCAAAATAGATGTCACTTAGGGTACACTAGACTATTTTGCTAAAACTTGATTGGTTTTCTAAAATTGGTTTAATGCAATAAATTAAGTTTGTTCTTTTTCAGCAATTTAAAATGGATACCGCTACACTTAGTTTACTTGTCGCTGATAAACTAACTGACGAGAACTACACTAGTTGGAAAAATACGATCAACATGATTTTAATCATCGATGACCTATGTTTCGTCCTGATGGAGGAATGTCCTTCCATTCCACCTTCTAATACTCTTGAAACGTTCGGGAAGCATAAGAGCACTGGACAAGGGCAAACAAGAAGGGTCGAGCGTATATCTTGGCAAGCCTTAACGAAGTCTTGGCCAAGAAGCATGAGCCCATGCTTACCGTCCATGAGATCATGGAGTCTCTGAGCGGAATGTTCGGACAGCCGTCCGCACAACTCAGGCATGAAGCTCTTAAGTACATCTTCAATGCTCGTATGCAAGAGCAAGCATTTATTTGAGAACATGTTATCAACATGATGGTGGAAATGAACGGATCAAACATCGATGAGGTCAGTCAGATTAGCATCATACTGGAATATTTACTTGAAAGTTTCCTGCACTTTCATAGTAATTCTGTTTTGAACAGGATTGACTACAAATTGACTACCTTGCTCAACGAGCTATAGACTTTTCAATCCTTGTTGAAAATCAAGGAGAAGAAGGGTAAAGAATATGTTGCTTCATCTTCCAAAAAGTTCCATAAAGGTTCGACCTCTGGAATTAAGTATATACCTTCTTCCTCCGACACCTAAAAGTGGAAGAAGAAGAAGGGTGGAAAGAAGAAGGTTGTTGCTAACCCAGAAGTTGATGCTCTAAGGGGTAGATAACCAGTGAGGGTTGACAAGGAAAAATATTTCCATTGCAACCAGGATGGACACTGGAAAAGGAACTGCCTTAGATATTTGGTAAAAGAAGAAGGCCAAACAAGGTAAATGTGATTTGCTTGTTTTGGAAACATGTTTAGCAGAGAATGATGATTCTGCCTGGATTATTGACTCTAGGGCCACTAACCATGTTTTTTTTTCATTTCAGGGAATTAGTTCCAGACGGCAACTTGATGCTTGAGTGATAACGATACGGGTTGGAACCGGACACGTCGTCTTAGCTGTGGTAGTGAGAGGTCTCTGGTTGACTTTGCAGAGCAAATTTCTCATTTTGAATGATGTATTTGTTGTTCCTGATTTAAAAAGAAACTTAGTTTCTGTAAAGTGTCTTTTATAACATAATTATCAATTGAACTTTTCTTTTAATAAAGTGTTTATTACAAAGAATGGTGTTGATATATGTTCTGTTAAACTGAAAAACAATTTGTATGTGCTAAGGTCGTTAGCAAAAAATGCCTTCCATAACATAGAGATGTTTAAAACTGTTGTAACTCAAAATAAACGACTTAGAATTTCTCCTAAGGAAAATGCCCTACATTGGCACCTAAGACTAGGACACATTAATCACAATAGGATCGAGAGGTTGGTGAAGAATGGACTTCTAAGCGAGTTAGAAGAAAATTCTTTACTTGTGTGTGAGTCATGCCTTGAAGGCAAGATGACTAAAAGGCCTTTTACTGGAAAAGGTCATAGAGCTAAAGAGCCTTTAGGGCTAGTGCATTTAGACCTTTGTGTTCCGATAAATGTAAAAGCTAGGGGAGGTTATAAATATTTAATCACTTTTACTGATGATTATTCTAGATATGGGTACATTTATTTAATGCAACATAAGTCCGAATATTTTGAAAAGTTCAAAGAATTCAAGGCTGAAGTTGAAAATGCATTAAATAGAACGATTAAAAGATTTTGATTTGATCGAGGTGGAGAGTTTATGGATTTAACTTTCCAGAACTATATTTTAGAACATTCAATAGTTTATCAACTCTCAGCACCTGGTACACCTAAACAAAATGGTGTATTAGAAAGGAGAAATTGAACCCTGTTGGACATGGTTCGATCTATGATGAGTTATGCTTCCTTACTTGATTCGTTTTGGGGCTATGCAGTAGAGGCTGCAATGTATATCCTAAACTGCATTCCCTCCAAGAGTGTTTCCAGAACACCTTTGGAGTTATGGAATGGTCATAAAGCTAGTTTACGTCATTTCAGAATTTGGGGTTGCCCAACACATGTGCTTGAGGCTAATTCTAAGAAATTGGAACCACGTTCGAGGTTGTGCCTATTTGTGGGCTATCCCAAGGGAACGAGATGAGGTTATTTTTTTATCCTAAAGAAAACAAAGTATTTATACCGATAAATGCTACTTTTCTTGAGGAAGACCACATAAGGAAGCACAGACCCAAAAGCAAAATTATGTTGAATTAGCTTTCCAAAGAAACTACTGAATCTTCAACAAGAGTTGTTGAAGAACCTAGTACCTCAACAAGATTTGTTGAAGTAGGTTCATCTAGTAGGTCAAATCCACCTCAAGTATTGAGGGAACCTCAACGTAGTGGGAGGGTTGCGAATTCACCTATTTGCTATATATTTTTAACTAAAATCCTAGCTATGGTAGCTAATGGGGAGGTTAAGGATCCATTGTTTTACAAGAAGGCAATGAAGGATGTTGACAGAGATGAATGGATCGAAGCCATTGATCTCGAAATGGAGTTTATGTACTTCAATTCAGTATAGGATCTTATAGATCAACCTAATGGGGTTAAACCTATAGGTTGTAAATGGATTTGCAAGAGGAAACAGGGTGTTGATAGGAAGGTGCAAACTTTCAATGCTAGACTGGTGGCAAAGGGTTATACCCAGGTAGAGGGAGTCGATTATGATGAAACTTTCTCGCCTGCCATGCTGAAGTCTTTCCGAATCCTCCTATCTATTGCCTTATATTATGACTATAAGATATGTAAATGGATGTCAAGACTACTTTTCTGAATGGAAATCTTGAGGAGACCATTTATATGATGCAGTTGAGGGATTCATAATCCAAGGCCAAGAGCAAAAGGTTTATAAGCTTAATCAATTTATTTATAGACTAAAACAGACATCTCGATCTTGGAATATAAGATTTTATACTGCGATCAAATCTTATGAGTTTGATCAAAACGTTGATGAGCCTTATGTATGCAAGAAGATCATTAACAGTTCAGTAGTTTTTCTAGTGTTGTATGTAGATTATCCTACTCATTGGGAATGATGTAGGTTTACTGACTACAATTAATAACTGGCTAGCGATCCAATTCCAAATGAAATATTTGGGAGAGGTTCAGTTTGTTTTGGGTACTCAGATCTTTCGAGGTCGAAAGAACAAAATGTTAGCACTATCTCGACATCGTATATTGATTAGATGCTTATCAAATATTCAATGCAAAACTCCAAAAGAGTCTATTGCCTTTCAGGCACAGAGTTACTTTGTCTAAGAAACAGTGTTCTAATACCTCAAGAGGTTGAGGATATGAGACGGATCCCCTATGCATTTGTCGTGGGTAGTTTATTGTATGCAATGTTATGTACTAGACCTGACATCTGTTATGCAGTAGCGATAGTCAGTAGATATCAATCTAATCCAAGATCATATCATTGGATAGCCGTTAAGAACATCCTCAAGTATCTACGGAGAATGAGGAACTACGTGCTTGTGTATGGTTCTAAGGATTTGATCCTTACAGGATACACGGATTCTGATTTTCAGACTGGTAGGGATTCTAGGAAATCCACATTAAGATCAGTGTTCACTCTTAACGGAGGGGCAGTAGTATAGCGCAGCACCAAGTAGGGGTGCATCGTTGACTTCACCATGGAGGCTGAGTATATAGTGGCTTGTGAAACTGTTAAGGAAGTCGTTTGGCTCAAAAAATTCTTGAATCTGTCTCTTATACACATCTAGATGTGTATAAGAGACAGGGGGTGCATCGTTGACTTCACCATGGAGGCTGAGTATATAGTGGCTTGTGAAACTGTTAAGGAAGTCGTTTGGCTCAAAAAATTCTTCATTGATCTGGAAGTTGTTCCAGACATGTCAAAACCCATCACACTTTATTGGGATAATGGTGGTGCTGTGGCTAATTCACGAGAGCCTAGGAGTTATAGGCGCGACAAGCACATAGAGCGGAAGTATCATCTCATCTGAGAGATTGTGCATCGAGGGGATGTGATTGTCACAAAGATAGCTTCGAAGCACTACGTTGCTGATCCGTTTACGAAAGCCCTCACGGCTACAGTGTTTGAGGGTCACCTATAGAGTATGGGTCTATGGGACAGACCACGACTGGACTAGGGCAAGTGGGAGATATTGTACTAGGCGTTTTATGCCCTAGTTTATTGTTTGAATACTTGTATTTTATTATATTGTACATCCCACTAGCTTTAGGTCAAGTGGGAGATTGTTGGGGTTAATGCCCTAAATCTTATAGGGTTCTGTAGTTTGTAAACATTGTATGAGCAAACTCTTATGTGATTAATAATATATGATATTTTATTCACTCTGTCTATAAAATATGTGATATTTTAGTTGCATTAAGCACAAACCATTAAACTAACATCCAAGGTTATCATTTTAACTTAAACATGTATGTGGAGACATGTGATAACGGGCAGAAATGCACGTTATCATAGTGCTAAGTTCTTAAACAATGTTGGATTGCATTGATAAAATATGTTAACTTGCGTCCATTAAGCATCATTTTCATGATATTGAAGCCGCATGCGTTTAGCGCATTAGAATAGTTGATTTTTGTATTTTTGTGCAGAATATGCGTTAACACAATGCAAAGATTGCGATCATAGGAATTCATTGGTCGAGCGCAACTTCACCGCAAGGCTTTGCGTTGATCGAGCTCGCAAACATTAGCCCAAGAAGGATCGCCGCAACTTGTTCAACGCAACATGGTGGGCACATCCCAGTGAAAGGATAATTAAGAGTGATCGGACAGAAAGCTGATGACGGTCGAATCCAAATTAAGTTAACCGATAACAGTCACAAAGTACATTCAGCTTTATCGGTGACAATTATTCGGCGCATCAGTCAGGAATAAAAATTGTCCCATCTGTACAACCAGTAGAGAGAAGCCGCCTTTCACCATGGATGCTCTATAAATACCAAGGGCATTCTTCAGAGAAGGGGTTGATAACAAGTTCAGTAGTTAGATTTCATACTTCAGTTCGCACGTTTGTTCTTAGTTTTCTTTCATTTTAAGGTGGACGCGAGGGAAGAAGTTGTGTCGGCAGATCATTCCGGTAAGCTTGGGAAAGCACCGGAAGCTTCAAGGACAGAGAGAGGGTTGATGCCTCTAAGTAGGAACATCTTTAGATCAGAATAGAGATTTCAGTGTAAAAAGCCTTGGTCATCAAGGAATTGCTACCAGGCTCTCTACCTTTAACTTCCATTCACATTTTGTACTCAACTTATTTATAAGAATGGAATTTCTCTCTATATATCTATTCATTCTCTGTTATTCACGCATGAGTAGCTAAATTAGTTGAATGGGTTGAGAAGTATTTAGCTAGCACAACTAGGGAATCTTCATTCTTTGCGATTATCTTGTTTATGTATGCTTCATTCGTCCATTAGAGATACTCGGGAGGGTAGTTTAAGGACAGGATCGAGACTTGAGAAGGTCAGGTTAGAATCTAGGTTTGGAAGAACCAGATTAGAACGCATAAACAAGAGATAGACGCTTAGGAATGAACACTATTTGTTATCAACGCATCGCATGCATCCTAGAGATAGGATATGATTGTATGCGGTCACCTTGCTTTCATGCATTTTGCATCAACGCATAGAACAAGAATAGAGACTTAGGGATAAGCTCTATGGACACTTTTGCATCCAACACATGCATCTTAGACTTAGGAGCATCACATTTACATTTGAAAATGACTTGCTGTGCATGGTTGTAACATGATCGCATAGTCTGACACATTCTCGAGTAACGCTAGCTAAAGATCTTCTTAACCTGTTCATCGCATACTCATTGCATCTATCAACGCAACTATCTTTACTCAAATCCACAGCCTTTATTTATTTCTTTTACATCAACGCAAACAAAAAACCTAACATTTTATTTATTTACCCAGTTACCACAAAGTTCTTCATAAAAATTATCAACGCAAACCGTTTTCACAAGTCCCTGTGTTCGACCCTGGACTTACCAGGAAAGTCAGAGGAATTTACACTTGGATTCTACTGGGGAAACTTAAGTGCACAACGCAATTCCATCAACGCATATCATCCATATTTTTACTTCATAAAACCTAGCATCAACATGTAGGTGGATCATGTTTAAGTGATAACCTAAATGGTCTGTAGTAGATGGATAAGGCTAGGTACCTTATCCTGGTGACACTACGAGTATGGCCCGCTTTGTAGGTGTTACAATTATTGTAAAGTGCTACAAATGATCTGATCCTGATCATTCATGTATTAGACATATGAGCGGGGATATTTTATACAAAGGAGTTTGTATAAGACCGGACCATGAAATGTTTAGTCTCATTATATAACACCGTTCATAATTGAGACTTACATTTCACCAAGATGACCATAGGTAATATGACCTAAATGTTGAGTGAGTTATGAATTCCTGCCTATGAGGGCGGTTCTTTGATTTATGATGCGAGAAAAATATAATGCATTTCTTATACTATGCGTTGATCTCCATGCATCGATGATCATGCGTTGAACTGAAGAATATATGTTAATCATGTATGCAATGATCATTCGTTCCTATCACAAGTTTTCTTACTTTCTCGCCAAGTATAACGAGATCGCAAGTTTCTCGGGGTGATCCGAGGTCGAACTCAGGGACTTGTAACTAAATGTTGCGAAGCAATGTGATTGAGGCGATGAATAAAAGAATAAGGAAGTTAAAGACTATGCGCTACTCCTACTCCTAACTAAACAGATTGAGAAATGGAAGTATGACGATGAGAATTGGTATAGACGCGACAACTATTAACGCATAATAAGATGCATGGAAAAATAAATAGAATGGTGGAGGGGTTAAATTCTCCGCATCATTAAGCTTGATCGCAAGGGTAATCTCAGCTCACCTCACTAACGCGTCGCACACCTTTCGGTGGTCAGCTGCATGCTTATATCTCTATAATGCATGGTTGTGTTGAACATAAGATTATTCCTATCTCTAGGAACGTTTTATCGACATGAGTGTTCTATATCGAAAAAAATACCAACAAATTTGAAACGATTTATGTATTAACATAGTAGTAGAAAGCGTACCATGATGCGTCCGGACTTTAAACGGTTTAGCTTTAACCATGTTAATAGTCCCACATTATTGGTTGATAGAGAATCAAAGTTGATTTACCAATTAATCACGAACTGCTATGGTTCTTCAATATGATTTCTTCATTTTGTCAGAAGTAATTTGCGGGATCATGCACATTTTCCTCGTTATAAATAGAAAAGTATAGTTGGTTATATCTAACCTATTCTTGAAATAAACAACTTGCACACACTCCTTTTCCAAAAAAAAATCAATACACCAAGCACTACGCTTAGATTTATTGGATTTGTTGCTAAAATATCGGTATTAAATCCGAAACTCTCGGCGGATGGCCAGTAACCCAAAGAAATGAAAGAATCAGTTACATTTTTCATTTGATCTTTTTTTATAGATAAAACTAATTATCTATTTCATTCTATTTTTTTATTTTATTAATTTCCTATTTCGACTTACTTTGCTTAGTGAATTCCACTACTTACTATCTTGGGCAGTTAGTCGCAGCTAATCAGCTCATAGACAAGAATTGCGATAGCTCATAGACAAGCGTTGCTAAAGCCTCACACTAAACAAAGAGGATTAACTCACTATACTCGCACAACGCACACCTCTCAGTGGTTTGCTGCATGTTTCATATCTCTATGCCGCATTATTGAGTATGCTATGACGCTTGTGATCTTTACTTAGTTCGTTGCAATGAAAGTAAGGGATGATAAAGAAGGAGATAATAAAGATGGTGTCGAAGGAAATAAAGAGATGCATTGACTACAAAATGTATTAATGTCTTAAGCCAAAATATAATACAATACAGAGATAAGAAGAGAGGTGGAGGGCTAGATGTAGGAAATCTCTTTCTTCCATCAGATGTATGTCAAGGCTATCGGTGGTGCCATGGATGGGCGGCGGAGTAGTCTCTCTCAAGCTCTATCTCTGGCAAAGCTCCGGTCGTCACTCGGAATGGGTTGAAGGAATGAAGAACTCTCAAAGAATGTCTTGCTCACGCTCTCATCTGTGATCACAAGGATTTGCCTTAAAGCAGAAGCTCGGATACCTTGAATTTGGGCTCTAAGGCTCTATTTATAGAGCTCAATCGCCGACAGCATTAATGGTCCTGCTTTGAATCACTGCCACTTTTGGTGCAATAGGTAAAATGTCAACATCACCTTTTTTAATACTCCCAAGGTATGTGTACATGCTTGTTTTTCTCGAAGTACCAACACATTCCACCTACCTTGTGATCAACCTTCTATCATGGTTATTACTCTGTAGCCGCAACATCCTTGCGATGAACGTATGTGATCACCCTTGCGATGGTCCAGGATCAACACATGTGATCAACTTTGTGATGGTCTGGCTTCAGCGCATGCGATTGATTCTTGCGATAGCTACAAAATAGACATTTTGACACCGTATAACGCATGATTTAGGGTTAGCAAGGACTTTTTGTGTTGATCGATGTAAGCTCATTTTTCACATAAATTCTTAGTATTATCAATGCAGATTCTACTTGTTAGCCCTCATAATTCTAAACAAAAGGCTATAATATATTATATTTCTACCCAATATCAATTCATATGGGTGAGAGTGGTCAGATCATCGACTCAACAAGCCTACCATTTTGAAGATTTATTTGATTGGGGAGTTGAGAATACAGCTACACAAGATAAAATTCACTCATTCCCTGAGGCGGGGATAAGTAGATAAATTGCTCCCTTAAGGGCTGATTCTAGGCTTGAACAATGTGGTGCTACACCCTCTCCTGGTCGGAGAGGGGTTTAGTCATAGTTGGAATATGATTTATTGTTCATTAGAGGGATCAGTGGTACTTAAGGAGTTAGATGTAACTATAGGGGCAAAACGACAATTTGGGCCAACTGTACTTACAAGCAATTTGTGAAGGATCATCGTACTGTTGATTGGTTATATCCAATGGGCACAAAAATATATCTGTAGTGTGAAGAGTGCAGTTGTCGGTCTTTAGTGGAGTGCCCGACAATTAATAAATAGTGAATAATGTAATTAAAGAGTTTAATTAATTATTCATGTACCGTTGGAGCTTCAAGCTACAAGTCCATGAGGTCCTCTTGGTGGCTCAATATGATTAATTAAGAATCAGTTTTTGGATTAATTTGAATTGTTCAAATTAATAGAGGGATTTAATGATATATGATATAATTAAATTGTTTCAATTATATGTGATATAATTGTCATAATGTATTTGATAAATTATAGCTTAATGAGGAGAAATAGATATTTTAATGAGATTCAAATATCGTTTCTATGAATTTGATTCATAGTTGTTAAATTTAATATAAATGTGATTTATATTAAATGTCATATAAAAGAGAAAAGAAACTATAACTTATATTGTATGTAATATAATATTAAATCTATAGGTTATATGTTATATTTGATATAACATATATTTTAATAAATAAATAAATATATATATATATTAAAATATATTTATATAAATATATGTTATATCAAATATCATATTATATATATGTGTGTGTGTATATATATATATATAATATGATAAGTTAGTTATCATATATATATTTATATTAATTATTATTTTCATAATAAAGGAGGGAGTTACAACTCCTTTCCCTTTTTTTTCTCTCCACCCACGTAAGTGGTTGGTGGTTATTTTTGGCATGTAGAAAAAGAAAAGTTTTCTTCTTTTTGTCAGAGGGATTGTCGATTTTGATAGTGAGAAAACAACGGGAGAGTTCTGTTTGTTTTTGAGTTTTTTAGAACACTCTCATTCCTTACTCTTTACCATTAAGTTTTCCCTCAAAACCAAAATAGCCAAAGTCCACCACTCCTGGGTTCTCAACCTGAGAATACCGAGGAAACCTTTGTGGTTATGTTCTAACTTGTTCGAGGTTTTTTCTTAGAGAAAGTCTTTAAGAGTTTCTTGGTGTTGTTCGAGGGAAATTCTTGAAGAAAGTTCTTCAAAGGTGAGGTTTCTAATAATTAGCATGCTATAATTTATAAATGAATTCATATCTTGTTTATTGTTTATTGTAAAATTTATATTCAATAAAAATTGAATTTGGTCGATCCACTTCCGCTCAAGATTCTCCTCCCGAAAGAGTTCCTTCAACCTCGACCTTTTCTCTTCATTGGTCTCCTTGGCCTTAGTATTTGTTGCATCGATCTTTACTCTTTCTTCAACTTGATCTCCTCGACCTCTGCTTTGGTAGTCTTGGCCTTTGCTCTTCGCTTCAACTTAGTCTCCTTGGCTTTGGTTTGGACTCCTCGCCACAATTTGCACCACTAATTTTGGTCCATTGGTCCTGCTCACATCTCTCATACTCATGCTTTGTAAGGGTATGCAGATTATTTATAGAACATTTTCTTCCCACAAATGACACCAACTGTTTATGCCAAATATTGGCTAGGGTTGGAAAAAATCCCCGCGGGTCCCCGCCTCTAACTAGGGATTACGACCAAGTCCACGGTTGGGGACTGGACGGGGACGGGGAGGCTATCCCCGACCCCATCCTCGATTATTTTTTTTAATATAATATATATATAATGTCTAAGTCAGTAAGAGAATTATAGATGAAGAAGAAGTTAGAAGTTTACGATACCTCATATGGAGACATAAAGGGTATATTTATATGGAAAGTTGATCTAGGTTGTTCTCTAGGGTTTCAGAATCGTCTTAGAATAATTTGATGACCTACGGGCCAAAAGGTAGACTTGATTTTATGTTCAACTCGAGTCATCCTCGATCGAGCATCTTGTTTGGGCAATATCACGAGCCCAAAGCGTTCTCTTGAGCCAAGGCATGTGTAATGCAGGCCCTACGAGCCAAGAGGCCGAGCACACTGGCTTGGGCCAAACCTAAGTCAACCATTTTTTCCTTGGCCCATCTTGGTCCTCAGTTTCCACTTTTGGCTTATGTCACACTTCTTTTTTAGACCTTTGTTGTTCCTAAATGTCCACTATACCTTTTGGTCTAAAATCTCCTGTAACAATGTTAAATTATTTTTAAAAAAAATCTATTGAACTATGAGATTGACTTTTGTTGTTGAATTCATAGGTGAAAATATAAGTATTTAAATGTGAACAAATCTAAACATAAACATATAAAAAATAATAATAACACATGAGGTTTCACAAACCATGTTTGTTATCGTATTCCTTCTTTTTACTCCATGCCTCCAATTTTTTCCTCCAACTTTTCTTCCTTTTTTTTTTTTTTTTGGTTTAATCACTCATCCTAACTCTCAAATTTACTAGTCACACGCGTCTAGATTTGTTCACTTAAAAAACAAATAAGAATACACAAATTTTTTCGTTATAAATTTAACCAAAAAGTCTTCAGTGTTGTTTAAAAAAAATTGTAAACATGCAAAATAATTTAAACTATTATGAAAATTGAGGAGCACAACGAGAATACGGATGTGAAAAATAAAATATAATAATATTTTTATATAATAATAATAAATAAATAAAACTAAAATTATAAAATAAAATAACTGAAATATAAAATAACCAAAATCATGAAATTGGATAACATGGAAAATTGGTGGAAGTGAAATTCTCACCAATGTAGGTATGTTCTTAAGATCCACCAAATGTCACTATTTATAGGCAAAATGGCAAGTTGAATGTGAACTTACATGGACACCAAGCATGAATAACTACATGGCACATGGACAACATGAATGGTGACACATGGCTTTTGGAACACTAAGCAATGGACATTTATTTTCTATTATAATATTCATAATACTCCCCCTTAGATGCCCATATATATATATGAAATATGCCTTGTTAAAACCTTACTAGGAAAACCCCAACGGGAAAAACCCTAGTGAAGGAAAAAAATGACATATTTCATATAATACATACTCATTAAAAAAAAAACAATATATTCACTCCCCTTCATGAAAACATCACTTAAGATCACTAAGTCGCCACATTCCAATATTGTGCACCAATGTTTCAAAAGTTGCGGTTGGTAATGCCTTTGTAAATAAGTCTGTCAGATTATCATTCGAACAAATTTGTTGTACAGTGATGTTACCATTTTCTTCAAGATCATGAGTGTAGAAAAGCTTTGGTGAAATATGTTTTGTTTTGTCTTCTTTAATATATCCTTCTTTGATTTGGGCTATGCAAGTTATGTTGTCTTCGTATAATATTGTTAGAGGATTTTTATTAGAAACAAGTCACACGTTTCACAAATGTGCTGAGTCATTGACTTTAGCCATACACATTCTTGACTAGCCTTGTGAATTGCAAGAATTTCAGTATGATTTGAGGAAGTGGCGTTATAGTCTGTTTCACCGATCGCCATGATATAGTAGTTCCTCCACATGTGAACAGATAACCTGTTTTAGATCTAACTTTGTGTGGATCAAATAAATATCCAGTATCTGCATAACCAACTAGATCAAAATTTGATTTATTTGAATAAAACAAATTCATATTGATCGTTCCTCAGAGATAACGAAGTTTATACTTAATTTCGTTCCAATGTCTTTTTGTAGGAGAAGAATTATATCTAGCTAATAAATTTACTGAAAATGCAATATCTGGTCTTGTATTATTAACAAGATACATAAGTGCACTAATTGCACTAAGATATGGTACTTCAGGACCAATAAGTTATTCGTTATCTTCTCGAGGTTGAAATATATCTTTCTTTATATCCAATGAATGGACTTTCATTGGAATATTTAATGGATGTGATTTGTCTATATAAAATCTTTTCAAAATTTTTCCTGTGTAAGTTGACTGATGAACAAATATTCCATCTGTTAAATGCACAATTTGTAAACCAAGGCAAAATTTTATTTTTTCAAGATCTTTCGTCTTAAATTCTTTCTTAAAATATTCTATTGCCTTTGAAAGCTCTTCAAGAGTTCCAATTATATTCAAGTCATCAACATATACAATTATAATAGCAAATCTTGATTGTGATTTCTTTATAAAAACACACGGACATATTGGATTATTTTGATATCCTTCTTTCAATAAATATCCACTCAGACGATTGTACCACATCTGTCCTGATTGTTTCAATCCATATAGTGATCTCTGTAACTTTATTGAATACCTTTCCCGGGAATTTGATGTATATATTTCAGGTACCTTAAGTCCTTATGGGATTCTCATATAAATATCATTATCAAGATATCCATATAAATATGTTGTGACTACATCCATAAGATGCATATCCAAACTTTTATACACAGTCAAGCCAATTAAATATCTTAATATAATTGCATCTACCACCGAAGAGTACGTCTTCTCAAAGTCAATACTAGGTCTTTGTGAAAAACCTTGTGCAACCAGTCTTGCTTTATATCTTATGACATTATTATTTTCATTTATTTTTCTCACAAATACCCATTTGTATCCCACAGGTTTAATACCTTCTGGTTTTCGGACTACAGGTTCAAAAACCTGACATTTTGAAAGTGAGTTTAATTCTACCTCAATTGCTTCTTTCCACTAAAGCCAATCTTTTCTATGTCGACATTCTTCAACAGATTTTAGTTCAAAATCCTCATTTTCAGATATAATATCAAGAGCAAATTATACGTAAAAATATTGTCAATAATTGCATTAGTTCGATTCTATCTTTTTTCTGTCATGACATAGTTTATTAAAATTTCATTATTATCTTTACGTATTTCACCTTCTTCACTAGTCATGTCGAGGATTTCTTTATGGGTATTTACATTCTCAACCAAGTTTTTCTCACTATTAATTATTTTTCGTTTTCAAGGATTTTTATCTTTAGAACCCACTGGTCTACCATGCTTCTGACGTATTCCAGACTCATTAGTGACAACTTGTTGTGTTGGGATATCAATTTATTATAGAACATATGCAGCTGGTATATGTGACTTAGTTACTTTCTTTGCATCTATAAATGCATCTAGTAATTGATTTGTTATATTTTGCAAATAAATTATTTTTTGAACTTCAAGTTCACATTGATCTATACGGGATCTAAATGAGACAATAATGATGCATTCCATGTAATTTCTTTTTCCAACTTCTTAATTCCTCCCCTAACATTAGAAATTTTGTCTCATTAAAATGATAATCAACAAATCGTACAGTAAATACATCAACTATCAGGGACTCAATATATTTAATAATTGAAGGAAAATCATATCCAACATATATTCCTAACCTCCTTTGAGAACCCATCTTAGTGCGTTGTAGTTAAGTAATTGGAACATATACTGCACATCAAAAAATTCTCAGAAGGGAAATATTTGGCTCATGACCATAAGCTAATTATAATGGCGAATACTTATGATAAGTTATTGGCCTAATACGTACAAGTGACACTGTATGCAAAATAGCATGTCCCCATACAGATGAAGGAAGCTAGCTCTCATAAGTATCTTGCAATTAATTGAAAATGTTTTATAAATGATTATGCTAAACCATTTTGTGTATGAATATGAGCTATAGGATGTTCAACACTTATCACAATTGACATACAATAATTATTAAAAGTTTGGGATGTAAATTCACTAGCATTATCAAGACAAATGGTCTTGATTGTATAACCAAGAAATTGTGCTATTAACTTAATTATTTGAACAAGTAATCTTGTAAATGTAAGATGTCGACTTGATAATAAACACACATGTGACCATTTACTAGATGCATCTATTAATACCATAAAATATCTAAATGGTCCACTAGGTGGGTTAATGGATCCATATATATTTGAATGAATTCGTTCAAAAAATGCAAGTGATTTAGTCTCCACTTTAGCTGGTGATGGTCTAATTATAAATTTTCCTTGAGAGCAAGCATCACATGATAATTCATTAGATTGAAGAATCTACTGGTTCTTCAATGAGTATCCATTTAAATTCTCAATAATTCTCCTCATCATTATAGATCCTAGATGACCTATTCGGTCATGCCAAATTGTAAATATGTCTGGATTAATGAACTTCAGGTTCATTGTTACATATGTTTCAATTACTCGTAAATGAGTACAATACAATCCAGAAGATAAAGTAGGCAACTCTTCCAATATACGTTTTACATTTGAGATAGTGGATATGATATATAGATATTCCACATTATTCTTACTATCAGTCTCAATATGATAACCATTGTTACGTATATTTTTAAAACTTAGAAGATTTCTCTTTTATTGATTAGAGAACAATGCATTGACAATTGTAAATTTTATTCATCTAGGCAAAATAATATTTTTTTTTTCTAAAACCTTCGATCAAGTTTGCAGACATGATATTGTATTTACTTTTGCTTTCAACATTGTCAATTTGAAAAAGTATTTTTTATTTATAAGTATTGTATATGTAGTTTCACTGTATGCCAGAAATAAATTTTCTTTGCTCGTTTTTGAAACACCCAACATATAAAAATGATCCATGTTTCTTCAGTAAAAGAAAATAATTACAATAAGAAAAACAACATTTAAAATATACAAAAGTTACTAAAAAAACATGAAGATAGATAAAAGAAAACAACAACATTAAGTCTAGATATTCTCAGTCAAAAGAAACACTTGATGTGCCACCAATTGTGCCAATCTTCTCTTCAGGAGATTCAAAGAAGTCCGCCACATCCAAATTTGTCATATGGGATAGGTCAAATATGTCATTATCCAGGTATGCAAAATTTGCTTTCATATTTTTCTCTTTTTCCTCCAGGGAAGTTTGATAGAGGTTAAGTAAGTGTTTTGACGTACGACAGGTACCTAGCCAATGCCCAGTCATTCCACATTGGAAGAATTTATTTTCACACTCTTCGAACTCTTATCTTGTAGAGCTTTTCCTTTGTGGTCATCATTTTGTGTGGTTCTTTTGAAATTTAAATGATTAGAACGACCATCATGAAAATAATAATTCTTTCTCCTCTGCCACGGTCATGACCTCGACCATGATTATTATTAAAATTCACAGCATTCGCTTCAGGGAATGGTGTTGTTCGAGTTAGTCGAGATTCATGATTTTTCATCAATAACTCGTTATTTTGTTCGACCACGAGAATACATGAAATTAATTTAGAATACTGTTTAAAACCTTTCTCTCGATATTGCTATTGCAGGAGCACATTCGAGATATAGAATATAGAAAATATCTTTTCTAACATATCAGCATTAGTAATTTCTTCTTCGCATAACAACAAATTTGAACTGATTTTAAATAATGAGTTGTAATCACTTAGTGATTTGAAATCTTGTAGCCTCAAATACATCTGTTCATAATGAGCATTAGGAATAATAACTGTTTTTTTATGAACATAACTCTATTTTAAATCTTTTCACAAGATACGGGGATCTTTTATTGTAAAATACTCTATTTTCAATCCCGCGTGGAGATGACGATGAAGGAAAATCATAGCTTTTGTTTTGTCTTGACTGGATGTCGTATTTCCTTCTTTAATTGTTTCTTCCAAGTTCATAGCATCCAAGTGAATTTCGGCATCAAGCACCCATGACAAATAATTATTGTAATTAATGTCGAGGGCTGCGAATTCTAATTTTGTAAGGTTTGTCATGGCAACACTATCACAAAATATTATATTTATATTAGAAATTTAATATGTACTAAATATGCAAAATAATATTTAATTTATTAATTTAATGAAGAGGGAAAAACCGACATATCTTTAGGACCTACCTTTAGTGGAGAAAACGACAGGAGCTCATGCTAATAACGCGTTATGAAAATTGAGGAGCACAACGAGAATACGGATATGAAAATTATAATATAATAATATTTTTTATATAATAATAATAAATAAATAAAAACTAAAATTATAAAATAAAATAACTAAAACATAAAATAACCAAAATCATGAAATTGGATAAGAAGGAAACGGGTGGAAATAGAATTCTCACCAATGTAGGTATGTTCTTAAGATTCACCAAATGCCACTATGACAAAGTGACAAGTAGGATGTGGACTTACATAGACACCAAACATGAATAACTACGTGGCACATGGACAACATGAATGGTAATACATGACCTTTGGGATACTAAACAATTGATATCTATTTTCTATTATAATATTCATAATATAAACCAATTTAATGTTTTTTTTTTCCTTTTCGTGTACTGCTACACCATTACACCTTTTATAATGGAAGTTTTTAAAATTTTGATTAGGTCATATCAACGTGAACTTATAATCTTTCATTCCACACTCTCTCGAGTGAGAATCTACCACGTGTGTACCATAAAGTCATTTTGGTAATTTTTACTGACAATGAAACAACTGGAACTAAAGTTTTCAGAAGCGTAGAAGATTCCATTTCAAATCCAAAATTTGATGTCTTTAATATTTCAACTCCATCTTGATAATTTAACTTCCATCAAAAACCTTTTCACTCTTGGAAAATTTTTCTAGTACAATAAAATAGTATATTTTCCCAGTCATAAATATTTATAGACCTCATATCAATATTAATGTACGTTATTACTACTCTATTTTTAAAAGTTTGTTGAAATAACCTACAATAATAGAGGTTTATCATAATATTGTAAGGGGTTGTTTGGGAAAATGAAATGTAAGCAAGATTATTAGGAATCAGAAGAGTATTGGAATGCATGAAGAATCGAAGACGGAATAGAAATTGGATCTTGAAGTCTGAAAACAATAGGAAAAAGGGTTGGGTTGAAAACTGGGGGAACGGAATGAGTTTAGTATAACAAATAAAGCTCAAAGATGAGTTTTGGATTACAATACTATTACAAACTTGTTCCATTGCGGCCTCAAACAACCCTAAAAGGTATGTTAGACACGTAGGTTTGGAATGGTAAGCCTGATGGTTAGGTTGGGAGGTTTAGATAGCCTCAGTTTAAAAAAATTGTGTTTGGATATAGGTTTGGAAGTCTGAATTTAAGAACACCGTGTTTGCAGTGTTGCTTAGAAAACATGAGAATGAAGTGCAGTTTTATAAATCTTGAATTTGTGAAATGTTTTCTTGTATTTAATTAATTGTTATATTTTATATTAGTTTAAATTTGTCATCTTAATTATTTTAATATAGTTAAGTTTAAAATAAACTAAATAATGATAAATATTTCTCCTTTTTTTAATTTTAAAATAGAGATTTGACTAAAATTATAATTTTTATTTAATTTATTATGTTTAATAATTTGATATTTTGATTTTACTAGGTTTTGAAATAAAAATTTTGTCAATTTAACTAATTTAAATTAGAGTTTATACATATAGTCTAAGTAAGTATACTATTATTTTATATTGCAGTCTAAAGGATTATTATTTTATACAAAAATCGAGTCCAATTTACTTTTTAGCTCTCCTTACTATTCAATTTTTATTAAAAAAAAAAAAAAGTGTCTATATAATAATAACGATATAATAATAATCATCATAATAATAGAATATGTAAGTGATGTTTCTTATAGTAATCGATTTAAAGAGAGTGTATTTTTAAAAATATTGTTGTAATTAAACTAATGACTTTATTTGGGATGACTTAGAAAAAATGGTTTTTCAAAAATTCATTTTCATTTAAATATTTTTGATAAAAAAAAATCTTAAAATAAATATATATATATGTTTGACAACTCTTCCTCAAAAGTATAAAGGGTGAGCAGTCCATCTTCCATGAAAACCGGTGCAGAAACTGCCGTAATCAGTTTAGAAATTTCAGGATCGCATTCGAAATATTCTTGCTTAAACCAAGCAGTCAGTTGCATGTCGGCACAGTCGATTTTGATTTAAACCTAAATGGCCCTGATTCAAATCCTTAGCGTGTGTTTTGTTTGCATGCGTGTGTGAGAGACCGTCCAAATGTGGACGGCCAGACAACGGACGCATGCGGTAGGCATGCCGGCATGGCATGCGGCCGGACGTGCAGGCGAAGGCATGGTCTGCTCTGTTCACAGTCAGTTAGGTTGTGCAGGCGAAGGTCAAGGTGTGATAGTGGGACCTTTAATATTAATATTGTTGTTTTCAAAACTTATTAGAGAAATATTGTTGTTTTGAAACTTATTTGAAAAATATTGTTGTTTTGGGAGTTCGAGGCTAGAGGTCGAACGTTGAGAACTCGATGAACAAAGAAAAACTTGGAAACAATGCATAGGCCGAAACTTTAACCTTCGACAAGGGAAATCTCGCGAATCTTGCTTAGGTTGTCGAAGGTTGAAGTGTCGACACACATCCACCCTCGAGATTGCAGGTTTATTACTTTTCTTTTTCCCTCATAGAGGAAATAAAGTAATGAGATGGTATACTATATGTATTTGTGTACTCGAGCTGCTTCTAACAACCTATGCATTTTTTATCATTTCGAATTAGACGGAGGCTTGTGGGATTGACGTGAGGGGGTGGGGATGGCTATATTTCTGGGAGTGAACTCCAGACGAATATGAAGCTCATGGATACAAGTTATACCTTGGAATAAAAGACAATTCCGAATTAGCTTTGTCTACGAACAAAATTTTGTATATTAGGTTGTCGAAGGTTACACACATTTCGAAACTTCAAAGCGATTAAGGAGATAAGTGGGCTGAAGCAGATTAAGGAGAGAGTGAGATTCAAAGCGAGATAGTAGGAGAGAGCTAGATGTTGAACGAGATTTTAAGAGAGAGCAAGATTCAAAGCGAGATTTTAGGAGAGAGTGAGATTTAGTTTATATTGACTAATCTGATTAACATTGAACTTGGTAAAATGAAATGGTTGAATAATTGAAAAATGAGATTATTCAGGAATACACATTGAATGCTAAGATTACGCATTGAGTTTCTGGTAGTAGATCCATAATAAAAAAAGGTGTTTGTGATTGTTCCAGAAGAAATGAAAGCTAGTAATCATTAATGGAAAAATAACAACAATAACAGAGAGAGCAAGATCTTAGGAGAAAGCGAGAGTGAGAGAACGAGATCTTAGGAGAGAGCGAGATCTTAGGAGAGAGCGAGAGTGAGAGAGCAAGATCTTAGGAGAGAGCGAGATTCTAGGAGAGAGCGAGAGTCTTCACTTTATTTGAACTTTCCATAGAAATATATATAAAAAAAAAGAGAAAAAAGAGCTAATGGTCATACTATAATTGAATAATCATTAGACTATAATTGAATATATTAGATTATTATACTATAATATGAGTATATTATTATTTTTAATTTATTCTTTTTTAGAATTTAAATAAATAATAAAATATTATTTGAATTATTTATTATAAAATGAATTTTTTAAAAAAAAAAAAAAAGAGAACGA
>NC_052358.1:18513338-18516691 GCF_009727055.1 Benincasa hispida
TTGAATAATCATTAGACAACAAATTGAAATATATTAGATTATTATACTATAATTGAATAATCATTAGAGACACAAATTGAATATATTAGATTATTATACATAATGAATAATCATTGGACAATAAATTGAATAAATTAAATAATTAGATTATTATACTATAAATTGAATATATAGATTATTATAATGTAAAACTTATTGATTACAAAAAAAAAAAAAAAAAATTGAATATACAGTAGATTATTATAAAAAAATAATGAATATAAATAAATATAATAAAAAATGAAATAACAATAAAATATATATAAAAAAATTAATATAAATAAATGAATATAATTAAAAAATATTTATTTTTCAATCCCTAACTATCTGGAGCTCGTCTCAGTAAACGAATGACACTTCCTTTGATTATGTCCTACTGGTTATAAAATCCACATCGTTGTCGAGTGGCTGATTCTGTCCAATCCATCTCGTTGTGATAACGTGAATTTTCGATTTACCAGGTCTTCTCAACAACGATGGATCAGGATGTAAACGGGCATATTAGGGTGCGGTGATCTAGTAACTTTATGCGGTACACGGTTGAAATTGAGGAGAGTAACATTCAGCATACGTTGATAATTTGTAGTAGTCCTCAATAAAATCTTCGTAGTTCATGTTAAAATGTGAGCAACGCCATAAAATGCGAGCACGGAATGTCGAATGCTTGCCACTTGTTACATGAACAGTACCACTCGATATGATGACTTTTAGAGATCACTAAGTATGAAACACCTGAGAGAAATTGTAACACACGATAGAGGTGTGTTTAATTTCAGATCGACATGCTGGTATATTGCAGCAGTTGAACAACCCAACAATGGTTGGACGGACCGAAATGTCACCATCGTTTGGTCAAACATATATGTAACGGATCGACATGTTGGTAATAATTTGCAGCAGTGCATAACTTTGCCTAATTTTTGTACGAATGGTCAAAACATATGGCGGACGATGATCCTCTCAATGTTTTCACATTGGTGAGTGGCATCTTCCTGACAGGGTGATGAGACAATTCGGTTTTCAGCAGGATGTTCATCGCCTTGTAATACTAAACCCGTATTACATGATATGACCTAAGGGCTGGAGATTGGCCCGAAAAAAAGTTGTACATTTGGTAGTGCGATGGCACTATCATGCAAGGTCTATTGCAGTGGGGGTTTCTCTTGAACAGTTTGACACAGATGTCACTCCAGAATATATTAATGGGTATAAATATCATAAGGCGCTACATCACTCGTCGGGAGCAGCTGTTGGTCATCTGGTAAATGAATGAATATTATCTAATTTTTTTAAATTTAAATTTATTTTAAATATTGTCTAATTGTTTATAATTCACAGAGATCGAAACAATATAGGAAAGGATTAGAAAGAAGAAGGTGGAATGTGTAATAATTAAAAAAGAAAAAAAAAGGGAAATTTATACGATATTATCGCTCTCTATCAAAATCTCGCTATTTCGCTCTCGCTCTCTCTCATAATCTCGTTTTCGAATTTGATTGGGAAGTTCAATGGCAAAAGAAAGGAGATTCATTAGCTCGTTATTTAGTCAGACTTGTTGTGATGACAGAATCGGTAAAAATTATTCAATAAGCTTTGGAAGGAATTCCAGGGGACCTTAGGAAAATTTAGAAATACGATATTTTGATAGAGGAAGGTCTCCGGAATGATAATTAAACAGATTCAATAATAATGTTAGGAAGGACAAGGTCGAGGATTCAAAGTTCGACGTACAAATGAAAGGAAGGTCGAGGGTTCAAAATTCGACCTATCTACATCGAATTTTGAACCCTCGACTTATTTAAGAAAAACAATAGTTTTACAAATAATTTGAAAACAACAATATTTTCCTAAATAGTTTCTAAGAGGACAATATCCTTTTAATTTTCCCGTGGTAGTGGGTGATGAGTTGGGAGACGTGCCGAGGAAGGAAATTTTCGAAAAAGGAAAATGAAAAGTTGAAATTTGGAGGTTGAAAAAAGTGAAAAATAAAAAGGGAAAAGGCCTAAAAGGGTACAAGTCAAATGGGTTATTTTGGGCATTGAGTTGAGATAGGATGCCTATGTTTGGAGGGCATAGTTGAGTTCATATGTCCGTATATATGATATAATTTTTTAACTTTAAATAATATGTTTTTATGATTACTATTTTTGTTTTGAAACTTTTTTATTCAATAATTATATCATCTTTGTTTGAATAAAATATGTATTGTAATTTTTCTTTTAATTTTTAAAACTTTTCTTTCTTTCTTTTTTGGACAATGAACAACAATTAACTCATTATATTTCTTGTAGAAATATGGTTAAATAAAATGAAAAACTAAAGCGAAATCAAAACTTTTGATTCTAGCTAATTTTTCTCCATAAATTTCATTATCATCTCCTTCTCTTTCTTCTTCTTCCTAATGTTATTCTATATTTTTACTATGTCATTAATTTTTTTTAATTAAATCTCCCCCATCATCATAACGGCCACTGGAATGTCACCACATTTCTTCAACAGTTTCACTTTCATTTCCTCTCAATTTGGAGGATCATTAGAGAATAAATCTCTATTTTTCACTATTTCTTTATAGAAAATGTCCTAGGAAACAAATTTTCATTTTATGATTTTTTTTTATATGTTACATACTTTTCGTCTAAATATTCTTAACACTCATTTGATATGTGAATTCGTTACGTATAAATATTGCACTTAATGTAGACAAAATAATATTTTTTATATAATCAACAATCTTATAACATACTTTAACAGTCATCAGTCTTATGGTAGTCAGAAGTGGTTGTTGAAGTTTATTATTGAAAATGATTTTTGTTGGAGTTTGTAGTCGGAGTTGATTATTGGATCCTAAAGATGGTCACATGAAGATATATTGGAGTTGGTTGTCAAAGTTTGTCATCGGAGGTGGTTTTCGAATCCTGGAGTTGATCAGGCGAAAGTGACTGTCGAAGTTGATCATCAAAGATGATTTTTACTTGAGATTGTAGTCGGAGATGACTGTCAGAGCCCGAAGTTAGTCGCATGAAGGTGGTATTAGAGTTGGTTATTGGAGTTTGTTATCGAAGGTGGTTATCGATGCCTTGAGTTGTTTGTTGGAGTTGCTCGCTCAAAGGTGATCATCGAAGGTGATTTTCATTAGAGTTTGTAGTGGGAGGTGGTTTTTGGAGTCTACGAAGGTGGTTCTCGGAGTTGGTAGCGTAAAGGTGATCATCAGAAGTGGTTGTCAAAGCTTGGAGTTGGTAGTTGGAGCCCGGAGCCGGAGTTGTCATCGGAGGTGGTCAGAGCCCGAAGTTAGTTCTCAGGATGTGATGGTGGTC
>NC_052358.1:18517561-18692659 GCF_009727055.1 Benincasa hispida
AAAAAAAAAAAAAAAAAAAAAAAAAAAACTTCCCTTACTAAAATGCTCAGATTTTGGAGGAATTTCATAGGATTTGAAAGTAAATTATTTATGCCCCAATTGGTAACCATTTCGATTTATGTTTTTGTTTTTGAAAATTAAGCCTATGTTATCCACATTTTTTACAATAATTTGCATATTTCACAAGTACAATGGTTGAATTTTTAGCCAAATTCCAAAAATAAAAACAAATCTATTTTTTTAGGCCCCATTTGGTAACGATTTTATTTTTTGTTTTTGTTTTTGAAAATTAAACCTAATTACCTCCACTCTCAAATTTCTGACCAATGACTTAAAAAACTAAGCCAAATTTTGAGAACTAAAAAAATCCTTTTAAAAAATTGTCTTTGTTGTAGGAATTTAGCTAAGAATTCAACCATTGTACGTCAGAAAGATGCAAATCACTTTAGAAATGTGAATAGAATAGGTTTAATTTAAAAAACAAAAAACAAATAATCAAATAATTACCAAATGGGACCTTAGTTCTAAAAGATTGGCTTGGTTTTTTAAACAATTGTTGAAAAGTAGATAATAAAGGAAGAAATTTGGAGCGTGTCCATAGGCTTAATTTTCAAAAACAAAAACAAAAAAACAAAATGGTTACCAAACGGGGCCTAAAAAAAAGTAGAGTTGTTTATATTTTGAAATTTGACTAAAAATTCAAGTGAAAGATGCAAATCATTATAAAAAAATGCGGATAATATAGGCTTAATTTTAGAAAACAAAAACCTAAAGCGAAATGGTTAACAAATGAGGCATAAATAATTTACTTTCAAATTCTATGAAATCCCCTCCAAAATTTGAGCATTTTAGTAGGAAAGTTTTTTTTCCCCTTCAATTAACACATCATATTTAAAGGTCTATATTAATAAATTTTTAACTTTCTTTTCCTTTCTTATTACCATCTAAACACAAAGTTTTAATTACACTCATTTCAAATTTTTCTCGTTCCAACAAAATAATTAATTTATAATAATTTCTCACATTTTAAATCACAAGATTTAAAATAATTTTTGAAACTTTCTTCAATCCAAATGGAGGGTAAAAGTGTTTTCATTCAAAGTTGGTCGGTGGTGGCTGAAGTTTGACTAAAGTCGGTGGCCGGAAGTTCATTGACAAGTTTGTCGGATATGGAGACCGGAGGTTCATTGGAAGTGACGGTCAGAATTGGCCGATGGCAGCCACGGAAGGTGGTGTCCAAAGGTTGGTCAACAAACTTCCTAAATTAAATTAGAAGGAAAAAAAAAAAAAAAGTAACAATGGACAATGGATTTGGATTTATATTCAAGCTCGTGTGACTTCTGGTTGGGCATAATGCCTAACCCAAAACAAACACCCCCTAAAATTTTCCCCATCTTGCTATCACTGTCAGCTCTCAAGCTCTACGTTAAAAGAAAGAAGAGCGAACCCAAATAGATGAGTTTTATCTCCATTTTCATCCACACAAACTTCAACAATGGCATCTGCATAACTTCCACCTCGTCTCAACTTCCATCAAATTCCTCAGCCATGGCTTTCTTTCTTTCTCCTATCCTCATTCTTCCATCCACATTCGAATTCTCTTTCAGAAACCCCCACGAATGGCCCCTGTAGCCTCCATGTTGAACGGAGCAGCTCTAGCGCCACCGCTCCGTCTTCAGCCAAGGCTGCAACATCCACGCACCTTGCCGTTCACGGTGCCGATGAGCGTGCGAAGGTCGAGTTTCGCTGCCCGCAATGGCAGAGCCGCGACGGTGAGATGCGAGGGAATCGGAATTGGCGACTTCATCGGCGGAGATTTGCTTAAATTCGACCTAGGGCAATGGCTATCGGACGTCGAGGAACACAAAGCCCTAGCTATTTACTCGCCGCACGAAGGCGGCTATGAAGGCCGATACCTAAATCGCCTCCGTTACCAGGGCTACTACTTCCTCGATCTATCCGCTCGCGGCCTTGGAGATCCTGAAACCACTCTCACCAAGATTCACCCTGTTTGCCCTGTCCGTTGAATCGAATCCTTACGGCTAATTCACCTTCGTTATTTTTTTCTAGGGTTTCTTCGATTGTTCTTACTTTGGCTTCGAATTGCAGGCTCATTTGGGGAAACAGCCGATCGCACGGTGGTATTTCCCGCCGGAAGTTGATTACAGGCTCGCGGCTCTGCCTCCGAACGCGAAGGGACTCGTCGTGTGGATAATCGAGGCCAAGGTGAGATTCTTTGAACTGCCATTAACGACTCAGAATCAGCCACTTAGAGAAGAATGGATTACCGAATTGGAAACATTGTTCAGGTTCTGTCCAAGGCGGAGTTGCAGTTCCTTGCTTTGCTGCCGACTCTCCGGCCCAATGTCCGAGTCATCGCCGAGTGTGGGAATTGGTAAGTTTCTTCGCCGCTTTCACGGTCCAAATCGGAATAGATAGTTTTTATAATGGGTTGTTTTTAAATATAAAAAAATATCCAAAATATTTATAAAATATGGAAAAATTTTACAACTATCTCTTTTATTATAAAGTTAGTTTAAATTAGAAAATTACTTTTTTTATATAATTTATTTTGAGATTTTTGAAAATAGAAAAATAATTAAAACTATCTAGGCAAAATATTAAAATCCAATCTTCAAATAGGTCTAGAGATCGATAGAGTCTATGAGTGTTGTATGATAGAATCTATCAATGATACTATGTGATAAAATATTTTATGATTGTCTATTTTCTTTTGCTATTTCTATAAATAGTTTAACTTTTTTTTTATCTGTGATTTTTTCTTTCTTTTTTTTCGCAGAAATGAGACTTCAAAAATACGTTTAACAATGAATATTATTTTGACCAATTCTAAATGTTTCAAAACTTTGATTTAAAAATCAATTTTGAACGGAAATTGAGAGACTTTCAGTCACCAACTTTAAGATTTCAATTTTTGACGAATATTTCAAAACAGAACAAGTGTATTTTAGAAAAAGAAATGGAGAAGTTCATTATATGTTTTGAAATTTTGCCTTCTTTTTTGTTTTAATTCGAGGAATGATGTGTGAGATAAACGTGAAGAAGATTTCAACCGGAACGGCGAAGAGAATATAGATTAACAGCAATTAACATAGTTTGAAGTTAAAATTCTCATTGAAATTCATTTGAATCCAAAGTATAAGTTATCACGAGAGTCTGTGCATTTTATAAAGATTATAAGTTCGTCTCATCCAATTAGGAATCCTCACCATATTATTTTAAGTTGATTTTTCATTTAAGTTCTTAGATTTCATGGGTTCGAAAATTATATTAGATTAACATATAATTTTTTTTTAAATATCTGTGAGTGTCTTGGCCGGTTTACGTACACCTCGACTAATCTCATGGAACAACCCGCTTGATCTTACAACATTTGGGTGTCAAGAAAATTTATTGAAAATTAATTTTTAATAGGTGGTTATCATGGATTGAACTCTTGATCTCTTAATCATTTACGATTTCACTTTAAACTAATTGATAATGAGATAGTAATTCGTGTATCTTATAGAGAATATATTGAATTTTTTAACGTGGGAATCTCAATATGGGAAGATTGACTTTGTTTTGGTAGGAGGAAGTTCATGTGGAAGCCGCTCAAGGAGATTGCAGGAGCTTGAAGACGCTTCTGAATGACCAATTCCTCCATAAACCTGAAGAATATAGACTTTTTTTCTCTCTCTCAAGCAATTAACTCAAATTTGGTTAAATAGTTCAGACCGTAGATTCCACCACTCCAAATTGAAAAGAAAGAAGATTATGAAGTTTTATTATCTAGTGTGATATTATTTAGTGTAAATTGCAAATAATATTATTATACTTTCATGCAATTATTACCTCAAAGAATGACATCCTCGGTGTCAACTGATAATCCACATAGAACATGTAACATTTGACAGACATAGATTCAAATCTTTCACCTTGACATATGGTTGGACTTAAAAATAAATAAATACTCTAAAAAAAAAAAAGATTTAGGGGCAAAATATATCATTTATTTGTGAATAATTTTTGATATTATAAAAAAGTAATTGATCTAAGTTAAATTATAAAATTAGTCTTTAAACTTATAAAAGTGTCTAATAGGTTGTTAACTTGAAAATAGTTTATTAAGTCCTTGAACTTTTAGTTTTGCGTCCAATAACTGTTATGTTGAAAAAATTAAAAATTAAATGATGTACTAGATTAAAAATAAATAAATTTTATGACTAGTGAAAACGTAAATTTTATTTTTGTGTTTAATAGGTTTGTGAATTATTAAAAATATCTAATAGGTCAATGACCAAATAAATAGAAAATTTAAATTTCAAAAATTTATTAAACACGCTAAAGAATCTAGTATTTGCACCCCGTTTAGTAACTTTTTTTTTTTAATTTTTTAAATTGTGCTTGTTTCTTACAACTTATTTCACGATTTTCATATTCCCTAACACTTTATTATAAGTTAAATTCCAAAATAATAATAATAATAATAATAATAGGATATTTGTAATACATAGTAGAATAAGAGAAAAAATATAAAAATATATTACATCTTTAAATTATTTGCAAATATGGATGAGTTGACTAGTCAATCTTTGATTTTTTTTAAAAAAAATTTTTCAATTTCGTCCTCCTTTGTCTTATCTTGTTGTACACTTTTTTTTAGTCTTTTTATTTTTTTTCTCTTCTTCGATTTTTGTTTCTTCCCTCCATTTTTTCATTTTTTCATTTTCTTTTTTTTCTCAGTTTTTGCTTCTTCCCTTTTTTTATTTTATCCTTTCATTTATTCGATTTTTGCTTCTTTCTTTCATTTGTCCAATTTTTGTTTTCTTTGTTTCACAATCTTTCATGCCAAATCTACTCAAGATCTTTTCAATGTAGTTCTTTTGTGACAATCTCAAAATACCTTGAGAACGATCTCGCAGTATTTCAATTCCTAATACAAAAGAAGCATCACCAAGATCCTTCATCTCAAAATTTCTTTTGAGAAATGTCTTAGTATCATGCAATAAACCTACATCATTACTATCTATGAGTATGTCATCGACATATAACACCAGAATGATTGATTTACTCCCACTGAACTTGTGATATACACAATCTTCCACAATGTTCACCTCAAAACCAAATGAGGTTATCACTTCATGGAATTTGTGATACCATTGACGAGAGGCTTGCTTGAGACCGTAGATGGATTTCTTTAATTTGCACACTATAGACTTTGAATTACCAGACACAAAGTTTTATGGTTGCACCATATAAATCGTCTCATCAATGTTCCCATTGAGAAACACAGATTTTACATCCATCTGGTGTAGCTCTAAATCAAAGTGAGCTACCAGTGCCATGATTACCCTAAAAGAGTATTTCGAAGAAACCGGAGAGAGTTTCTTTGTAATCAATGTCTTCCTTTTGAGTAAAACCTTTTGCAACAAGACGAGCCTTATATCTTTCGATATTGCCATGTGCTGTCTCTTATACACATCTAGATGTGTATAAGAGACAGATATTAGCTTTAATAATTGCATACACATAATACAATTAAAGCAACAAAACATGTGAATATTGCTAAATGTCATCAATCAAATTTGAATTTAAATTCACCAAAATATCAATCAAATTTAAATTTAAATTTACCACATTATCAATCAAATTTAAATTCAATACCACAACATCAAATTTAAACCAGATTAATCAAATTTAAACCTAAATTCATAGGCTTATTCATTTAAAAACTCATATTTAAAAAAAACACTTAAATTATCAATCACATTTAATTCTACCAAATTGATTTTCTGGCAGAGGAGATTACAATTTAAGATAAATTTTAAGTGGCTAAGATTGATCTTGTTGATGAAGATCGCCAACACCAACTTTCCATTTTATTGATAGAATCCCACGAAATCAAAAAGAGATCGCTGACAAAACTTCAAATGGACAAATACCAACTCCTTTACATCAGCGACCCAACTCCCTCACGCCGGCAAGACCTATATTTGAAACTTACGACAAGAAAACGAACAAAATCTCGCTGTTAATTGCTTTTGCCAGTTACCGGCGTGAAGTGTGTTTCAGTTTTTTTTTTTTTTAATCTTTAAAAAAAACTTTACTGAATTCAAGGATTTAATCTCATGCCCAATGGAAAACAAAACGAAACCAACAATTCAACATAGAAATTCATGCTCTGAAACCACTTCTTAGGAAAAATTCTTAATATCTATATTGAATAGATAAACCCTAGGATCATTCAAGTCAAATTGTCAAGAATAACATACTGAATTCCATTAGAAAAATTGATGATAGTTTCAAGATGATGATGGATGACTATGTTCTTCCTCAACCAAAACTCCGGATGCCCTTAGTGGGATCTTTGTCTAGATGGGATTCAAGAAAGACTATATACTAGTTCAATTAGGATTCCCATTAAACCCTAATTAACTAGGAATAGTAGGGCCCAATCTAATAAAATAACCCAATGTGATAAGGATTGCTTCTTCTCTTTCTCTTATTTTAAAAATTTTTCTTTCCTTTATTTGAATTTTTTCTTCTTCTTTTTTTTTTCCACAAGAATTATGAGGCTGAGTTCAGTGATAACCACTAATATTTTCTATCATCGATAGCTTAATATTTGATTATATTTTCATAGTTAATAGTCACTTATAAAAATCTATCATTGATAGCCAACTTAGTGAATTTAATTAATAAAGTTGAATCTCGAACTAAAATGTAAGTGGAATGCCTAGAAGTTATCACAGATACCATGTTTATAAGTGATAGAAGTTATCATCGAAAAGAAAAGGGACTTATAAATGTTTGGGAAGGACAAGAAAGGGGCAAAAAGGCGTTCAGTGGCTATGATAGAAGCTACTACTGATAGCATATTACCAGTGATAGAAACTAATACTAATAGCACGTTATTGATAATAGAAGCTACCACTGATAGCACGTTATCGGTGATAGAGAACTATCACTGATAGCACGTTATCGGTGATAGAGAACTATCATTGATAGCATGATATCAGTGAGATCATTGATAACATCTTATCAGTGAAAGAAGCTATCACTGATAATCACAATATGAGTGATGTTAGTGATATCGGTGATAAACTTAAGTGATATCTATATATCGAGTTTCTTTCAAAGGTGATAACCAGTTATAGAAGTTTATCATTGATAGTCTTAAGTGTTAATATTTCGAGGTTGATTCTAACTGGCGAAAGTCTATAAGTGATAACGACTGTTAACTGCTATCAGTGATAACCATGATAAAAGATTATTAGTGATAACTACTATGGTAATCAAAGTTGTTGGTCTTCTTTCAAAGTTGATCACTATTTATAAATCTATCATTGATAGCCATTGATAGCCTTAAGTAATAATATTTCAACATTGATTCCAATTGATGAAAGTGAATCAATGATAGCTACTGATAATTGATAGCAAATTAAAAGCTAATATTTCAAGATTGTATTAATTTTTCTCAAATTGAAAGCTATCGTCGATAGCAACTATCATTGATAGTAATTGATAGAAGCTATTAGCGATAGCAGTTATCAGTGGTTATCACTGATAGCTGCTATCAGTGATAGCCTTTAATTTGAGAAAACCGGGAAGAAGCGAACAAAATGGTTACTAGACATGGGTTTTTTAGTCTTTTACCATTTTTTTTACCTATATATGCAATTATTTTATCCTTGTACTACATATTATATTATTTTGGGCTTGAATTCTATTTATGCAATTAACCCTTTAAACATGAACTTTTGTAAGTATATCATTTTACACCATTCTTCTACTTTGTTTCAAAATATCATGTGATACTTATAATTGTTTCAATTAAACTCTCGAACTTTCATAAATGAATTAATTTAGACTCATTATTAAAATTATATATGAAAATTATTAATGCATTAATTCTTACATGTGTAGACTCCTTCAAATGTAAGAAAAATTGATGTATCAATGATTTTTAAAGAAAATATTAACCGAGTCCAAACTAGTTCGTCTATAAAAGGCTAGAAGTTTAATTGATAAAATTAGGAGTCCCAAAGAATGCTTATTCAAACACAATGTTAGTGATGGTATAAATTGATAAACTTACATGAGTTCACATTTGAATTGCAACAATTATTAGCTCAATATTTTAATGGTTAAAAAACATTTTTCATCCCTAGATTTTCATGAAAGTAACAAGTTAATCTCTATTGGAAATTTTTTTATTAAAATAAAGTGTCAATTTTTATTATTTAATGACGTCGTCATTATATTATAAATAAGTTTTATTCCCTTTATTAATCTACACATATAAGAAATTTTATTAAATCATAGGAACAAAATCATTATAAATTAAAGTTTAATAACTAGATTGTTACTTTCCGTTCGTAAATCAAAAGTATCTATTATTACAATCTCAAAGTTTAGCAGTAAAAATTAATATTTCTATTAAAAAAACAAACAAACAAAAGGTCAGAAATGGATCCTGGGCATGCAACTCAAATGAAAAACAGGCACACAAACAAAATTATCCTTAAGAGTGGCTAAGATTTACAGCCTTTTCGAAATAAGATTTACTTTTACCATACTAAATTACTCCAAAAAAACTGCCTTTCGACTACAAATGTTTTACGAAATCCTCACGCCATCAAAATTCATACTTGATTAGAGAGGGTAAAAAAGGCTAGTAAATAAACAAATTAAAGCTACATACAGCTTATACTTTTGCTTCTGCTTTTGTTACGGGTGGCAAGAAAGCCTCCCACCATCCATATTCATACTTGGAATAGGGAGCCACCCATTTTTCAGGCTTCTCAAACTCGAGGTTCGTCGGGGTAGAAGCCAATGCTTCTTCTAAGCTGTTGGCTTCATAGCTTTCGGCTAAAACTCGGTCCAGTCTCAGCTTCATGAACCTGCACATATCAACAAGAAAAAGGGACCAAAATAGACTGTCAAGCAAAGACTTTGTTACAGGAGATGCAAGAATGTTTGAGTTTTTAGGTCATTTTACAGTGTTTGTAAACATTTCTCTCCTATGGTATAATATAGGTTAAAATAATAATATCATTTTGGTCCATTTACTTGTCGGGTTCCATTATTTGGAACGAATTTAAAGATTTGAAAGTACATAGACTAAATTTGAGCATTTTTTTTTTACTAAAATTGAACAAAACTTAAACTACAAGAACCAAATTAGTATTCAAAACCTATGAAATATTAGGTCAACATGAGGCATTTTACATGAAGTAATCAACAGAAGAGTTTGAGTTATCAGTTTTTGTAGCAAAACAGCTTCACACATAACAAGATCAGTTTGCATTACAGAATCTAAAGAAAAGTAAATGTTATTCGGTCAGCATGTGCAAATGACAAACCACTGGAAAATTAAGACGCAATGCAGCTTGTGATTGTATTCAAGCATCTAAGAGTCAAGAAAACTTGTTAGCTAGCCAGTTGTTTGCAAGATCATTTTTTTCTCTAGTTTTCCATATCCCTTTTCCTGTTGTAAATCTAAACACAACATATGATTGTCTCCATCTCTTAAATAAAAACTATGAGTATATATATCAGTGAAAAGCATACGAATATCCGTCGTAAGGCCTCGGATGATTAGTTTTTTCATGATAAAATTTCCAAGAGTCAATGACCTGCAAGAACTAAATATACTAATGCAAATGGGAATTGACCATAATACCAGTCATTAGACATTAGGGTTATGCCCACAATAGTAAGATTGTAAGATCTGAATCCTCACCCTTTATTTAATGGGCTAAAGTATAAAAAAATATCTCTGCACCATTATACCATTTCATGTCTCAATTTTTCTCCAAAATTCTAAAGAAGGATTTCTCCTCCAAAGGTAGTTTGAAACTTGCATCCAAGATTCTAAAGGATTTCTATTCTAGATTAGTATTCAAACATTTATGCAAGGCCAAGGGTAGTATTGCAACTTTTTGAAGTATAGGGGTATATTTGAAACAAAGAATAAAGTTTGTTAAGAGGTCTATATATATATATATATATATATATAACTTAGCCTATTTAATAATGTAATGTTGTAAATAGAAACCAAGAATGCGAAATGAAAGGAGGCAGCTTACGTAATCCAGGTACTATTCGTTGAAACAAGAGCAACGGCAGGTCTCTGCAATCTCTTTGTGATATTAGGAAACTTGTCCAAGAATTTAGGTTCAATGACCAGCCAAAAATCCTGCTCCTTGTTACGCTCGCCATAGTTCCGAAGCCGCTCGAAGAGAAGTTCTTTGAAATGCTCCTCTTCATCAAGCATAAACTTCGCATTTGCAACTACAAAATAATACTTGTTCGATTCTTGCTGCGTTGGAAACAACATAAAAACCAGTGAACTTCGCTAGAGCGATTTAGGGCAAACGCAAAACGCACAAACAGCAAGACAAGTTAAGATCGAAACCGCGGTTAAATTTAAACGAATCGACTTCGAAAATGCATACAACAACCCTAATTTCCATGGATATCAACAATTAATTTAAACTTAGATATGAACAATAACGTACATCGTCGGAGTTCAGAAATTGAAGAGAAGCGAAATGCGGAAGAAGCTCAGAAGCTAAAGAATACCTTGTCGGCCGAATCGGAGTTAACGGCGGCGATTTCTGTGTTGAAAGGCGAAGAGAGAGAAGAACCTGGTGGAGACAAGAAGCAGGAGCTGGAAATAGAAGAAGAAGGCAATCCCAAAGGCAATGAAATCGTTCGGCAGTGGCTGTGGTAACCAATTCTGGAGCTCGCAAGAGATTTCACGGCAGTACAATGCGTTGGAGTAGCCATAGCGGCTGAAGATGAGCCCATAACAAGATTTACAGTGCCTAACATTTGGCCTAACTGCTTCTTCTTCTTCTTCCTCTTGTTATTGGAGAAATTTGAGCAATTTGAGCAGAGCAATTTGAGCAGAGCAAAAATGGATGAAATGGCTAACTAAATTAATCAGCAAAATCTACAAACAGAGTCACGGAACCTTATCTAGTTATCTATTACAATGTCAAATTACCATCTTGTCCACTCTACTTTACGCCAATTGGATGAAGAATTGCAATTCACTTGAGTTTTAGATTCAATTATTTTGAAAAGTTTGATTTTTACTTTAAAAATTATTTTAAAAATACATTTTAATTTTATTTTTGTAAATTTAAATATCGTTTCGTATACTTTAAAGTCCTGCGTTTTTAGTCATTTATATTTTTAATTGTCCAATTCTAATTTATATCTTTTAACAAATTTTGAATTTAGTCCTATAAAAACCTACTCAAATACTTTTCGGCTAGTTTAGTTTACATAATAAACTTTATATCTTGTAACGGTCAAATCGTATGTGTTATAAATACCACTAATCAGAACAAAACAATATAGAGTTCATCGTACTTTCTATTTTTCTATAAACTACAACTACTATGAGTAATCTTCAAGTGAGGAAGAAAAGGAATCTTTCTATGGACGTAGGCTTATTGGCCGCACCACATAATTTTGTGTGTTCCTTCTTCTTCTCTTTATCTTCTTCTTCATTCTTCATCTATTTCTCTACAAATCAATGAAAATACGATTTTATAATCAAATCACAACGTTTTCAAAGTATCGAGTTGCAAAGAGGAGCATAAGATTATAGCTACTCAGCTCATAGACAAGCATTGTGATAGCCTCGCACTAAGCAAAGAGGATTGACTCACTATACTCGCGCAACGCACACCTCTCGGTGGTTTGCTACATGCGTCATATCTCTATGCCGCATGATTAAGTATGCAATAACTCCTGCAATCTACATTTAACTCTTGTGATGAAAGTAAAAGATGATAAAGAAGAAGATGTTGATGAAAATGGCATTGAAGGAACTAAAGAAATCAATTGATTACAAAATGTATTAATGTCTTAACCCAAAATGTAATACAATACAGAGAGAAGAGGAGAGGTGGAGAGCCAAATGTAGGCAATCTTTTGCTTCCATCATATGTGTGTCAAGGTTACCGGTGGTGAAATGGATGGGCGGTGGAGTAGTCTCTCTCGAACTCTATCTCCAATAAAGCTCCGGTCTTCAATCGGAAGAAGTTGTAGGAATGAAGAATCCTCAAAGAATGTCTTGTTCATGCTCTCGTTTGTGATCACAAGAATCTGCCCAAGGCAGAGACTCGGATGCTTTGAATTTGGGCTTCAAGGCGTTATTTATAGAGCTCAAACGCTGACAGTATTGATAATCCCACTCTGATTAGTTGCCATCACTGACGCGGTAGGTGAGAATGTCACCGCTGCATCATGGTCAACGACCAGGAAGCATGTCAAATATATGTTGATCCAAGGCATATGTTCATATTCGTTTCTCATGAAGGATTAACGCATTCCACTTATTCTTTGCGATCATACTTCTGCCATGGTTATCACTATAGTTGCGTAGTGCATGCGACCAACTTTTCTTTATTGAGATCAACGCATGCTCTCGATTTCTGCGACAACTACAAAAATAGACATTTTAACGTAAAATAACGGATGATAAGGGGTTAGCGGGAATTTTTAGTGCTGACGACGCAAGCTCATTTTTCCACATGAATCCTTAGTCATATTAACGCATATTTTGCTCATCAATTCTCATAATTCTAAATAAAAGGATGCAATAGCTTGTATTTCTACAAGCTATCAGTCTCTATGCAACTAAGGATTTGCCTAACAAGATGTTTTTAAGGGAAAAGTTCTTCACATTTAAGATGGATTCTGCTAAAACACTATTAGACAATCTGGATGAGTTTAAGAAGATAGTTTCTGAGTTTAAGAGCCTTGGTGAAAAGATTGGTGATGAAAATGAAGTCTTTGTTTTGTTGAACTCTCTACCCAAATCCTATAAGGAGGTAAAGAATGTCTTGAAATATGGCAAAGAGTCGAGTTATCGCTGTTACAATTATTTTAGCATTGAGAACTAGGGAGTTGGAGCTTCATACAGTAAAAAAGGATCAGCCTAGTGCAGAAGGGCTATTTGTCAAGGGCAAGAACAAGCAGAATCATTCTAAAATGACTAAGAATTAGTCTGGTGAAGAGCATAAATCAAAAACCAAATTGAGATGTAATTACTGTAAGAAGAAATGACACTTAATCAGGGATTGCAACAGTTTAAAACGAAAAAACCAAGAAAAAGAGAAGGATCAGAAAGGAAAACAACTAGAAGCCTCAATGGTTGAAGGGTCATATTTCTATTCTGATGCTTTAGCCTCTACTAGAAACAAAACCAACCAAATAAGTCCTCTTGGGAAGCATGACTGGGTACTTGACTCTGGTTGTACCTATCATATGACACCCTTTAAACCTTGGTTTAATACCTACAAGGATGTGGATGGAGAATCTGTATACATGTGGAACAATGAAGTCTGCAAAATCAAAAGGGTTGGTTCAGTATCCTTAAAGCTAAAAGATAAATCAATCAAACTTCTTAGAAATATGAGACATGTACCTTTACTCAAGAGAAATTCAATTTTTGGGTATGCTTGACTCTATTGGGTGTGAGTGCAAAGGAAAGGGATGAAATCCTAGAAATGATTAAGGATTCTAAGGTAGTTTTGGTAGGTGAAAAAGTTAATGATCTCTATATAGTAAAAGAAGTAGAGATGATGACTAGTGCCTACATTGTTTCACAGCAAATTTGATAGAGGCATGTTGGGGTTGATGCCCTAAAGTCTCGTGTCCTGCAGTTTGTAAAAAGTTTGTATGAACGTTTGTGTTGTTAATATATGATATTTATTTCACATCTTGTATTTTTGCTCATTTGATTGTTTTATTTACTTTACCACAAACCAATAAATACAAAATCTCTGGTTATCTATATGTGACTCAAGCATATATGTGGTGACATACAAGTGGATCATGTCTTGAGTGATAACCAAAATGGTCTGTAGTATAAGGATATAGGAGGGAAACCTTATCCTGGTAACGCTACGGATGCGTCCCGCTTTGTGGAATGGTCACAAGTGTTGTGACTTGTCATAGATGGTCTGATCCTGATCATTCGTGTTAGGAAAATGCGAGCGGGGGCATCCTATACAAAGAGTTTGTATAAGACCTGACCACAAAATGTTAACGTCTCGTTATATAACACCATTCATGACAGAGACTTCACTTCACTAGGATGACCATAGGTAATATGACCTCAATCCTGAGTGAGTTGGGAACTCCTGCCATTGAAGGCGGTCCTTTGATTTGTATGGGTGCGAGTGGCCAGGTCGCCGATTCAAACCTACCATTTTGGGGATTCCTCTGATTTGGGAGCTGGGAACTCAGCTACATAAGATCGAATTCACTCCTTCCCCGAGGCAAGGGTAAGTAGATAGATAGCTCCCTTAAGGGATGATTCCGGGGTTTGAACAATGTAGCACCACACACCTTCTCTTGGCCCGAGAGGTGTTCACACATAGTTGGACTATGTTGTATTGTTCATTAGAGGAATTAGTGGTACTTAAGAAGTGAGATATAACTACAGGGACAAAATGGTAATTTGGCCTAGCTGTACTTATGAGCATCTGTGAAGGGTCATTGTTCTCATGATTGGTTATATCCGATGGACACAAAAATATATCTGTGGAAAGAAGAGTTTAGTTGTTGGTCTTTAGTGGAATGCCTGACAGTTAACGGATGGTGGATCTCGTGGCTAAAGATTTTAGTCAGATATTCATGGACCGTTGGAGCTTCGAGCCACAGGTCCATTAGGTCCCCTGGGTAGCTTGGATAAAGTTGAGAACCAGTATTTGTGTTAATTTGAAATGTTCAAATTGATAAGAGGAAGTTCGATTATATATGATATAATTTAACTGGTTAATTATATATGATATAATTATCTAAATGTATGAGATGCATTATTTTGGAAGAAATTATGATTTATATCAAGTAAAGGAGAAAATATTACAGTAGATATGTAATATTTATATCAAGTAAATGAGACATAAATATGATTTATATCAAGTAAAGGAGAAAATATTACAGTAGATATGTGATATCAAACTATAGGGTAAACATATAATATGGTTATATTTATTATTAATTAATTAGTTAATTATATGATAATTAAGCCAAAAATCACGTTTGGACGTGGGTTAGTGGGAATGAGTCGATTATTGTAACCGATGAAACAAAAATGGAATTGTTTCATTTTTTGAATCGTTCGTCAATCATCTAAAAGAAATCGTGAGAGCGTGTTGGTAGTATTGTAAATGATCACTTAAAAAATCGAGAGCCTATACAATAGTTGTCTCGCGCCTAAACGATCGCACGCTATTTCCTACACGATCAGATAGCTTCTTTAAACGATCGTATAGTGTGCTGATTTTGCTAAACGATCATATACCTTTTCCTAAACGATCGTTCAGTAAAATCTACGCGATCGTGTAGCTTCTCCTAAACGATAAGCATTTCACTATGCAATAGCACCTTTTTTCCCTCCCACTTGCTTATCGCCTACACGATCTGGTATTCCTCCTTCCTCTACCAAATTCACCAAAGATCACACTTTGGGTTCTCACTCCGAGAATACCCGGGACTTTTTTCTAGTGGTGTTGTCCTCATGGCGTTCGTGTTCACGGTTATTTGTGTTGCTGTAGTCGATGCTTCCACTAGGTGTTGGTAGATCGCGTGGAGGTTTTTCACTGCTTGGAGTGTCGAAGTTTAAAGAACGTCTTCAGCTGGTATAACACTCTTTCCCTTGTTATTTTGTTGTTCACAGCATGCCGATAATTGGTGTTTGTTTGCATAACTGTATGTTTTGAATGTATAATGTGTATTTCGGTCACGGTGAGATCGGAGCAATCCGAACGTGCTCATGGAACTCTTCGGTAAGAGATTGATGCGTTGTAAATTGTGATGCGATTATGGTATGAGTTTGCGGTGATGTATTACGCGTTGCACATGTAAGTTTTCTTAATAAAACCCAAGTATAAGCCTCACTAGGTTTCCTAGTAAGTCCAGGGTCGAACACAGGGACTACTGAGTAAATATGCGACAGTAAATTTGATTTTCTTGCGGTGGCGAAAACAAATAAGTTAGATGGTATTTTATTTAAGAATATTTTCTATGTGACGGAGTTCGAATAAAGCGTTGATGAAATTGAGAATTACAATGAGTATGCGATGAACGGGTTGAGAAGAGATTTAGCTAACATTTCCTAAGATTACGTACAAGTTATGCGATCATGCTACATACAAACAACAGCAGGTCATCTCTCAATGCAAATGCCATAATTCCTATTCCTAGGACGCATGCGATGTATACGAAAATGTCGATAGGACTTATGTCTAAGCCTCTATTCTTGTCTATGAGATGATGAATGATGCACACATACACAAGGTGACTACATACTATCATGTCTTGTTTCTAGGGTGCATGCGATGCATTAATAGCAATAGAACTTATGTCTAAGTTTCTATCTCTTGCTTATACGGTTCTAATCTGACTCTCTCAAGCCTGGATTCTAATCTGACTCTCTCAATTCTAGATTCTATCTTTAGACTACTCTCTCAAGTATCTCTAAAGGGTGAATGACACATACATAAGACAAGATGATCGCATAAAATGTAAATCTTAGGTCATGCTAGCTAAGTACTTCTCAACCCATTCGGAAATTTAGCTACTCATGTAAAGTATGGAAGAATGAACATAAGTTGGAATGAGATTTCCATTTTCTATAAATAAAATGCTGAATACAAAATAGCAATGGAATGTAGAGATAAGAAGCCTGGTAGCAATGTATTGCTTCCCGTGGCCTTTTACACTGCCTTTTTCAGTCCAACTCTGTCCATATGAATATTCTTGCTTTCGCAAGTGTTGGCCCTCTCTCCCTTTGTAGCGCTTCCCGGTAATCTCTCGACCTGCCCGAGAATGATCTCTCAGCTTCTTCGTCTCTTAGCTCGTCTCAATCTTCTAAGTATGAATATGAACAGACTAACGGTTCTCTAACTTATTCTCTATATGATATATGGCGATCCCCGGTACAATGGTGGCATTCGGTATTTATAGATTCAAGGTGAAGCAGTCTTTCTCTCTAATGATTGCAATGATGGGCGGTCATTAAGTCTCCTACTCTGATGCGTCGATTAATGGTCACCGAAAGTTGAGTGTACTTGCTACAGTATGGCTTTAATGGCTTGTCAACTAAATTTGGATTCGACCGTCATAAGCTTTCCGTCCCATCATGATTTATTAAGTTTTCATCTTGATGCGCAGTCTTTATGTGGCCACCTTCTTGAGCGACTCCTTACGATTGCATACGATCGCATGACTTTGCGATCGTAATCTTTCAAACGCAGCGGACGCCTAATTCCTTGGATCATAATTTTACTTGTGCAAACACATTTTTTTTTCTGCACAAAATAAGTAAATGAACTGCTTTTATGCGATGGGCGCATGCGATCACAATTTTCTCAGTTTAACACTTTTGGACATGATATTGTCTATTTTTACCGTCGCATTCCCCCGTTGTTTTACTTATTTGAGCTATAATAACGTGTATTTTTACCCTTATCAAAGATCCTTCAAGACAGACTATATCAATACAAAAAGGATGCAAGTGTTGAGTTTTATGTTCTAAAACTCATTGTTTGTAAATAGTAGAACTTATTATGAAAATTCAATAAGTTGTTATTAATATATTGTTTTTTTAGAAATCCAATAAACCTAAGTCCTTGACTATTACATGAGTACTTGAACTTAT
This sequence comes from Benincasa hispida, assembly GCF_009727055.1. Classification (NCBI taxonomy): domain Eukaryota; kingdom Viridiplantae; phylum Streptophyta; class Magnoliopsida; order Cucurbitales; family Cucurbitaceae; genus Benincasa; species Benincasa hispida. The sequence continues at coordinate 18,535,257 of NC_052358.1, forward strand.
GTGGAGACATACAAGTGGATCTAGTTCGAGTAAATAGTCAAAATGATCTATAGTATATGAGTAAGTTTGGGTGCCTTATTCTGGTAACACTATTGAATGCGACCTACTCTTGTAGTTGTTACAAAGAGTTGTAAAGTGCTACATACGAAGTGATCCTAATTTTTGCATGTTATGACATGAGGAGTGGGACGTCCTGTGCAAATGAGTTTTGTACAAGATCGGACCACAAAATCAGTCATTCTTACTTTATAACGATGTTTACTGTTTAGACTGATTGTTTCAAAGCGATAGCTAGGTAACTTGACCTTAATCCTGAGCTAACTATGAACTCCTGTTTATTCGGGATTATCCTTTGATCTAAAAACGTGAGAGTAGACCAACTGTCTCTGCTCAATAGCCTTCCCATTTTGGTGATAGATCAGATAAATAGCTGGGGACATAAGGTGCAAGACGGAATTCACTCCTACCCGATTAGGGTTAGTAGAGAGGTTATTCCCTTCAAGTGTTGATTCTGGGTCTTGAACAAGAGTTCTCACCCTCTCATTGGCCCGAGAGGGATTCGATTTATTGATTGGATCACAAATAAATTGTTCATTAGGGGATTAGTGGGACTTAAGGAACATGAGGTAATTTCGGAGGTAAAACAGAGATTCGATCCAGCCGTTATTACGAATAACCTGTGAAAGGTTAACTTACTAATCATAGTTATATCGAGTGGACATAATATATCTACAATGAGGGGAGTTTAACTATGGGCTTTAGTGGAATCACCCATTAGTTAACAAATGGGGGTTAGTTCGGTCTAATGAGTTTAGCCGATTAATCTCGGATCCTTGGAGCCCATGATTTGTAGATCCGCGAGGTCCCCCTACTAGCTCGTAAATGGATTAGCTCTAGAGTAGTGTTATAAGTTAATTTGAAGTGTTCAAATTAGAGTTAAATGAAATTAGAGAAATAATATTTAAATATGATTTAAATATATGAAGATGAAATTGTGTAAAATTAATTTAATTTTTTATATTAAATTCATTAGAATTATTTAAATTGTTTAAATAATTATTTCTTAATTTTATTAAGAAAATTAATAATATTTTCAATTTTATTAAAAGAATTGATTTATGAAATCAATATTTGATAAATTGAAAAAGAAAGGAAAACACAAATTGGAAATTAAGCATTTTCCATTGTCTTCATCAAGTAGCTCACTAACAACCCACTTCTCAAGCTTCATTAAATTCCAAGCATGAGCTGCATCTCATGCAGCTAATCTCTTTGCATGATAGTCTACAATATATTGAAGAGATTTGAGTGAATTTGAAGTAATGCAACCGATAGAATTTCTCTGAAAAATTCGTATGAAGAAGGATGTTCTTCATTTGGGTTGTTGCTGTGAGTTAGTCTCCAAATTCTCTTAATTCAAGCTTATTTTGAGTCCCACAACTCAATCTAGAGCACCAAGAGTATAGTATGGAAGATTTTGGGTGGTCTACAACAAGATTCAGAGGAGATTAATAGTTGGTTTCAAGATTTTAGGAAGTTCTACAAAGGTATGTCACGAAACCCATTTATTTCTGCTGAAGCATGTTTTCATTTCTGCAAAAATTAATCAATTAGAGTGCTTATGGATCCTGATCACTTTTGTTGCACGATGGCATGTTCCAACAGCAAGCACTGTCTAAACAGTGTATACTGCCCAAAGGGATTAGTGAGCATCTTTCCTTCTTTGAACTTGTATTTTAGGGAAAGCTACCAGACAGAGTTTCACAAAATCTCAGCAGACCACCAAAGGAATATTGGACTATGTTCATTATGACCAATGGGGACCATCTCCTTATTGGGTTTTATGTCCTAAAACTCGTGGTTAGTTAGCAATAAAACTTATTCTGAAAATTCAATAAAGTTGTTATTGAATATATGAATTGCTTATTTCATTTTAGAAATAAATCCAATAAACTAAAATATCCATGACTATTACATGAATACTTGAACTTTATGTAAAGACATAAAAGTGGATCAGGTTTGAGTAAATAATCAAAATGATCTATAGTATATGAATAAGGTTGGGTGCCTTATTCTGGTAACACTATTGGATGCAGCCCACTCTGTAGTTGTTATAAGGAGTTGTAAAGTGCTACAGACGAAGTGATCCTGATTCGTACATGTAATGACATGAGAAGTGAGTGCGTCCTGTGCAATTAGTTTGTACAAGATCGAACCACGAAATAAGTCACTATTACTTTATAACGTTGTTTACTGTTTAAGACTAACTATTTCACAACGATGACCTAGGTAACTTAACTGAACCCTGAGCTAACTATGAATTCCTATTTATTCAGGATTATTCTTAGATTGGCATAGGTAAGGGTTGGCTCAACAGCGCCGACTCAATAAGCTTCCTATTTCAGGGGTAAGACTGGGTAGATAGTTGGGGACATAGGGTATAAGATAAAATTCGCTCATACCCACTTTTAGGGATAGTAGAGAGGTTATTCCCTTAAGTGCTGACTCCGGGTCTTGAACAAGGGGCCTGCCCTCTCATTGGCCTAAGAAGAACTTGGTTGATGATCAGATCACAAACATATTGTTCATTAGAGAATCAAGTGGGACTTAAGGAACAAAAGATAATCTCAGGGGTAAAATAGCCATTTGACCCATTACGAACAACCTGTGAAAAGTTAACTTACTAGTCATGGTTTGTATCGAGTGGACATAATATATCTACAATGAGGGAGTGCAACTCTGGGCTTAGTGGAGTGACCCAGTAGTTAACGAATAGGGGTTAATTCGGTGTAAAAGAGTTTAGCCAATTAATCTCGGATCATTTGAGCCCATGATCTATAGTCCACGAGGTCCCCTACTAGCTCACAAATGTGTTGGGTTGATGCCCTAAAGTCTCGTGTCCTATAGTTTGTAAACTGTTTGTACGAACGCTTGTGTTGTATAATATATGATATTTATTTCACATCTTGATTTTTGCTCAGTTGTATGTTTTATTTGCTTTACCACAAACCAATAAATCATAAATCCCTGGTTATCTGTATGTAACTTAAGCATGTATGTGTGTGACATATAAGTAGATTATGTCTTGAGTGATAACCAAAATGGTCTTGTAGTATATGATATAGGAGGGAAACCTTATCCTAGTAAGCTACGGATGCGGCCCGCTTTGTGGAATGGTCATAAGTGTTGTGACTTGTCACAGATAGTCTGATCCTAATTATTCGTGTAGAGGACATGTGAGCGAGGGCGTCTTATGCAAAGAGTTTGTATAAGACCTGACCACGAAGTGTTAACGTCTCGTTATATAACACCGTTCATGAACAAAGACTTCACTTCACTAGGATGACCATAGGTAACATGACCCCAATCCTGAGTGAGTTGGAAACTCCTGTCATTGAGGGTGGTCCTTTGATTTGTATGGGTGCGAGTGGCCAAGTCGCCAATTCAAACCTACCATTTTGGAAATTCGTCTGATTTGGGAGCTAGGAACTCAGCTATACAAGATGGAATTCACTCCTTCCCCGAGGTAGGGGTAAGTAGATAGATAGCTCCCTTAAGGGCTGATTCCAAGGCTTGAACGATATGGCGCCACACACCTTCTCTTGGCCCGAGAGGTGTTCACACATAATTGGACTATGTTGTATTGTTCATTAGAGGAATCAGTGGTACTTAAGGAGTGAGATGTAATTACAAGGGCAAAACGGTAAATTGGCCCAGCTGTATTTATGAGCATCTGTGAAGGATCATCGTACTCATAATTGGTTATGTTTGATGGACACAGAAATATATCTGTGTTAAGAAGAGTTCAGCTATTGGTCTTTAGTGGAATGTCTGACAGTTAACGGATGGTAGATCTCGTGGCTAAAGAGTTTAGTCAGCTATTCACGTACCGTTAGAGCTTCGAGCCATAGGTCCATTAGATCCTCTAGGTAGCTTGGATAAAGTCGAGAATCAGTGTTTTGGTCAGTTTGAAATGTTCAAATTGACAAGAGGGAGTTCGATTATATATATGATATAATTGAACTGGTTAATTATAAATGAAATAATTGGCTAAATGTACATTAATTTTTGGAGGAAATAAGATATAAATATGATTTATATCAAGTGAATGAGAAATTACTATAGCAGATATATGATATCAAACTATAAGTTAAGAATATAATATGATTATATTCATTTATTATTAAATTGGTTAATTATGAGATAATTAATCGAAATATTCTCCTCAATTGTGCATTAGTGGGAGCAGCCTTGTTCGGTTATGGTAACCGAAGAATAAAATGAAAATTTGTTTCATTTGGCAAGAACTTCAAAAAATTCGCAATCGGTGTGAAAAAGTATTGGTCGCTTACCTGAGAGTCTATACGATAGAGTCTCATCGTCTAAACAATCGCACACCAGCGTTTAAACGATCACACGCCTTTCTTTAAACGATTGCTTAGCTTTTCTAAACAATGTTCTGGCGTGCTGCATTTTCTAAACGATCGCATACCTTTTACAAGACGATCGCTTAGTAAAACCTACACGATCGTGTAGCTTTGTCTAAATGATAAGCATCCCTGCTATATGATAGCTCCTTCTCTCCCACTTGCTTATCGTCTACACGATCAGTTTTTCCTCCTACCTCTACCAAATTCACCAAAGACCATACTTTGAATTCTCACTATGAGAATACCAAGGGCTCCAACTGGTGGTGTCGTCCCCGCTTCTTACTTGTTCGTGCTTTTTTATGTTGCTGCCGTTTGTGTAGACGATAGTGCTACCGCAGCCGACTAATTTGCTGGGCGATAGAGTTCGTAAAGGTTCTTCCGATGCATTTGAGTTTGATTTTGAAGAGAGTCTTCAACTGGTATGAGAACTCATTCCCTTGTATTTTATTTATCAAAGCATGTCGTTAATTAGTGTTAATTTTCATAACTATCCGTCAGAATGTATGTATTGTATTTCGGTCACAATAAAATTGAAAGATCCGAACGTGCTCATGGATGCTCTTCGTTAAGAGTTCCTTCAAAATGGATTAGCCTTTGAGACATCACCTTTAGAGAAGAGGATATGTTTATGCAAAATGAGAAGAGGCTTGAGGATGAAGCTGAGACATCTACCACATGAATTGAAGTGGAATTAACTACTGAGCAACCAATAGAACCTAACTTACCTAGTGACATAGAAGAAGTTGAGGAAGAAGCAGGGGAACAAGAGGAGACTGATAATCAGCAGCCAAACTTGAGTCAATATGCCTTAGCCAGGGATAGACCAATGAGAACCATTACCCCTCCAGCAAGGTATACTGAAATGAACTATATGAATTTAGTTCTAAATGTTGTTGTGGCTCGTACTGACCAAGAACCAACAACTTTTGAAGAAGCAACAAGTTGTTCTAACGCAACGAATTGGATAGAAGCCATGAATGAGGAAATGCATTCACTAGTATCTTTAGCTCCTCTGCGTAAGGGTTATAAATCAGTAGCTTCCAAATGGGTTTTCAAACTCAAAGAAGGTGCATCATGTGATCAGAAACCTAGGTATAAGGCAAGGTTGGTTGTAAATGGGTTTACACAAAGGGGGAATAAACTACTCAAAGATTTTCTCTCTAGTTGTCAAACAAACTTCTATAAAGCTTCTCTTATCCTTGGTTGCTCAAAATAACTTAGAATTGTATCAATTAGATGTCAAAACTGCTTTCCTTCATGGACATCTAGAAGAAACAATCTATATGATGCAACCTGAGAGATTTCAAGTTAAAGGGAAAGAGAATCTCTATTTCTTACTCAACAAGTCAATCTATGGGCTGAAACAATCACCTCAATGTTGGTATAGAAGGTTCAATGACTATATATCTAGCATTGGATTCAAAAGAAGTTCATATGACATATGTATTTATGTAAATACAAGTTCCTACAAGGATAAGGTTTACTTACTCATATATATGGATGACATGTTACTGGCAGGTAAATCCAAGGAAGGCTTAATTCATGTTAAAAACTTCCTAAAAAGAGAGTTTAACATGAAGAACTTAAGAGAAGCAAGCAAATTCTAGGGATTGAGATCCTAAGGAACACTGAAGAGTCTATCCTAAGCATCAACCAATTTAACTATTGTGAGAAGATCCTAAAAAAGTTTGACCTAAGTGATGTTAAACCTGTAAGCTTGCCTATTGCTCAACACTTCAAGTTATCCTCAGCCAACTCTCCTAAAGATTCTGACCTAGAACATAAAAAACAGATGTCTACTATACCCTATAGTCAGACAATTGGAAGCCTAATGTATTTAATGATTTCTGACATGGTCTCTCATACTCAACTAGTCCTGTTAGTAGGTATATGTCTAACCCATGTAAGAGATACAGGGAGGCCACTAAATGGATCCTAAGATACTTAGTTTGGTCTAAAAACTCAAAGACTAGTCTACCAAAAATCAGCAGAACCAAACTTAGAGGTATATGGATATGTGGATGCTGACTATTCTGGTGATTTAGACAAAAGGAGGTCCCTAACAGGCTATCTATTCCTTTATGGTTCTAATCTAATCAGCTGGAAAGCCACATTACAACCTATAGTGGCTTTATCTACAACAGAAGTTGAGTATATGACATTAACTGAAGCAATTAAAGAGGCATGTGGCTTAAGGGATTATTGAAAGACTTTGGATTAAGTCAAACAGTGGTAAAACACTATTGTGACAACCAAAGTGCTATACATTTATCCTGAAATCCACAATACCATACTAGAACAAAACATATTGATATAAAGTATCATTTCATCAGAGACAAAGTTGAGAAAGGGGAAATAGAAATCTTAAAAGTTCACACATCAGAGAACACAACAGACATGTTGACAAAATCAGTATCAAAACTTAAATTGATCAAATGTCTAGAACAAGTTGGTTTCGAACTTCCAGACACAGGGTAAATAGAATGGTCAGAATCAGGAAGATCGGAAGATTGCAGGCATTAGAGTCAAAGCGGAGAATTTGTAAAAACAGTGACTTAAATACTTTTAAGTTAGTTTAGTTTACATAACAAACTTTATATCTTGTAACGGTCAGATGGTATGTGTTATAAATACCACTGATCAGAACAAAACAATATAGAGTTCATCATACTTTCTATTTTTCTGTAAACTACAATTGTTGTAAGCAATCTTCAAGTGAGGAAGAAAAAGAATCTTCCCGTGGATGTAGGCTTATTGGCCGAACCACATAACTCTATATGTTCCTTCTTCTCTTTATCTTCTTTTTCAATCTTCATTTGTTTCTTTACAAATCAACGAAAACATGATTTTATCACAACGTTTTCAGAGTATCGAGTTGCAACGAGTAAATAATTTCTCTCATCGAGTAGCATCGAGTAAAGATTAATACTCATCTAATTCCATCGAGGAAAAAACAGAAACTCATCGAGGAAAGAAGAAAAAAATCATCGAGTAACGAGTAGATACTCATTGAGGAAATAACAGTGCTTATCAAATAAGAGAGAAAAACAGAGAAAACTTCAATGAAAAAACAGAGCTTTCCTCAGCCTTTTCTTCACCAACTCAGTATTGATCTTAATTGAATTGAAAAATGTTAATACACAAGGGCTAAATTTAAAAAAGTAAGCCCCATTCGACGAGGATTTTAAAAAAAATAAAATTATGCAATGTTTTCTTTTAATTTTCTAATTATAAAATTTTATAGGTGAAAAAATAGTGTGTATAACTTAATTTTAAAAAACCAAATGATTATTAAACAAAACCTAAAATGGGATTTACTCTTAACTTTAAATCACCATTTTATACCCTACTCTATAATAAGAAAAAAAATTATTTAACCTATAAGTTTTTAAAAAAAAAAAAAGAAAAAAAATACATTTCACCTCTAAGTTTCCGATGCCCCTTTATTTTTTAAGTATATGTTAATTACTGTTGAGTTAAACTCATTTTACCAATGAATTTAATAGAACCAAGAGGTCCGTAGTTTAAATCTCCTTTCCCAAATTTGTACTAGAAAAAGGAGTTAAACACACTTTCATAATTGCTCCTAAATTTCAATTGTTTCAATTATTTGACTTGTATTAATTTGTAAATCGACTCATAATTATTACACATAAAGAATATTTTTACTTTTAACAAAAATGTGATGCAATTCCATTTAATTAATCTTCAACTTTAGGGGGGCGGGGAAGTTAATGGCTTTGGCTTGTTATGTATATATAGCTCGCTGATTTGTATAATTAATATAATATATAGCATGAGATTTAAATTGGGTGCCATAGTAGGGAACTACAACAATTCTACAATGAATTCGATATTTGTATATTCTTTTTTGGATAGTATGCCCAAATTTCTTCTCATTTGTAATGTAATATTCTTATAAAAAGTATTCAAGTTCAAATATCAAAAATTCACTTCATGAGTACAAGATCAATGCAGCTGGGCTGCAAAGACACTGAAGATTTGGTAATGCAATAGTTATTTCAGTGCATTCCATTCCATATTTGATTGAACAATTGCAAGTATTCTTTACTAGTTCATATTAACTCTAAACTCCAAAATTGAATGGCAGCCTCTAGAAAGAAAGAAAAGATTAGGGATGTTAATAATAGTTAACCCCTTACCTGTCCTAATAAAGGAAGGGCAATATAATAGTAGTTAATCTCTACTCAAACAATCCTCGAGCTCCAGATCTACGCCCACCCGATTTTTAATATTTGCCGTAGCGTCGAGAGGCGACTTACATTTTTTCTGCAATTCCTTGAATCTGCAAACATCAAAAGAATGCTTCTTGAACAGCTTCCTTTGCCTTGAGAGGAAAAGCCTCTTCAACAAGTCTTGGTAAGTGGGATCTCTTGAAGTGAACAGGAAATAAGCATAGCCTATAACTAATCCAGTTGTTGTGGTGAAAAATGCTATTGGTTCCATTACATCCCATGAAAATTCCCAGAATGTTAGCCTGAAGAAGAGTCCAACTTGAAGAATGGCTAAACCTAGCCCGGTCCACAGTATTCGTCGCACCTGCTTATGTGCCAATACATCGATTTCTTCCTTCTTTTCTTGCAGCTGCTTTAGCTCACTCCTTGTTGGATCGTCTTCAGGCATCAAAGCAATGGGAATGGCTCGTCTCACAAGATCCACCACCTATGACATTAAGAATAAGTTTGTACGAGACGAAAAGCTATTAGCGCTACAAAAAAGAATGACAAACATTGCAGAATTGTGCATTTATTTCATACGGTAAGAACATGTCCAAAATGCTTAGCTAATGTTTACATGTGTAAACAGATAATCTTCTACTTTAATTCTGTTGGTAAGCAAGGATAATGTAGGAAAAGAACCAGGTTCTCGCTTTCGCAGTTGTACGAAAAGAACATACGATGAAAAAACGGTAAACAAGCATCGAGGATTTGGCCTATTGAGCCACAATATTGAAGCTTCCAGCACACACTAAGAATGTGAATATATTGAGTATTGACTACTCAGAGATGCTCACTCAACCACCTGCAGATATATACAATACAATGAAGAGATAGGAAAAAAAGTCCAAGAAGCATTTACAGAATCATAATCTCAATTATCAGCATAATCAAATCACAAATACACCTAATAGACTATTGACTCTACATCTTAATAATAAAATTAGTGTCTTTCCTTTTCCTCTTATTCTCTCCTGTCTTTTTTATTTGGCCACTGGCCCACAAAGTGCAGATTGAGTTCATATTTTCCTTTTGACCAGTTGGTCCTCTAACTTCAACCAAAATATAACTGCACCAACAATGATACCTTCAGTTATCAGTTTGCCGATCATAACAATGGACACAAAAAAAAGCTACAGTCAAGTTCTTGAGCCATGGATACAACCATACTGTCAAGTCCTCGAGAAAATATGATTACGGTGAGATCACAGCAGATATCCTCAGCACTCAAAACTTTGTTGAATGTGGTCAGGGGACCCGATTGTGTTTAGTGACAGGATCACGTTACCAAATCAGATGGATATAATTTGGTAAAGCTAAGTTCTTTCAAGAAGCACGCTTCTGCGAAAACTCAAAATGCCAGAAAAAAGGCTCATAAAGAGAACTGAACCATTAAGCACACTTGCAGTTTTGACATTGGCGTGAAACAAGAAGTGATTTAGAATCTCAGAACAAAGAGAAACAACACTTTGAAGCTGCCAGCCAAGTTTCTCAATATTCAAAACCCACAAAACTGGAAGACAAGACTTGAATGCTCACATTATAAATTTTAAAATAAATTAAACAAGAGAGGCAGCTCCGATCAATTCTTATTCAACTAAATCTGTTATACTTATACCGAGTACAAGAGCGATTAAAGATGCTGGACACGTACGTTTTCACCAACCTTTTGCGAGGAATTTTGAACATCCTTGATGTTAAAGACAGAGCCATAATCTCGAGTCTTTGACATGGAAGCAAAAGACAATATTTCTCAAGTTTTGTGTGGACACAAATTCCAAAGGGAGAGCAAAAAAGTAATGGGATGGGATAAATGAGGTGGACGCCCCATCTTTGAAAATATGGGATGAAACTTTTGACTTTCCTAGATTTGCTGTGTTCCACTTGGGGTTCTTTTTCCAACTTTTTTTGTAAATCCCATTCCTTCTGTAATTAACACAAATTTTCGGGCTTTTTGTAGATATTCTTCTAGAGTATATGAAACTTTTAATTAAACCAATGGGAACTTTGGCTCCTTCAAAAATAAATAAATAAACTACATCTCTGAAATTCATCTCAGAGCCAATAAGCACGTCGCGCTTAGAGGGAAGAGAACAAAGTAATATCTCACATTGTTTCTTGTGAAAGTATGAATTGCAAGTCCTCAAAACTTGTCTTAAAATTCCAAAAACTACCTTTCCCACGGTAGTAATCTTAATCAGTATTGATCTTTTTTTCTCTAAGTTTTGAATGTTTTCGTGGAAGTTGGCCTTCTTTTTTGTGGCCAATTCTAAAAGGTACCATTTGATAACCAATAGCTGGTTCCATCTTGTTGTCGTGTTTGTGTGTTTCTCCTTTTGGTCGACCTTGCTTTTTTATTTTGTCCTTTCATTCATCTTAATAAAAAGCCAGTTTTTTCCATTAAGGAGGGAAAATCTATTCAAAGACTTGTAAACGCTGGATCCTGTCGACCTAGTTAGCCCCCCAAACCTTATTGGCCGAATGACGTTCCATTCTCTAAACCTTTTTAGAGAACAAGAAAACAACACAAAAGTCAAAAACCAGAACATCCAAACTTTCCCCTTAGATTTGTTTGAATAAAAACTGACGAGACAACCCACTTGACCCCAAAATAAATTCATGTTGGGGTGGCCATCGATTGAACCATCCCGACTGATGTCTTTCTTTCTAACAGACGGCCCCTCTTTGATTTGTCTTAGATTCAAAAGAAAAAAAAATAGATTCAAGTTTAAATATTTCCCCTACTCTGTACCCAAAATGTTTTTAAATTGAAAAACCTATTCATTACACAAAACTCTATCCCTTTCAACGGTAACTTCTACCTACCTCCCGTATTTCCGACACTAAATAAACCAGAAATTGAATGATAATGATATATGAAGAAATGCAAAAACACCCACACCATGATGCAATGCAGTACATTGAATAAGGTCCACACCCATTTCACCAACCTTGTCTGGATGAAGATAGACCTTGTCGCGAAAAAGAAGAATAACACCAGCCTCATCAAGAACTCGAGCAAAAGCAGCAGCTTCATCCTGCGACCTAGCAACGCCCATGCTTTTACAAGCTTCGAGAAGCTCCGTATATCCAATCGCCTCCTTCCCATCAGTCCCCAATTTCATCTTCAACGCCTCGACATTCACCAATCTCATCAGCCTTTTAGCTTCCCCAAACGAAATCGTCTCTCCGCCAATTCCATTACCAGATTCTTCATTCACAGATCCAAGCCCAGGGCCACCGCTCTCACTTTTTTCCGCATCACGACGAATTCCTGTAGAATTTCCTGAATCCACAGATGAAGAAAACGAAGCAACTCTAGTGCAAAACCATGTCGACGATCGTACCGCCGGCGATGGATTCAAAGAAACTCCACGACCAAGCCCTAGAGTTCCATAATAAGAAGAATTCCCCGGAACTCCATTCACCAACAATCTCCGACTCAATAAACTAACAGAAGAACACCATTTCCTCCACATCATCCCGTTTTCCAAAGCTGAAAAAACAAAAAACAGAAACAGAAATCTCCGGCAACAAGCACTAAACGTGGAATCCAAAGATTCTTCCATCCATCATTCTGAAATCTTGAATAACACTCTGAAAATTTGATTTGATTGAGAGAGTGAATGAAATAATAAAGGGAAGCAATGTGGAAAAGAGTAGGTAATGTTTATATTGGTTTTGTTTGGCGCTTCAAGGCAGATTTGTAGGTTCCGAGTGAAACGGCAAAAACAAGGCAATGGCGTGGACGGGCTTGGTCGATAACCCTACGCGGCTCTTGCGTGTAATTTGTTTCGGCTTTGTTTTTTGGACCGCGTTAGACGCCATGCTGCTTCCAAAAGTGGAGATTTTATTTTATTTTTATTTCGCACTTCCATCGATATAATTTTTTTTCTTAAATACTTTTACCCCCTTCAATTTTCGCAAAATAACAATTTAATCTTTTAATATGGAGATTTAGTTCCTAACATAAAAAAAAAAATTATCAAAATTAGATGTCAACTTTAATTATTTTATGATATATACTTTATATTTTATAAAAATATTGAGTCTCTAATTATTTTATGAAATCTCATTAAATATTAAAGCTAATTTTTATAATATGGACTACATTGTTACAACTTTTAAAATATAAGGACTAAATTGTTAATAATAAAACTTAAGGATTAAATTGTTACAAAATTGAAAATTCATAGATTAAATTGTTGCAAACCAAAATTTGGACTAAATTATTACTTTTATGAAAATATATGGACTAAAAGTGATTTTTAACTTCTTTTTTTNAGATTAAAATATTAATTAAAAAAAATGTCTTGAATTTTGTATGGTAAAAATATCCCAAACTTTCCAAAGTATAAACTTTTTAAAAATTCAAAGATACCTTTATTTTTAAATTTAAAAAGTATTTATATTTTTAATAAATCTTAAAATTAGTTTTTTTTAGTACAGCAATTATGGAGAACGAGGTTATATTGATTATCATTGAGCTAAGTTCACTATGACAGTTTTTTTAGTTTCTATTAACATTTCATTTATCAATTGAGAAAAAATGTTTAATTTTTTTTTTATATAAATTATTACTATTATTTAACCAATTTTGATCCAAATTACCTTTAAATAGTTAAATTTAAGATTTATTAAAAGTTAAAAGACTCAAAATTATCACTTGATCAAATGCAACTAAAATAAAAATAGAATCCAAAGCACATACTTTAACCAATTATATATTTTTCTCTTAAATCTTTATGATTTTATCGCAATTCACAATTTTGATGCTATATTTTACTCTTTAAATTTTTTTAATTCAATAAATGTGGGATAATAAGATTTTAACCTAAAGTAGAAGTATGTGTCAACTATGATCTATGTCGTGTTGGCTACTTGTAATTTTTAACCTATATAGTTTCTTTTATGATTAAATGAATTAGGTTTTTCGTTTGTCAAGCTCAATTAAAGCCAAACTCAATTAAAGTATTATCTTGTCAAAACAAGTATCACTCAACTGATATACAATATGTGTTACAAGATGTATGTCTAAATTTCTTTTTTAAAAAAAAAAAAACCATGATGTTTCATAATATTTATTTAATTTATTGGGTTTTACTTTTCAAAAAGCAGTCATTCAAATTTGGATATTTGGTCGACGATATATGTCTTAACTAATTCAACGTGTTATATTACGTTAATCTATTATCAAAATTTCTAAAGTGAGTTTAGTTTAATTATATTGGCACGACCTCTGTACTAAATATCGAAGTTTCAATTCCCTACTCTATAATTATTGTACTAAAAAAATCTATAATCAAAATTAAATGTACAACTCAATGAATGCACGAGTGTAAAATATGTAATTTGATTCTAATATTTATATGACCATCGCATATAAAAACAAAATACATATTTAAAACGTATCAATAATAAAAATTAATGCCATTAGTAAATCCAACTACTAAATTAGAATAATTTAAAGTATAAGATCCACACATGACAAACCTACAAGTATAAAATACATAACTGAACTTTATTTTCTTTTTACAAAGCGAATTTTCTTCAGTAAATGTAATTTAATACTTTAATATTTTAAATAACAATTATATATAATAAATAAATAATTTAGGTATTAAAGTAAGCTTAACTCATTAGTATTAACACGTGCTTTATCCAATTGGAGGTTCAATCTCCTTCGTTGTACCAATAACAAATATATATTGTCGTTTAGAAAAATTTTTACAGAGAGAAAAAATGTCAAGCTTTTTACACAAGTAACAAAAAAATACATATAGACACTATAGACTTCTATTAGCCTCTATCAGTCCATATAAAATAAGATTAAAATTTTACTATTTTATGTAAGTAACTTCTTTTATTTTTCTATTTTTAAAAATCTCTCAATAGTTTAGATTTTTTTCCTCCTAAAAAATGGTTTGTTTTTATTTTATTTTATTTCGGAAAGGGTATAGGTTAAATTTACTAAATAAAAATCCTTTATAATCTCGTTGGTTTTTATTATATTAAAAAGGCAATTACATTTTTTTAGTTCAACGGTAGAGATTTGAAACTCTCGGCTCTATACTTAGAAAGTAATGGCGTAAATAGTTATTACAAATTATAAATAAAATCACATTAAATTGACTTTATTATAATTCTGTAACTGTCTTACCGGTTAGCCCAAGGGACGCTTGTTCATGAATCAGCAATAACCGACAAACGTGGCAGGTTTTTGGGGGTAAGAGCCAATAAATTACTGACACGTGTGGTCCGACAATTATATCAGAATCAAATCGCTTTTCATTTTGGATAGCAATACTAGTTAGTATTGGATGGACCTCACGTTGTCTTTTTTTTTCTTCCATCTTTTAATTTTTATATATTTTTTTTAAAACATTAACTT
This sequence comes from Benincasa hispida, assembly GCF_009727055.1. Taxonomy (NCBI): domain Eukaryota; kingdom Viridiplantae; phylum Streptophyta; class Magnoliopsida; order Cucurbitales; family Cucurbitaceae; genus Benincasa; species Benincasa hispida. Next base: position 18,550,316 of record NC_052358.1, read on the forward strand.
TACTCTTAATTTAATATTTTTTTGTACAATAGGAGGATGTGTTTGGACTTACCTCTCAATTAGGTACTTTATACCTTATTCTAATAATGGAACTATATTTATGTTGATAATTTAATAATTGAATTAATAAATATTGAATATAAAAATTATAGCTATGACCACTTCAATACATTATCCTTCTATGCCAATTAAAAAAACTATTTTCAATGATAATTGCTAATAAATAATATATTTTGAATTAAAACCACACTGAATTAAACTTCTTTTTTTTTTTTGAACGAATCACTCAAATTTTCTATAAAAAAAAAAAATCACATTTCAATATTGTTTGAAATAGTACAAATTTTCAGGATAAATTTAAACATTTACCTTTCATCTTTATTAAAAAAATAAAGTTTTGATTCCTGATCAAATTCTAAAAAAAAAATTATTGAAAGCTTATATATATGTATTTTTTAAAATTTGACTTATTTTTAATACATTAGTAGAAGGTAGATTACACAACATAAAAGCTTTAGAGTAGAAGTAGTATTTGTAGCTTAATTTTCAATCACTAAAAAATAAATTATTATTAAGTTTGATCGAAATATTTTAATTTTGTAAAAAATAAAAAATAAAAAAACAGTCCATTTAGTACTTCTTTCGGTTTTAATTTACAACCGTAAGGTCGTAGCGCTATTATAACGTCTCGTCACTGGCAAGTGGAGAGAGAGGGAGGGAGGAAGGAAAAAAAAAAAAAAAAAAAGGTGTCCGTATTGGGACGCAAAAAGGAAACTTTTAGCTAGGGGCCAAATAATGGGGTAGGTGTTACTAAAGTCAACAAAAAAGTGCGTTCGGAAATTATTGTGCAACAGATTATTGTTCTTTTAATTATTATTATTGATTATCATCTACAAAAAAGAATAGATAATTCAAAAGGGATTTAAAATTATATATAAAAAAATATATATTAATATGACAACAATTCATTTAAAATATCCCTTAAACTTCTAAAATGAGTTAAAAAATATCCTTATTGTTAGTTTTGGATAGAAATTATCAATGTTTTGTGTCAAAAATATCCTAAATTTTCAAAATTTTCAAAAATACCCTTAAACTTTGAAAAAAGTTCAAAAATACCCTTATTGTTGTATATAATATGATACCGTCTTAATTCTCTATTTTTCATCTTTTTTCTTCGGTCCTTTCTTTAATACCCTCTTACTCCCCTTTTTGTTAACATTTATTTATTTAAAAAAAGAGCAAATACAATGGCACACTTCAATTCATGTATTTGGACTATAATAAAAACAAAGAGAAAAAAGAAACACCAAGAGATTTTAGAAATTAAATGTTTTAACAAAGTTGTGTTAGTACTGGAGTATCTATTTATAACCAAATACATTTTTATTTTGACTATTTATCGTTTTAGTATGTTTTAAGGAGAGATTTTGATTTTGGAATTTTGTAAAATTTTTGTGGGATTTTATGATTGAACTTAAATTTTTGGTTGCTAGAAAAATTATTGTAGACTAAGAATTGAAAAATTAAGAGAAAAACAAAGTATCTATATGAAAAGAAGATGAGTATCCATATAATTTGTTTTAAAATTAGATTTTTCAAACTTAAGAAAACTTCAACCAAATTAACCACCATATAAGTAATATGAGCTTTTTTATTCTTTATTTTTTTAAATCTTAAAGTTATTTTTGCAATGAGGTATTAGCAATTTTTTTTCATATACTAACAGTGAAAGTATTTTTTTAACTTTTTTTTAAAAATTAAGAGCATTTTTAAAACTTTTGAAAGTTTGGGATATATTTTAAACAAAATTTGAACCATTTCCATTAAAAAATAATGACAACATTATTTTAAAATTTTGCTATTTGCATTCACAATACTCATAAATTTGGATCACAACATCATTATAGTCACTGCCAACCATTAAATGTCCTAATTTCTCGTTAAATGGTCTTAAGAATTTCTCCAATGATAGTTATACAATTTTATTAAAGATCAATAACAATATTGCAACTTATGATAAAAATAAGGATACTTTTAAAACAAAATACAATTCAAGAGTATTCTTTATAATTTAGCCATTTAATTATAATCCACAAAAATTTCAATTATGAAACGATCAACTCCAAAACTACACTAAAAAAAATTAAGATTTCAATCATTGACAATATTCTTCCTCTTGCATCTAACATAAATCTTGAGTTGATTATATTCCATAACCAATTGCCGACACGAGCATAATTCTAATTGATTACGACATATTTTTAACTAAAAGGTCAGATTCAAATCTAATGCACATGCTACGATTCAAAATATAAACTAGAACCTCTCAAAAGTTATATGAATAACAAGTATGTTTAGTCTATATTAACAAACAATTTGAGGTTTTTGCACCGGTGGCTTTAAGTTTTACAGTGCAAAAGCTTACTTGTACCTCCAAATTAACTCCATTTTCTTTTTCAAAACTTTTTACATGTTGGCTGTTGGCAACCAAATATCATACTTACTACAAGATAAACAAGGAAGCAGGTTAAAATAGACCTGTCATTTGCTATACCTTGCCTTTTTAAGAGTTTTAATCATTCCTCTAGCGATCTTCCAAAACCAAAAAACGTTCATCATTGCCAACATAGGAGGCACCATCAGCAAACTATAGAAGCCCAAAGGATACACGGTCTTCACCTGAAACATATCAAAGAGAAAAATTCAGCAACCATTCTATATGGAAAGGGCATTGCAACTACTTACAAGTATTTTCCATGACGGGCTTCTAAGTTATGGTTGCTTAGGGTGAGTGTTTATGATTACTTTTGAAAGAAAGCACTCTTGTTTTTCCTAATGATTTTTGGAGGAAGAGTTTGGAATGAAGATTGGAAAAGTGCTTTCGAGTTAAACAAAAAAATACTTCTTCTCAAAGTAATTTTAAATGAATCACTCATAAGGCATTTGGGGCAAGGTGTGGAGTTGTGAAGTCTGAAAAGTTATGAACTCCTAGCTGCACATAGTGTTAGGACTTTTGGAGGAAGCTCTAGTTAAGGGTGAGTTTGGAATGAAGGTTGAAAAATGTACTTTCGAGTTTTTTAAAAAAATATTTCTCAAAGTAATTTTAGATGAATCACTCATTAGCACATTTGAGGTAAGGAATGGAGTTGTGAAGTTTTGAAAGTTGTCAACTTCTGGGGCCCACAATATTAGGGAGTTAATAAGGCATAAAATTGACATTTTTCAGCTGCGGAGCTCACAAGCTTCTTAAGCTAGACAAGAAGCGAAATTCACAACTTTACTCTCCTTGAAGTCTTAATCAAGTCTGAAGCACTTTAAAGGTTTCAAACTCACTTTTAACTATCAAATCAAATGCTGTAAATATTATTCCAAAAAATGTTTTGAAGAAGCTAAAAACCTTTTATAGGGTCCACATACCCCAAGTCAGCTCAAATTCACCTATATGGGGGAGGAGTTATCCAGGCTAGCCAATACTATTTCCTACCTACCCAAATCCAATAAAACATAGGAACTTTTTATGAATCCCACTGGAACCATATATTTCATACCTACCCCCACTCAAACCAAAGTAATTTTATTTTTCTTCTAACAAGTAATCCTACTCAACCCACCAACCAATTATCTGACACACAAGAACCAAAGCTACGCAAGATAAATTTTGGGGCATTTCATTCACCGATATTAAAAGCAACCACTTGAAAATAGTTTCTAGATTATTGGCCTAAAAAGTTTTCAAACTAGGAGGCTCTAGCAGAAAGGCAATTGTGGTAGTGTTGTATTTCAGCCATGGATCTTTTATTTTCCTTTTTTCCATTTTTTCTCTCGATAGTATGCTTTTAGACATAGTCTTTCACACAGAGCCGTTCAAATAGTCAGCATCAACTTGCAACAGAGTTTTCCTTTTTGTTTTCAGTAACAAACACCTAACGGAAACTTCATTTAAGATTGAAGTGGCTTGGCGTCAGGTTATACTAACATCTCTATCCATAATTGGAATAATTCAAACATGGAACTAAGCCTGTAAATCGATCATTTCTAGCATCATACTACAAGAAAACTGTACTTGATCATCTCTAGCATGATCGGCGTCATCTTTTTTCATCCTTTAATTATTATATTTGATTATTTTCACAGTTGATAATGAATATTATTATCAACTAGTTAGAGGACACGTGCAATGCAATTGATTCAAAATCTTTAAAACACAAATTTTTAAGTAAACATACTTTTAATTAAACTTAAATAGTATATATCTAACATGGTATTTAAAAGTAATGGTAGAGGTGATGACTAAAACTATATGTATGTTTTATTTAGTTATTTATAATGAATATAAAATGGGTTGGATACACTTGAAAATGTTTGAAACATAATTTTATAGCTTGAGATCTAAATAGTAAACAAATATAATTTTTATAAATATATGAATTTAAAAATAATCAAAGAGATAAAATGGAAAAAGATATTTTCAATCATAATTTTGAATGGTCTTGAGTAAAAATAAATTATCAATAACTTTAATAACGATATACACTTGAGATTTTTTTAAAAAAAAAAATTAAAACCACTTTGTATCTTCTAAAGTATTGTGGAATTTTATACATTGAACAACTGTTAATTTTTTGTTTTGGTTTTTTTCAGTAAAAAATAAAAAATTAAAAAATTAAAAAAAAAAAAAAAAAAAAAAAAAAAAAAAATTCAATTCTTTTAAAATTTACTTTAGTGACATCTTTTATATTAGCCATAAACATTGAATTCAAATGAAAAAGCAAAACAGGGAAACTAATTTTAAAATGATAAGAATATACAATGGAAGGAATTGTTAAATTGTATTTCACGTGTTTTTAAAATAAGTTATCAATGTATAATTATTTTTCTAAATTTTAAAAAAAAAAAAAAAAAAAAAAAAAAACAAAACAAAGTAGAACTAAAAAAAAATTTGAATGTTCATAAATATTATCAAATAAGTTATCAAATGTACAAAAGAAAAAGTATACGTACAAAAAAGTAGGAAAGGATATACAAAATACGAATGGTTGAAAGATATAATGGCAAAAAAGGAATGTAAAATTAAATGGAAAAAAAATGAAAGATGCTTACAAGACCATAGAGGAAGGGGTATGAGTGTGAGGACAAAAGAGTCATTAATGAAAAAGTTAAGGGCAAAGAGGAAAATTATAAATTCTCTATTCTTAGCCCCTTTAATATAGTTATAGATGTAGATATGATTATATATAATATAGATAAGCAAAGTATTCAAGACTCAGTTTGCAACCAGAGATGTTAATTACTCACCTGATCAAAATGTTTAAACATGTGAACGAAAAAATATATAAATAAGAGAATCCTCGCAACCTGAAGAAACAAAACTCGTGTCAGATCGAATAAGAAAATAGAACAGAAAAAGACAAAACTTGTATTGATTACTCCTAATTAGGTACTCAGTACATGAGTGAAGTAACTTCTTATCATAACTAAAAAACCAATTAAATAAAATTATAAGATTCCATTGAACACTTGGGCTAAAGCTCAATTACATGAATGCACATACACATTATTTTCTATTGATTAGGGAATATTATTAACACTAAAAAGAGACAAGAATTCAAATGATGGACATTACCAACCACCCGAGAAACAATGCAATTCCATTAATGACGTAAAGGTTTGAGTTCTTCTGGCCAGCATTGTCCAAGTACCTGATGAAGTAAAGAAAAGCAACAAGCAAACATTCAAAACTAAATACGTTATTTCTCTAACCAGAAAACAGAGTGAGAATTCTATATTTTCTCACTAGAAATAGAGTATAAATTAAACAATTAAGGTCTCGTTTGATAACCATTTGATTTTTTATTTTCGTTGTTAAAAATTATACCTATAGACACTACTTTTACCTTCAAATTTCTTCATTTGTTATCTATTTTTTACCAATGGTTTAAAAAACCAAACCAAATTTTAAAAACTAAAAAAAGTAGCTTTCAAAAACTTGTTGTTTGTTTGTGAAATTTAGCTAAGAATTCAATCAATATATTTTAGAAAAATGCAAATCATTGTAAGAAATGGGAAGGAAATAGGCTTAATTTTCAAAAACCAAATAGTTACCAAACAGGGCTTAAACTTTTGAAAGCTATAAGATTTATAACTGATAGCCTTACCATCTAAGATTTACAAATGGAGTTGTGCTTTCTGTGAAAAGAACCATTAGTATGTAAACCTGTCCTTGGCCACTTAGGAGGGATTGAATGATCGAGAACAGTGATAAAACATGATGCACGACCTAATTGAAAATTAGGAAAGTCAGTTACCAGATTTCACATTTTCACTCAATATTGAAGCATACAAGTCTACTGTCTACAACCTTCAGTTTTCTTTTTTTCACGAATATGTTTATAGCGACACTTCAAAAGTAAAAGAAAATAAGTTTCAACAAACATCTTGTTTTTATTTTGTTTTCACAGATGAAACACATATTTCTACCAAAGCTCCTCTGATACATTGTTAATCCTCTCTCTCTTACCATTTATTTATTCAGCAAAAATTTTGTCCTACTTTCTTCACTAGTAGTGTAGTACGTATAAAATCAATAATTTAACACATTCCCTTTCATAACCATTTCATTCTGTATTAACTTTATCCTACTTTCCATTAATTTCTTCATCAGTAGTACATAATCAATAGTTTATCACAACATTCCATGAATAAGCAAGCTCTCATGTTTCCATTACTTTCTTCGCCAGCAATATATAACTTTCTTTTGGACTATACATATATTTCTGATTAATCCTCTCTTGCTATGTTTATAACTCATTCACTGCACTCAAACCCCCACAATATTTAATTCTTTCTCATCAGTCTCACAAGTCGCCGCATAACGAGATTTTCTACATGCCGTTTGGGTAATTATCTAGATATACAGAACACGCAGGCTGTATGGACCCAACTGTTCTATTGCTCAAATCAATCTCTCCACAATAAATGCACAAAATTAGTCTCTACTTTTCGGCAAGAACATTTTAAATCTCTAAAATTGACAGTGAGAAAAATAGTTGGATTTCTCTTTTAAACTTATTATTATTTTTTTAAAACCTATCGTTGTAGTCCTATTAGCGGGGGACAGAATCAGTGTCTAATGAGTTTCTTGTCAACTATATAAAGAATTAAACAAAAGCAGTTGTTACTTGTTAGTAAATTCCCATTACAAAGAAGATATATTTTTAAAACTCTAGGACACAATTGTACAACCAATAGAATAGATTGTTCAGGTAAGGTTGTCAAAAAAAATAAAATTAAAAGGTGGAACATAAACCACAACGACATACAATATCAAATGAATCTAATATATTAAGATTATGGGGGGAAATGGTGAACCTTTCTTCATACTTACATACTCGAAACCACCTAAAGCCGGGAAATACCAAAGAACCATTGCCAAATCTGATAGAAAATAGCCAATAGAGAACTGCAAAAAGCACCATGAGGAAAAGAGAATGAAATTAATGATTCAAAACTGTCAAAATCAACGGCAACAAAACATCTAACTGCTCCTTTTGCATGGAGAATAGAGTAACAAGTTAAAAAATAATAATAAATAATAAATAATAAATAAAGTCAATTTTCACGTAACTAATCACTTGCAGCCACTAGACTCCTCGAGGAAGAGAAAACAACAATAATGGAAAAAGATCTAACATCTGAAAAAAATAATAATAAATAAAAGAACAACAACAACAACAAAAACAACCAAAGAACAAAAAATAAGATGGAAAGTAAGTAAAAACAGAAGGTAAGGAACAAAACGGCATCTATGTTATTACTGCTACAACACTTGGTTGACTGCTAGAGCATCTAAAAATTCGGTCTCTCCAAGAAAATTAATGTTCACTGAATTGTCCAAATTTCTAATTATCTAAATCAATATAGAATATTATTAAAATGTACCAATGATTCTATTAGACTAAATTAAGGCACATGTAAAGTGCTTGATAACATAGAAGCTCAGGTTATTTATTGTCCCAGCTTTCTACAAATCTATATTGCAACTCTATTATGAATTATGTACACCTAAAATAGTTTGTACTCCAAATACAGACTATTATAAATCATAGACTATAATAACCACCGATTATAAGAGCTAACTCAGCGTCCCAAACGCTTCCTAACATACTCAATTTAATGGTTCTTAGCAAATTGAATGATAATAAGTAGAACCGTTTGTAACAACAAAATTATACTAATATATATATATATATATTGACACGTACATTTATATTAATGGCAAACTGTACACAAAATAATCATCAAATTTTGTAGCCCAACCAACTCATAAAATAGGTTAGGGGAAAATATATTGTAATGTCAACAAACAAAAGAAGCAAAGTCAAGAAAAAATTATAACCAAATATCACATAAGGAGAAGCTTTCACGACCTTTCTGCTGATCAACTTACCCCCAATGTCATATCAGATAAAGAGGACGTTCTTCTTATAAGAAGCTCATTACTGGAACCTGGATCGAAAGTACTAGAAAACAGAACAAGGTAAAGAGAAGAAGATGCTGAAACAAGGGCGTGGAATGTTGAAAACCCCCTACAAAAGAATAACGATTCATCATTTTACATTCACTTAGCAGATGTATTGCTAAGAAATAAGCACATTATTAAATGAAATAAGAGATAACAATCATTTTACCTATTGTTCCATTCGACCTTTCCAAAATTGCTTAACTTGCCATATGCTTTAAAGCTTTGGAGGCTAACGATGCCTGTTAACGTGTAAACCTTCAAGAAAGGAATAGAGAAGTTCCTTAACATTCATTCTTCTTTTACACTCACGTGCCAGACCACAACAACGTGAGTCCTGTAATTGAGGGTCAATCTTACAATGCTTTCATTTCCTAGCTCTAGTTTCTTGCTTGGGATCATTTCTCATTTGTTCGTCTCTATTCTCTACTTTGAAGAAAAAATAGTCCACCCGAGAATATCTCAATGGATAAGGTAACAATTACCATTCTAAAGATATGGTTCCAACCCCTCAACGGTTGAACTCAAAATATAAATATATACACTTTGAAGAAAAATAAATAAATAAATAAAATGTGCTTGACAACCACTCTTGTTTCTGCTTTTCTGGTTCACGATCTTTTAAAAAACAGAAGTGTCGCTTGAAAATTATTTAATATTTATTCCTTTTTTACAAGTTCTATAGTGCATAAGCAATTTATGTGCATACGTAACTAAAAGATTAGTTTCATTAATATTTTGAGAACTTGACACTAGTAAACGAGAAGCAAAAGTTTGTGAACAGGAGTACAACTTCACGCATATCAAAAGACGGTGGAGGCACCATAAATGACAAGAAGAAAAGAATTTTCTTCCTATCGTTAAACTACCAACACATGTGCATATGAGAGCAGCATTCAAGACTCCCCCATTAATCAACATATACAAATATGTTTGCATAGAGAGGAGACAACAACAAATCAAGGGAAATTGGTAATTCAATCAACTACCAGCTTCTAAAAGAATCAGCAGAAATTAGGTCGAGAAAGAGCGTAATAAACCGGGGGCAAAAAATTCAGTTCGACAGTAAAATGTTGCTAGATGTGAAGGTTACTAATTACCATACATCAATGAAGAGACAGGGAAGGAAATCATGGATTGCAGATGGTTATTCGCCTACTCTACTTTAAACAAGCATCAACAACACGAATCGGTACTCAACACTTACAATCTTGCAGAAAACAATGCCAGAAAAGACCGAAGCCAGCCATAGAAGTTCCTTGCTCGGAGCGGAAGCGTCGATGACTGAGATAGTCATGTACACAAGAGACAGACGCAAATGCACAATTGCTGCAAACTGAACAGAAAGATAAACCAAATCAATATCGAATAGTTCACTCACCGGAGTAAAAGCAAAGCAGTACAAAGCCCTAGAATCACGTGTAGAACGAGTTAAAGCCGTCAATGCAGATAACGAAATTGTTTTTTCCGGCAGATGATGAACATAGACATACTTTTCCGAAAAGGACGGTGTAGTCTTAGAAAGCCACTCGCATTAGCGGGCCATGGCCTTCAAAGTACTTTGGCTAGATACACTGGATTGAAATTTAGGTTCAAAAGTAGCAACGGCAGCCGGAAGAAGTAGAAAAACGTCTGATTCATAAACAGGCGCCTGAAGCCGACGGCGGCGCCGGTGAATGACAAAGAAACGGAAGATCGAAGAGAAGCAGCAATATAATCAGAGGAAGCAACAGAGAATTTTGTACGTACAGCGCAACAAGTGGAGGACAGCAAACGAAGAAGAGCTTTGAGATTTGACTTGACCGATCGAGTCTTTCCGTTCAATGTATGGAAATTGGAATTTTGGAATAATCTCTCCGTTTTTCAAAAGGCCGACAAGAAATCGGGAATCCACGTCGGCGCTCCGACAGAGTGGATGCCCATGTGTAAGTTTGGGCCTAATGATGACTAATGGGCCTAAAAGTTCTGGGTATTTTTTGGTTGGCCACCACATGACAGTTTTGAAAGTTGAACACTGGTGCTAATTTTGTATCTAAAATGGGAGGACTTAGGTAGGTGCTTTAGGATCACCTTGATCGTGTCTTCTTTGCTCGTTTAAAGTTCATTCCTGAATACGATAAGGTTAAGACACTTGAAACGATGAAAATTTATTTTGGGATGGAGAACATTTCTCAAATTCTTCATTCAAACTTCTTAGTTGAATCTGATTGGTTAGAAGCAATCAATTTGTTGAATTTTACATTGGTCTCCTTCTTTATTGAGAAGGCAACGTATTAGGGTTGTGTTCTGGGAGCTATTTCTTTCTCTCATGTTCGACGATGTCAAAAAAATTTTGTACATTCTTTTGCACCTACAGCTTTAGAGGAGGCGAGTCTTCCCTTCTTTTTACTCATTATCCCGAGTAGTTTTTCATACTTGTTTCATGTGATATAATCTTATAGTTTGTCTATACCTATTTTCCTCGTATTGTCCTTTTTTTTTTTTTGCAATGGGTAACACTTTTAAGGTTAATAATTAACTATATAACAACATTTTTTAAAAAATTATAAATATAGCAAAATCTATCAATGATATACTGTATCGCTGATAAACTCCTACAAGTGATATAGTCTATCACAAACTACAAAAATTGAATGTCTGGATCTAAATTTTGTTATATCTGCAAATTATTTTGTGTGTGTTATTTGCTAATACTTAGGTCTTATTGCTATATTTGCAACTTCTCCTTACTTTTTATGAGTTTTGGATTATGAGCATTTTCATTCGATTTTTTTTTTCTTTTTTACAATATGTGAAGTATGAGAGTGGAATCCCTGATTTCAAGATCAATAATAAGTACTATATCGATTGAATTATGCTCAATTTGACTTGAAAATAATTATTCTGTAAATAAAAAATATAGTTGTATTTTATTTTTTCAAAATTATATTTTTAGATAATACGAGATGTTAAGAAAGCATAGAGAACTAAAGCGAACTTTTTCTTTCCTATTCAAAAATTCATTACTAATCAAATAGGGACAAATCCATTTCATTGGTAAATGAAAAATCCATTTGAAATGTGTTAGAGTCCGTTTTGGATTGACTTGAGAAAAATAATGTTTTTCAAAAAAATCGTTTTTATTTAAACACTTTTGGTAAAAATAGATTAAAATATATTTGAAAAAATATTTTGAGTAGTTGTCAAACACTCAAATTTATTTCAAAATGACTTATTTTATAAATTAAACACTTAAAAATGTATTTCAGACACACCCTTAGTCACTCATCCCACGATTTTCATACTCAAACCACGTTATTTCAATCTCATTTATTTTTTGGAATTTTTGTTAAAGTACGATTAAAAATAGGGGGATTCAAACCACAGACCTCGAAGTTATTAACGCATTCATATATCAATTGAGTTATGCTCGTTTTGACTCATATTTTTCTTGGTTGGACCAACTCTTTCGTATTGTTTGGTCTAAATTGTTTTATATATATATATATATATATACAAGGTAGTGAATTGATGCAAGTAGTTATCAAAACTGCTAGTAAAAGTAAGTCTATTTTAGTGATAATTGAAATATATTTGACTAAACTCATAACTAGATTACATAATTACGTAATAACCTTAGTTTTCTAAGGTTAATGGATAAATTAATATTACATAATTAATAATTAAATTAATCAATTAATAAATTACGAAAGCTTTATGACACAAATTGTAATGTCTCGAGATCCAGTTAAATTTAAATTAATTTTCTTGTTGTGAATTTGCGAGGAAAACCAAGACACAACGGGAACACAAATATTAATAAATATATAAACAAATAGTATAAAATAATGATAAAAAAAATAATAGGAAATAGGAAATTTCTTTAAAAAAATCTCCACTTTCTCCAAAATTGGTGGAGTTTCAACCAATGTATATATCTCTACAAAATCCACAAATGACCACTTATTTAAAGGAAATTTTGGCAAGTAGAAAGTGACACACTTAGACAGTATGCATAGGTAGTTGAATGACACATAGCCAACACATGTGATAATGAGAAAATGACACTTGGCATTGGACACTAAGCATGGCACTAATGGGCATCTCTTATTTTTATATGATATTTATAATATTTCCCCTTAGATGCTCATTATATATATGAAATAGTAATTGCAATTGATAGCATTTTTAGGAATAATATCAAATGTATAACATCATTTTAAAAAAAATTGCAAATATAGACAAGGAAGCGATAGACTTTTATCGTTGTTAGAAGCGATAGACTTTTATCGTTGTTAGACTCTTACCAGTGATATGGTCTATCACTGATGCTCTATCACTAACAGACTTCTACCAATAATATGGTCTATCATTGATAGACTATTTAAATTTCGTCATATTTGTAATTTTTTTACATTATGATATATCTGCTAATACTTTTGGTCTAATGTCTATATTTGCAACTGTCCCTATATGAAATATGTCTCATTAAAACCTTATTAGGAACAAAAAAATCATAGTGGAGGAAAAAAAGTATGTATTTCATATAATTTATACTTTCAAAAGAATATATTTGTTTCCCCTCATGAAAACATCACTTAAGATCTCTGAGCCACCGCATTCTGATGTTGTGCACCAATTTTTTAAAAGTTGCAATTGGTAATGCATTTGTAAATAAGTCTGTCAGGTTATCATTCAAACAAATTTGTTGTACAGTGATGTCGCAATTTTCTTCAAGATCATGAGTGTGGAAAAACTTTGGTGAAATATGTTTTGTTCTATCTCCTTTAATATATCCTCGTTTGTTTTTTGCTATGCAAGTTATGTTGTCTTCGTATAATATTGTTGGAAGGTTTTTATTAGAAGACAAGCCACACGTTTCATGAATGTGTTGAGTTATTGACCTTAGGCTTACACATTCTCGACTAACCTCGTGAATTGTAAGAATTTCAGCATGATTTGAGAATGTGGCCGTTATAGTCTGTTTCACCGATAGCCATGATATAGCAGTTCCTCCACATGTGAACAGATAACCTGTTTGAGATCTAGTTTTGTGTGGATCAGATAAATATCTAGAATCTGCATAACCAACTAGATCAAAATTTGATTTATTTGAATAAAACAAACCCATATCGATTGTTTCTCAAAAATAACAGAGTATATGCTTAATTTCGTTCCATTGTCTTTTTGTGGGAGAATAACTATTTCTAGCTAATAAATTTACTAAAAATGCAATATTTGGTATTGTATTATTAGCAAGATACATGAGTGCACCAATTGCACTAAGATATGGTACTTCAGGACCAATAAGTTTTTTATTATCTTCTTGAGGTCAAAATATATATTTCTTTATATCCAATGAACGGACTTCCATTGGAATATTTAATAGACGTGCTATGTCCATATAAAATATTTTCAAAAAATTTCCTGTATAAGTTGACTAATGAATAAATATTCCATCTGCTAAATGTTCAATTTGCAAACCAAGGCAAAATTTTAGTTTTCCAAGATCTTTCATCTCCAATTTTTAAGATATTCTATCGCATCTGAAAGCTCTTCAGGAGTTCCAATTATATTCAAGTCATCAACATATACAGTTATAATAGCAAATCCTTATCGTGATTTCTTTATAAAGACACATGGACATATTGGATTATTTTGATATCATTCTCTCAATAAATATTCACTCATGCGATTGTACTACATCCGTCCTGATTGTTTCAATCCATATAGTGATATATGTAACTTTATTGAATACCATTCTCGAAAATTTGATGTATATGTTTAAGGTACTTTAAATTCTTATGGGATTCTCATATAAATATCATTATCAAGATATCCATATAAATATGTTGTGACTACATGCATAAGATATATATCAAGACTTTTACACACAGTCGAGTCAATTAAATATCTTAATGTAATTGCATCTACCACCAGAGAATATGTCTCGTCAAAATCAATACCAAGTATTTATGAAAAAACTTGTGAAACTAGTCTTGCTTTATATATTGTGACCTCATTATTTTCATTTCTTTTTCTCGCAAATACCCATTTGTATCCCACAGGTTTAACACCTTCTGGTGTTCAGACTACTAGTCCAAAAACCCGACGTTTTGCAACTGAGTTTAATTCTGCCTCGATTGCTTATTTCAACTGAAGCCGATCTTTTCTATGTTGACATTCTTCAACATATTTTGGTTCAGGATCCTCATTTTCAGATATAATATCAAGAGCAATATTATACGCAAAAATGTTGTCAATTATTACATTAATTCGATTCCATCTTTTTCCTGACATGACATAGTTGATTGAAATCTCATTATTATCTTTAAGTATTTCACCTTTCTCACTAGTCATGTCGATGATTTGTTTTTGTGTATTTACATTTTCAACTAAGTCTTATTGACTATTAATTTTTTTTTTCGAGGATTTTTATCTTTTGAACCCACTGGTCTACCACGTTTCTGGCGTGTTACAGACTCATTAGTGACTTGTGTTGGGATATCAATTTTTTATGAAACATTTGCAGCTAGTATATGTGACTTAGTTACTTTCTTTGCATCTATAAATGCATCTGGTAATTGATTTGTTATATTTTGCAAATGAATTATTTTGTGTACTTCAAGTTTACATTGATCTATACAGGGGTCTAAATGAGACAACAACGATGCATTTCATGTAATTTCTTTTTCCAACTTCTTAATTCCTCTCCCTAATGTTGAAAAATTTGTTTCATTAAAATGATAATCAATAAATTGTGTAGTAAATACATCACCCATCAAGGGCTCAAAATATTTAATAATTGATGGGGAATCATATTCAACATATATTTCTAACCTCGTTTGAGGACCATCTTAGTGCGTTGTGGTGGAGTAATTGGAACATATACTGCATATCCAAAAATTCACAAATGGAAAATATTTGGCTCATGACCATAAGCTAATTGTAATGGCGAGTACTTATAATAAACTACTAGCCTAATGAGTACAAGTGACATTGCATGTAAGATAGCATGTCCCCATACAGATGAAGGAAGCTTAGCTCTCATAAGTGTCTTGCAATTAATTGCAAATGTTTTATAAATGATTATGCTAAACCATTTTGTGTATGAACATGAGCTACAGGATGTTCCACACTTATCCCAATTGACATACAATATTTATAAAAAACTTATGATGTAAATTCGCTAGTACTATCAAGATGAATGGTATTAATAGTATAATTAGAAAATTGTGCTCTTAACTTAATTATTTGAGCAAGTAATCTTGCATTTACAATATTTCGACTTGATAACAAGCACATGTGTGACCACTGTCGGATGCATCTATTAATATCATAAAATGTCTAAATGATCCATTTGGTGAGTTAATAGGTCCACATATATCACCATGGATTCGTTCTAAAAATGCAGGTGATCCAGTCTCCACTTTAATTGGTGATGGCTAATTATCAATTTTCCTTGAGAGCAAGCATTGCATGATAATTCATTAGATTGAAGAATTTTTTGGTTATTCGATGGGTGTCTATTTGAATTCTCAATAATTATTCTTATCATTATAGATCCTAAATGACCCAATAAGTCATGCAAAATTGTAAATATGTATAGATTCATGGACTTCAGGTTCACTGTTGAATGTGTTTCAATTACTCGTATATGAGTATACTACAATCCATAAGATAAAACAACCCTTCCAATATATGTTTTTCATTTGAGACAGTGGATATGATATATAGATATTCCACATTATCCTTACTGTCAGTCTCAATATGATAACCACTGCAACGTATATCTTTAAAACCAAGTAAATTTCTCTTCGATTGATTAGAGAACAATGCATTGTCAATTGTAAATTTTGTTCCTATAGGCAAAATAAAATTTGCTTTTCCAAATCTTTCGATCAAGTTTGCAGAACCTGATATTGTATTGACTTTTGCTTCTAGCATTGTCAATTTGGAAAAATATTTTTTACTTGTAAGTATTGCATATGTAGTTATACTGTTTGCCAAACATATATCTTCTCTACTCATTTTTTTAGTCACCCATTATATAAAAATGATCCAGGTTTCTTCATTAAAAAAAATTAATTACAATAAGACAAACAACATTTGGAATATACAAAGGTTTAACATCTATTAAGAGAAGAAAAAAACATGGAGATGAAAAAGAAAAAAACAAATTAAATCTAGATATTTTCAAAGTCAAAGGAAACACTCATGTTCCATCAATTCAATTTTCTCTTTAGGAGATTAAGTTCGCCACATCTAAATTTTTCATATGGGATGGGTCAAATATGTCATTATCCTGGTATACAAAATTTGCTTCCACATTTTTTTCTTTTTCCTTCAAGAAGGCTTGATGAGATATTAAATGTTTTGACGTACGACAAGTACGTGACCAATGCCCAATCATTCCGCATCGGAAGAATCTATTTTTTACACTCGTGATCTTGAATAAAATGACAATATCACTGCACAACAAACTCATTTGAAAGATAGCCTGACATACTTATTTATAAAGACATTACCTACTGCAATTTTTGAAAAACTGGTGCACAACATTGGAATGTGGCAACTCAGATATCTCAAACTGGTGTTTCCACGAGGGGAGTAAATATACTTTTTAGGAGTATCCTTCATTAAGTTTTTTTTTCTCATTGGTTTTTTTCCTATTAAGATTTTAACGAGACATATTTCATATATATAATGGGCATCTAAGGGGAAGTATTATAAATATTATGATAATAGATGCCCATTAAATGCCCATGCTTAGTGTTCATTGACTATGTGTCATGCCCCAATTTCTCAAACGGTTGTCCATGTGTCTCAACATTACACATAATTAGTGTCCATGTAATTCACCACATACTTGCCAAATTGCCTATAAATGATGATATTTGGTGGGTTTTGAAAGACACACATTTTGGCAAATTCAACGAGAAATGGAGAAAGTGAAGAATTTAGAGAAATTTCTTACTTTATAGTTTGCTAACTTATTTTATTTTGTTTATTTATATATTTTGTTTAATTTATTTATTTATTATTATATTATATTTATTTTAATACTATATATTATTGGTATTGATGTTCTCATTGTGCTCCTCAAATTCACAATATTAAGCATTTAATATCTACCCCTGTAAAAATATTATCTAAATTTAAATCCTACCTTCAATATAAAAGCTGCTAGCCACATTATTGAAAGAAATCGGATTCGAGATTTCCATGAGCAGCGGAACAAGATTAGTCCAAATCACAATCATGAATGAACAATACATTTACAGTCTACTTCAAACAAACGGTTATGCGATTCATACAAAAATTACAGCATGTAAAACTCAAATGCATAAAGGGAAAAACTGTAGGAACAAATGCATAAACGTCTCCACGCTCCGATGCGCACGGCCGCTGGAACAACACCAATCTCGAAAGCTCGATCTATGCGACTGCAACGCTGCAACGAACACAACATGAACACTTCGCGCTCGTTCTCAACGAACTCCTCTGCAACACAAACGACCTCCACAGCACCACGAACGACCTCCAGCAAACCTCGACGGTGTCGAGTTGAGTATGACACTGCCAACAAGGAGACCTTGATATTATTGGTGTGAAAATCTAGAGGGTGGGCTCTGTTCGAACTTGGTATGAGGCAGACGAACAGAGGAAACACTGATCGCGTACACGACTGAGCAAGTGGAAGATGGCGGAGACTTATCGTATAGGTCGATGCCCAATTGTTCTAAGCGATCGTCTAGCAAAAACTATGCGATAGTTTAGCTCATCGTTTAGCTCAGTCTGTCACCTACAGACACTACACGACCGTTTACTTCGGGCAAGCGATCGTCAAACAAAACTATGCGATCGTTTAGTAAATACCACACGATCGTTTAGCTCGCCCAGTCGTCGTTTAGTAAATCTGTATTTACTTGACGACTACGTGAGTTTCTTTTGCGCCGAGAGAAAACTCAAAAGCTTTTGTTAACGTTTTTAAAATTTCTTTTCAAAATAGGAAAACCACTTTCCTTTTAAACTCACGGTTACCATGAACCCAATAACCACTGACTCACTTGGTTATTAAAGAAAGAAAATTAATTATCCAATAATTAATATTGTTATAGATGTAAATGATAACCAACTTATCATACTATATTTATAACTTATAGTTTTAATATTTCATCTCATGAAACATATAAACCATAGTTCTTTTTCTATTCCATGGTATTTAATGTAAATCTCATTTACATCAATCCTCCACTAGACGTATCTCATACATCAAACCGATTACATCATATATAATCAAAATACCTATTGTCAATTTGAATATCTCAAATCAACACAAAGAACTGATCCTCAACTGAATCCATTGAACTACCAAGAGGACCTCACGGACCTGTGGCTCGAAGCTCCAACGGTACGCGAATAACTAACTAAACTCTTTAGTCACAAGATTCATCATCCGTTAACTGCCAGGCACTCCACTAAAGACCGACAGCTGAACTTTCATTAGCACAGATATATCATGTGTCCATCTTAACCAATCAGCAGTGCGACAACCCTTCACAAATTGCTCGTAAGTACAACTGGGCGAATAACCGTTATGCCCTTGTAGTCACCTCTGTCTCCTTAAGTATCACTGATCCCTCTAGTGAACATAAGTCATAGTCCTACTATGACTGAGTCTTCTCTTCCAAAGAGAAGTTGTGGCCACTATGTTCAAGCCCCGAAATCAGCCCTTAAGGGAACAATCTCTTTACTTATCCCTGCTTCGGGAAAGGAGTGAATTTCATCTTGTAGATTGAGTTCCCAGCTCCCAGATCAGACAAGTCCTAAAAAAGGTAGGCATGTTGAGTTGACAATCTGGCCACTTTCACCCATACTAATCAAAGGACCCTCAAAGGCAAGAGTTCCCAAAATACTAAAGATTGAGGTCGTGTCACCTATGGTCGTTTAGGTGAGATGTAAGTCTCTAGTATCAACGGCGTTATATACAGAGTCTAGTCATCTCGTGGTCCAGATCTTATACAAACTCTTTGTATAGGACACCCCCGCTCCACGTCTCCACATGAATGGTTAGGATCTATGTAGTAGTTTATAACACTTGCAAACCTCTACAAAACGGGCCGTATTCGTAGTGTCACAAGGATCAAGTATCCCACCTTAATCCTTATACTACAAACCTATTTAAGTTATCACTTAAAGCATGATCCACTTGTATATCACATATACATGCATAAGTTCACATAAGATAACCAATGAGTTTTGTTTATTGGATTCAAGTAAATGTCAGAATTAAATAACACTTATTTTATTCATTGAATCTTTACAAAACAACGAGACTCTCGAAGAATCAAGACACCAATCCCAACAATTATAACACCTTTTCCCCAAATACTTTCTCATTTCTTCTAAGTTTTTTTTTTTTCCTTTTTCTTTTGACAATACTCATTTCTTATATGTTAGAGGTTGGAAATTTTGATTGTAAGAAAAATAAATAATAATAATAAATAAAGACATGTTAAAAGGTTAAAACCATGTTTAGTAACTATTTTGTTTTTTTGTAATTAAGTCTATATCGTTCACATTTCTTATCATGATTTGTACCTTTCAAGTATAATGATTGGATTCTTAGTCAAATTTTAAAAAAAAAACAACTTTTTGAAAGCTACTTTTTTAGTAATCAAATTTTGGTTTGGTTTTTTAAAACCATAGGTGGAAAATAGATAACAAATGAAGAAACTGGGAGGTGGAAGTAGTGTCTATAGGTTTAATTTTAAAATAAAAAACAAAATGGTTACCAAATGGGGCCTAGTGTAACAACTCTAAATACTAAAACAACACGTAGTTATATGTTCTATATCATAGTATTTTTTCCTTTTCCAAATATCAATTTATATCCCTGAATTTTTGGTTGTATCGATTTAAATCATAAACTAATAATTGTATTAATTTATACATTAAATTCTAGGGTTATATCAATTTAAACCATCAACTAATAATTGTATAAACTAAAACTCTAAATTTCATAAGCGTATTTGTTTAAACACTCAATTATGTTTTATTTCGACAAACATCATGTGAGACTTGTAATTTATCAATTAAAATTTTCTAAACTTACAAAACCGAATCAATTTAGACTCTCAATTAAGATTTATTGAAAATTGCTCATTCAAATTATAATCGTCAATTTCGTTAAATTGATATTTGTATAATGTTGCACACGTCTAAGGATTTATTGACGATCTTTAAATATAATCCTAATATATTTTAAATCGATTCACTAATAACTATTTGTGAGTTTAATTGGGAAAAGAAATAAATGTTTTGTGTGATATTTGTCAAACTAAAATCGAATGAATGTGTAAACTTATACATTTATGAAGGTTCAGTATTTAAATGGATATAGTTATAAAAATTTAGGGTTGAAATTGATTCCACTGTATCGATAAAACTTTTAAAAGTTATAAATATAAATTCATGTTCACTTTTTTTTTCTTTCATAATGAAAAAAATTGTTGCGTACAATTCTGGAGCAACCGTGTCAATAACACCCGTCGGTGAGAGGATATGATCACAAAAAAAGTAAAACTTTTCGTGATTTTATTTTGTTTGATATAATGATACTGACGTGAACTTTTTTTTTTTTTTCCTTTTATTATAATTTATAAACAAGTTTATTATATTCAGGAAATTCATTGGAAAATATAGGGCATAGTTAATTTTGGACATAATATTAGTCAATGCTTGTTATTTTAATTAGTCACTGATATCAATTATTTTTTCTAAGATAATTAAGAAAATTTTAATTACAAAGTAAACATAGTTTCATGATAATTGATATAACATTTCTCTTTAAAGATCGAAGGTTCGATCTCCTATTTTTATAATTATTATACTAAAAAATACAATTTTAATTCATATATTTTAGATTTTTTTATAACTATATTTTGGAGTTAATTCAAATTTAGATCATATACTTTCAAATGCTTTTTTTTAAGATACTTTTAAACATCCAATATTAATTTTAGTCATTTTAAATTAAAAAAATTGGATAAATAATAACAACAATTTTCATGAAAAAGAAAAAAAGATAGTACAATATGTGGATGTGTTTTCAAGTTTTATAGTGAAAAAGTTAATAGAATAACAAAAACAAAAAACAATGTTAAACCATCAGTAGAGGCTGAATTCAAGATTTATTGATAGCCCATAAACTAAGATTGCATATTTGAAAATAGAGTAATAAAATTGAACTGACATCAAACTACAAAGATCCAAATAGGTTATCTTAACCTAAATTTTTTATTAAAAAATCTGGACCTAAATTTCACATAATCTTAAAGTTTATATTTAATAAATCTTTAATTTTTTTTTTTAATTTTGTATCTAAATGTAATAAATCTTAAAGTTAGTTATTTTTTTTAGTTTTTTTTAAGTAAAAAAAAATCAAAACTACCGGTCAAAAACAATACTAATTTTCACGTAGAAAAGACCATGTGTAAACATTTTTACCATTTATAGACATGCACCTCAAGACTTTTTTTTTTCAGAAACAAAATACAATAAATTAAATATATGACTAAATTTAAATCTAAAATTAAAAGTATATATATATTAAAATTAAAAATTAAAAGTATAACAATGAAAATTTAATAAAACTATCAAAATGAACATAACTCAACTAACATCGACTATACAGTGACCTGTTCGAGTAGAAAATTATGCTTAATATTCACAAACTAATGGATATTATATTCGTTTCCAAAAAGAATAATAAAATATTGGTAAATATTATATCATACCATGTAATGTAACGACTCCCCTAAATCGACCGTTCCGAGTATTGATAGGAGGGTCAGTTACACACCACGTGTACAATATATTGGAATCGAACAAGACCAACAATTTGATTATACGCTTGGATTTAGGTGTTGAGTGATGCACAAGATTTATCCTCTTGATATATATATACTTTTTTGTTCCTTACAAAAGATACTTATTAAAAGATATGATTAATATTGAAATATGGTAGTTTTATTAATGAGAATTTTTTTAAATATATAAAAAAAATGTCAAACTAGTATAAAAATAGCGAAAAAAGTACGTTGATGAACTTTCATCGACGTCTATCAATAATAGACTTCTAGAATATTAAAATTTTGTTATTTTGAGTAAATAATTTCTTTTTTTTTAAAAAAAATCTACATTTGTTAATCAAATATTAAATATCGAAACAACTTGAGATTAATATTATTAAATTTATTATTATTTTTTAAAAAATAGCGGTCTGTCGTATAAGAGGTTGATGAGATATAAAATTGATGTTTTTTAGTAGTATGACCCATAAACTTCTTGGACCAAACACACTCTAAAAATTGAGGAGTCCAAGTTCAACCCCCTAAAAATATGAACTTGTCTTTATTTATATATTTGATCTCTCAAATTTTAATTTTGAGTTTTTCAAAAAAAATTATAATTTGTTTGGTATATGTTTAAATAATTCATGGTAAGTTTGGATGGGTCTTTTTAATAATATAAACAACAATTATGATTATTATTTTTTAATAATGATTATTTTACCTTAACACCTTAATTGATGATTAATGATTTATATTCATTGATGGATTAAAATTGAACATTTAAAAATTTTTGAAAGTTCAAAAGTATTAAAAAAAAAATACGATTTCCATCCAAAACTAACGATAATAGTATTTTTTTTAACTATCTTTTAAAATTTATGGATATTTTTTAAACTTTTAAAAATCTGAGATATTTTTTTATGCAAAGTACAAAATTCAAGTGGCATTGGCATATGATTTATATGGTGCTTCCACTTATTCAATTGACTTTTAAAAGCTTGAGATATACCATGACATATATATATTCAGTCTACACCCAACGATTACAATATAGACCTTCTTTCTTCCACCTACACGAATATTACATCTTAAAAAAATAATAATAAAAATTACATTTTTAGTCTCCAAATTACGAAGAATATGTGTATTTGACTGAATATTGAAAATGTAACTTTTTAATCCCTAAGTTTATAAGAATAGGTGTTTGACATTGAATTTTCAGAATGTACCTTTTAGTCATCAAGTTTTTTTTATAGTAGGTTTAAAAGGTTCTCAAAGTTTTTTTTTTTGTTTGGTTTTTTAAAAATAATTACATGATATTTAAAATTGCAAAAATAGTTGTAGAGAGGAGTTAAATTCTAAAATTATTTCTTCTAATTTAAAATGACATATAACTTTTCTTCTAATCCAAACATAGAGATGTTTACGGAGTGGTCCCATTCCCCTTTTTACTACCCATTTCATTTTCCATTCCCACAAAAATCCCTATTTAGAATTTGCGGAGATCGAGTCCCCAACGAAGATTGTTTTTCTTGTTTGGGTTTTTTCTTACAAAACAAATTTAATTAACTTAAAGTAACTACTATAAATATTTTTCTACTTAAATAATTAAATTTTCCATTTATATGGAACAAATATATGACTAAAATGTTTAGTTTTCATCATTTCTAAAAATTCAAATTTAATACCATAACCATGTATCCTAATCTCAATTTAATAAAAATATATATCAAATAAAAAGTTATATATGATTAATTATGAAATTAGTTATGTATATATATGTGTGTATCACACTTGACTATGAGTTTTAAAACTCACGACAGTGGTGCACAGTAACTTATATCTTTATAAAATTGGAGGGTTAGGAGTATAATCCCATCGTTGTCCCAGTTTAATCAAATGGAAAAAAAAATTCTCTCTTCTCTATTTAATCGAAGATTTTCTATCCCGTTCGACACGGATCTTGTCGAACTCAGTTCATAAGTTAAATGAACATTTCTATCTAAACACCCTCTAGGAGACATTTAGACTGAGAGAATTTGAATGAAAATAAGGGTGAAAATGGATAAGAAATAGATATCCCATTGTTTGGTACAAATTTTGAAGCTTTAAATATGAGAATAAGTTGTTCTCATGCATTATTTATATTCACGGTCATGAATGATACCCATGTGAAATTTTCTTGATGTCCACTCTCTTTTTTCTTTTAATACATGTTTTTTTTTTCTATATCATTAAAATTAATCAATATATGAATATTAAAATTATAATTTAGAAAATTATATTAATAATCAAATTATAATATTTGAATTTAACTCTCTCTCTATATATACTTATTTATCAACATACCATAAAGAATCCATACATTAATACTATCAATTCATTAATAAATTATATATGTATTTAATTAATTATCATTATGATTAATATCTATGAGGTCATTTTTTAATAATTATAATTAGTTTATCATTAATTAATTACACTACATTAATTTTTAATCACCATATGTTATATTTATTTTTCAAACTAATTTGGATTGTTTTATTAACTAACATGTCATCATGATTATATAAATTCATCAAATTGCTACATCAAATCACGTAATCAAGTAATTTTGAATATAAATTATCCATTTTACAAATCCTCGTAATTAATAATTTAATTAGTATTGTTATTTGGCGGTTAAATAATTAATTTTGTTCAAAACTTTGAAAACCAATTAATCTATTAAATTTTTTATAAAGTTGTTCATGATAAATTTTATAAATTAAAATCAAATATATTTTGTTCCCATTAAATTCTAATAACATTTCCATGCACAAATCATCATTAATTATCAACAATTTTATTCTCAAACTTTTTATTCCTATACATTATTGATTCTTTGACATCTATAAAACTTTAAACCAAACGACCTTTAAGAATTTAAATTGAAGTTCATCCTCTATGGAAGTGTGTTGTTTTGTATCTATACTGTTTTGTTCTACCCTTAATTTTTATTTTGTTATTGGTTTTTCTTAAAAGATGATTATAAAAAAGGAAAAAAGAAAAAAACTTCTCACTTTTTTGTTGTTAATTATATATTGGCACACGAAAACACATAATTTTCTTATTTGTGAGTTTTTCTTAATTAATTTAAAACACTATATAGTTTATTTTGATATAATATAAAGTTTGTTCTAGGTGTTTGATTTTGTTCGTAGTGTCAATTACTACAACAACAAAATCTGTAAAATAATAATAATAATAATAATAATAATAATAATAAAATAAATAGAAGGAAAATAAAAGAAGAGGAAAAAAAAAAGAAAATAAAAGAAAAATGAATAATCAGAAAATTTTCCAACATATTCCTTCAGGTTTCGTTAATTTGGTCAGTAACTAGATGAATTTTATAAACTTGGAATGCCCTTTTAGTACAACAAAATATAGCGGGAATTTAAATTTACGACCTTAAGGGAGGAAAACAGAATATACAATTAAATGTAGTTCATGATCCGAGACATTAATTGCTATCACAAATGTTCATGACCTAAAATTTCATTCAATAAATTGAAATTTTATTTCGTAATCATTTAGATTTTTGTTTTTTGTTTTGAAAATTAATCATATAGACACTACTTTTACTTTCAAATTTATTCACTTGTTATCTACTTCTTATCAATAAAAAATCAAGCTATATTTTGTAAAATAAGTAGCTTTTAAAATTTTACTTTTGTTTTTTGATTTTAGCTAAAAATTTAACCATTGTACTTGAGAAATATGCAAAATATTGTAAGAAATTTGGGAGAAAATATGCTTAATTTAAAAAAAAAAAACAAAAAAAGAAGTCCCGTTTGGTAATCATTTGATTTTTTTTAAAAAAAAATTAGCTTATTCCATCTACATTTCTTACAGTGATTTGCATATTTGTTAAGTAAATGGTTGAATTTTCAGCTAAATTCCAAAAATAAAAGCAACTTTTTAGTTCTCAAATTTTGGGTTGGGTTTTTAAAACAATTGGTGAAAAGTAGATAACAAATAAAAAATTTTAGAGTTGAAAGAAGTGTTCATAAGTTTAATTTTAGAAAAATAAAAAAAATAAAATGGTTACCAAACGGGACCTAAAACATTTAAAAGATATATAAAAAAGAAGAAAAAAGTTAAGTAGATAAGATATTACTTACTATCCCAAAGATATGGTTGAAATATCCACTATGCCCTTGAATTCAAAAGAAGAAAGAGAAGATAAAACCTATATATTATTCTCTTGAAAAAAGAAAATGCTAGGGCTTCTTCTTTTTTTTTTGTAACAATTTTGTTTTTTGTTTTTATTTTTTTAAAATTAATGCTATATCATCCACATTTCTTATCATGATTTGCATCATTTATATGTATAATTGTTCAATTTTTAGCTAAATTTTAAAAACGAAAACAATTTTTTGAAAACTACTTATTTTAGTTCTCAAATTTTGGTTTTATTTTTTAAATTATGGATGAAAAATAAATAATAAATGAAGAAATTTAGAGGTGAAAATAGTGTTGATAAATTTGGATGAAACTCAGGTATCTAAGTCATAATATATATTTTTTTTTTCCAGAAAAAAGAAAGATGCCTTTTTCCAAGTTTGCTCAACTATAATTGTAGTTAATAAATAAAAAATAAAATAAAAATACAACAAACTAGAGAAAATATATTTCAGAAATAAAAAAATCCACGCAATTGACCTGGTATTATTATTGTTTTTTACTCAATTTTGAAAGAATTTAAATTGTAAATACTGCGTCTACTTAGAAATTTATTTGTTTTTTTCTCCTTTTTTTAGGAATATTTTTAAAAGTTAAACCAAGTCTAGTCTATAAATTTTGAAATCTATATCTATAATTTCTGTATTTTAAAAAAAAATCTAAAAAGATTACAAAATTTCAATTTTGTATGTAATATGTATTTGAAAATTTCAAATATTTTAAATATCAATTAATCCGATAAACGTAATTTTAAATTTTATATTTTAGAAAATCCTAAACTTCAATTCTATGTTTAATAGATCGTAAATTTAAAAAAACTCATTTAAAATTAAAATTTTAATTTTGAAATTTTAGAAAACAATGAAAATTTGTAAGTTAACTGTTTTAGAAGTTAACTTAGAAACAGTACTTTCTCAAGTTCATCAAAACTTTGAAATAATTATTGTGGGTATTATATTTATTTAAAATAATTTTTGAAACGTTTTTTTTAAAATATCATTTTGACCCTTTATTCAAAAGTGGTTTAATTTTAGTTTTCGTATTTTTAAAGGTCTAAATCTTAAAATTTTTCTATTTAGACTATTATCAATCAACTTTTTTCATTCCAAACTTTAAGAAAAACCTTTACCCTAGTAAGCTTCCTTTCTATCCAAGAGAGTCTCTTACTTAGCCCACCGAGCGAAGCTCTTTCTTTTTGCCGTGCCGTGGAATGCTGACCACTACATAAATAAGCCACTTGTGGTTGAGAGAAAAAGCGAGCAGTGGTATTACCAGCCATTCTGGAGGAGCAGTTGATTCAGCCCCCCTTTTCTAATGTGCATATTGTGATTGAGCTTGCTTGCATCTGATCTAAGCCTATCGCGCCTGCCCCTACCCCTTATTTTGACTCTTTATCTCTAAAAACATATTAATAGATTATATATTTGATTGTCTATAAATTATTATTATAATTAAAACTAATTTTGATAAAAATAAAACTATACAAAAAAATTAAAATTGAGCCGTTAAAATAGGATAAGTATTTAAAATTATATAATTACAAAAAATATTTTTAAAATATAAAAGAATGTAAGTCTAATGTCTATTAGTGATAGAGAATAATGTGCACTATAAAATGCATGTATTGACATTTTGATATATTTAAAAACAACCGACAAATTTGAATAGTTTTCTTAATAACATACCAAAATAGTTTTTTTATTTTAAAAAAATATTTTTTAAGTACGGACGGAAATTGTATTTATTATATTATATATATCGCACCCACATGAAAAAACGAGTTTTTATATTAAAGATGGATGACAAAACCATTAACGACCGTAGGATAAGTCGATAAGAAAGTGTGTGTGAGTGTCCAAAAAATAAAACAATAATAATAATAAAGGAAAAAAAGAAAAAGAAAAAAAAAAAGAAAAGGAAATAATTGAGAGAGAAAATCGGGTCTCACAGTTCCATTCCATGAGCTTCTGTTTGCTTCATCGTCCTTTAGGTCTCATTCTCTGAAGCTATCTCTTTCTCCTTCAACTCACGGATTTTCTTCCAGATCTTCCTCAGGTATATCTCTTCTTCCATTTCATTCTCATTTTCTTATCTATTCCTCTGATTCTTATCGTTTTCCTGCAATCAACGCTCAACTCTGTGAGTTATTTGGATTTCTTTTCGCTTCATCTTCTTTTACTAGCTGTAACGCTTGATTTTTCTCTCGTTTTTCGTTTTAATGCGTTCGTTAACCTCTGCTCTGCTGATTGATTGATTGTTTTTCCTTACTGATGTGCTGATTGATTCATTTTATTTCCGTTTCCTTTGTATTCAACAAGTTTAGTGTACTGATCTCGGTTAGATCGAGTTTGATTCCTGTTTTATGTTGTGGACATTTAATTCTTCATCGATTGCATTATGTAGTTTAATGGAACTGTGTTGGCTTTGGCCAACGCCGATTGATTCAATAATTGTTCTTCTGCGGTGTATAAGTGATTGATTTTCTTCATTCTCGTATTTCCGTACACGTTCTTCTACATTAGATCTTCATATTTATGGAGTAAATTGATACGGATAAGGTGAGTAATTTAATACAGATGAGGTGAGCTAATTTGTTTCTTAATTGAAGACTGGCAGCTAGCTCAGCGGAAAGAGGAAAAATTATCCATGTCTTGTCATGTTATGGAAGAAATGGCGTTCATATATTATTGTGCTTCAATTGTCAAGTTTCTTGCAAGCTGTTGTTTCCTGTTTTCTTGCTATGTAAATTTCTAGATGTAGATTAATTGGTTAAACTACAAGTTTAGTCTAATTTTGAGGTTTGAATCTATTTGGTCCCTGAACTTTTAAGAGTATCTAAAGTTATGAACAATATCTCTTCATAATTTGTAGTTTAATGCTCATGTTTATTGTTAATGTGTGTTTGGTCGGGTCATCCACTCCAAGCTCACCTACAAAACAAAATCCAGTGTGGTGTAATGTCTAACACGCTCTGAAGCTTAAGTTGGTATTAACTGAAATGATTAGCCTAGCCTGGCAGAATTATGTACCTTTGGTGGTGGGGTGTTTTCCTACTTATACTATCTTCCCTGACACTCCCTTGGGACCTGCACTCGAGGGTTTTGTGGTGTTAGTTGGGGCGCTCATCCCCAAACTTTCAACTTTGTGTCTGATAAGTTCTTGAAAAATTCAATTTTTTTTTTTTTTAAATTAATCGATTTATTAAACATAAATTTAAATTTTGTCTAATGGAGTGCTAAACTTTCAATTTCGTGTCTCTATTAGATTCTTGAATTAAAAAAGGAAGTCGAATATTTAAGGCTATATTTGTAATTTTGAAAGTTTTGAAACCTACCAGACACAAACTAGAGACACCAGTTTGGATTGACTAAGAGTAAAAAGTGCTTTTTGGAAAATTCATTTTTATTTAAACTCTTTTTATAAAAAAAGTTCAAAATACACTTTGAAAATGTTCCAATAGCTATTTTTAGTAGTTGCCAAACACTTTCTTTGTTTCCAAAATGACTTATTTTCAAAATTGAACACTTGAAAAATTAAACCAAACACACCCTAAATTTATAATTTAACATAATAATTTATGGAAGTTCTAAATCATTATTTTCTTGTGTATGGGTATAGTTGCATGGACTGCTGTTTTCTGATATGGTACGCACGTCAAAGTTTAAAAAGACCTTATTGTACACATTTTTTAAGCCTCTGGTGCAACAGGTAAAGATGCAAGGTGCCGTGCGATCATTTCTATCACATGGAAACGTTGTGAAAACTGCTGTTCTGCAACAAATTCGTGTAGCAAACCCCCATATGAGGCCTGCAATGCTTTCACGCTTTTCGACATCAGCTAGTTCCATAAACATTGAAGAGCATGGCTTTGAAAGCACTACCGTTGATGACATCTTGAAAGCTAAAGGCAAAAGTGCTGATGGATCTTGGCTTTGGTGCACCACAGAAGACAGTGTTTATGATGCTGTTCAGTCGGTATGCTTCCTCTTGAGAGTTGTTTCCTTTGAACAGTTTTATATCTTTTCTTTATTTTAGCGAGAACTTCATACCTTGTTAAGAAAATTGTTTATTTCTGCTATTTCACACTTGCATACTCACCCCCTTATTAAATAATGGGGAAAAAAAAAGATGACTCAGCACAACGTTGGAGCCTTGGTGGTTGTTAAACCCGCGGAGCAAAATTCAATAGCTGGTATTATAACAGAGAGAGGTACGTGATATGATATGCTTTCTGAATGCAGGTAGTTCTTTGAATATATGGGTTCATCTACAAAATTTATGGTTCTATCCTATCTTCGAATGAAGAGATTCATTTATATTGTCATTTAGGACAAATAACAAATATATGTACTCTCAGATTTTTTGTTTTGCTTTCTTCTTTTTCTCTCTTCAAATTTGGTCAAAAGAGAGAAAGGTTACAAGGGCTATAGAAAGATGTACATTTGCACCAAAGATATCCAAAGAAAAAACTTTTCAAAATCTTTAAGTTCCAATACTCTGCAATTGGCTGATTGTGCCAAATATTGAACTTTAAACTCAGAAATTCAAAGTTTTTATCAGTTTCTTGCTAGTATCCTCAAAGCTGTTATTGGTTTTTCAGAGATTTCAAACTCAGCTGGATTTTTTTTTAATGTTTTATGTGGTGGGGAGTAAATTTGCATTATTTACTTAGTTTTGGCATACTCGAAATTGTTTTTACTTGATGATTGGGACGTTTAGGACCACAAAGATTATTTCTACATCATGGTTTTTACTTCTACATCATGGCTCTTCCTCTTTATATGTCATTTCTCCTTTACTTTTCCTTGTAAATTGACCATAAATATTGTTTCTAAGCTTTAAGTCCAAAAAAGCATTTTCTTGTCCTTTGAAATGGAATATCTCATTTCTGAGCCTTTCTTTTAACACGTTTATAGATTATCTGAGAAAGATTATAGTGCAAGGCAGGTCTTCGAAGAATACCAAGGTTGGGGATATCATGACTGAGGAGGTATGAACTTGTCACCTTTATATGTCACACACCCTTAATTATTCACCTAGTTGCGTGTGCAATGATGGAAATTAGATGCTCATGTGGTTTTCCAAAAAAAATTGTTTCCATTTTTTTAATCAACTACCTTAATTTGCATGTGTATATGTACGTTTCTTTCTCTCTCTCTCTCTCTCTAAGAAAATTATTATTATTATTATTACTCACATGGGGTTGCTTTAATTTGCTTACGATCACCATTATTCGTTTAATATCCTCTCCATCCACATCATAAGCACATAAAACATTGGGACTCCGAATTGCAATGACAAATTGCTTTGATTTTGTTTGCAGAACAAACTTATCACTGTGACACCTGACACTAAGGTTTTGCAAGCTATGGAACTTATGACTGGTATTACAATGCATCTTATGTTAATTATAAAAAGCACCCTTCAAATTTTGCCACTTGTTTTAGAGATACCATTATACTTATTAAAGTTGCAATGTTACCGTTAACATCTCAGAAACAACTTTAAAGTAAGGCGAAAATTGAGACATGAAATGCTATGGCAATGACCTAAAACAGAAATTTGGATTCCTACACCGTTTTAAGTCATTGTCACATCACTCCATGTCTAGACTTCTGTCACTTGAAGGAAAGTTTTGGAATGTTTATGAAACATTTATGATTGATATTAATATATTACAATGCATTTTAAGAGTTATATTGAAACATCTGTGAAAGGTATTTTTTATAGTTCCATTTTTCCTAATATAACCTGGAGATCTCATGCTTGTGAACAGACAACCGAATTAGGCACATACCCGTCATTAACGAGAAGGGCATGCAAGGCATGGTGTCAATCGGGGATGTGGTTCGGGCTGTGGTGAGTGAGCACCGTGAGGAACTAGACCGCCTGAATGCTTTTATTCAGGGAGGTTATTGAGTTGCTGCTATGGACTTTGGTTGCTTGGTGTGAGATGTTTCCAAAAACCAGAATGCTTCAGTTCTTGTACATATGATCATGACCCGGTATGCGCACTCTTATTAATATGGTTGTGCTTCGTGTTGTTTCTAGTACAATAACGGACCAATGTTGTAATAACAGACGGTAACTTTGCTTTGCAAAATTTCACACTGAATTTGCGTTATCATTGGAGAGTACAAAAATCTCCTTCAAGTTGGCGATTTACCAAAAAAAATGAAGCAGAGAATTTCTGTTTGAAATGAGTTTGAGGAATCTCTTTGGATTTAGCTTCAGGATTCTCTACCCTGATACGTGCATTTGATCTAATAAATAAAAGTATTTTTTCGTCATTAATTTATGTAAAGTATTAAAATTTTCATTTATTTAATAGTTACATGATCATTTAGAGATCTAATGAATGTGTAGGTTATGAATTTGAAAAAAAAAATCTTGAACAGAATCTAAGACTTACTGGATACAATTAAAAATTCAAGATTCTTTTCAACACAAAATGATGGTTTTAAAGACTCCTTGGTCTCTTTAAATTTTATAAAGCTATCACAACACAATAACATAAATTTAGAGATTCAGTAACCACTTCTAAAAAAGTTTTGCTTCCCCTCCTGAAAGGGACCAAGTTTATGACTTAATGAAAAGTTCTAACTAAATCAATACCAAACTCTCAGTCCTCAAGTCAACCGCATAAATATCCACTGTTCTAAACGTTTTTACCCTAATCAAATATTATATATCATATTTGGCATTCATTTCTTTGGATATAATACTTATAATACCAACCTCAAAGTCCGAGATCTGATTCGTCCACTTCACATATTAAAAAAAGAGGTTTATTATTTTAAACGGTAAAATTGTTAAAAATGTCACTATATTAATAGATATCTAAAGTTAAATGTTATTGCATTGATATATTAAAAATATTACACATTAAATATTTTCAAATATAGTAAAATGTTAATGTCTAGAGGCACTGATAGACATCTATCAATGTTAGACCGATATTGATAGATATCTATCCGTCTACAAATGTCTTATCATTATCTATCAATAATAGATAGTAACATTTTGTTATATTGGTAAATAAATTTGATTAATTTTTTTATATGTGAAAATAATCTCAAAAAGATAATTAAAAAAATAAGACCAGTAACAGTTGAGACCAAAATAATAAAAATAAAAATAAATAATGCTCTTTAGTCCGTAAAAGAATATAGTTCAGTTTCTTACCGGCAAAGAATCTTTAAAAAACATTATTGAGAACCGAAATACCAAATCTGTTGTTTTCAAATTTAATAAAATAACAAAAATATTTATTAATATAATAAAATGTCACTGTTTATTAGTAATAGATATTAATAAACTACCATCTATCAAAATCTGAAAAATGTCGTATACTGATAGACACTACTATATGTCTATTATTGATAAATGTGATATTTTTACAATATTTAAAAATATTTTCAACATTTTTTCATTTAAAACAATTTTCCTAAAACTATTAAAAATATAGGTTTTTATAAGATTTGATTTTAAAATAAAACAATAATGAAGATAATATCAATTTTATGTCCAGTAAATTCATGATAAATTCAAATTTATAGATTCATTACACTAATAAAACTCAAAAGTTCAATGACTAAATGGCTAAATTTGTAATTTTAAAGTTCAATTAGATAACTACTTTGTTTTTAATTTTTATTTATGATTTTTTTAATAAAAAATGAAGCTATAAGCACTACTTATTTTGTTTTGTTGTCTACATTTTAAGAATGTTCTAAAATTTAAATAAAAAATTTGAAAATAGTATTTTCTTTTAAAGAATTAAGCAAAGAATTCACACATTTACACAGAAAAATATAAAAACCATGATCAAGAAATTGAAAAAAAAACACAATTTTAAAAAATCAAATAGTTACCAATCAAAACCTAAATGTTCAAAGAGAAAATAGACCTAATTTTCAAATTTTAGAGACTAAAATTTGTAATTTAACCCTCCAAAATTATCTAAGATAATCCACCATTATGCAAATTCAATAAGAAAAGACAACGAAATGGTTGGAAACCTCACCTACATTACTGTTGGTAACTTTCTGATAATCTTTACCCGTCAATTTCAGGCGATATCCCATCGTTAAGATCCTTCATAGAATATATTCTCCTCTGCAAACGACTAATGAAAAAAGAAAATGGAGGATTAGAAATACTAAATTATAGGCAGAAGTATTGTATTTTACTGCTTTGATAATTCGTACAAATCATCCCGAATAATGGGTTCAATGTTCCAATTGCGTTGATTGGCATCGGACATCTTGGATATATGCAAAATACTGTTGTGGTGATTACGTAAAGTTCGTCGATGGCCAATGCTGATATATGTTATTCCGGCACCTGCAATTTGCTTGTATAAACGTGCCTGAAGAAGCAGAAACAAGACAAAAGTCGCATTATAAACAATTCACCGACCCTGAATTGAAGAAACAAAAAGTTCACACGATGAAAATAAAAACGGATAGTCACGAAACTTTTAAGTTTGTGTCAAAAAGCCACCAGACTTCAACAAGTATTTAATCGGTTTCCGAACTTTCAAGTTTATATGTAATAAGTCCCGGTCTCCCAAAAGTTAAAAAATATCTAAGTTCTTAAACTTTCTATGGTCTGCATAATAAGTATTTGATTAAGAATCATGTGTATTAGTACCTTAAACTTTCAATTTCATGCATGGTAGGTACAAGTTTAAGAATCTATTAGACACTTTTTTTAAGATCTATTGACGATCTATTAGACAATTTTACTTAGAGACTAAATAGACCCAAGTTGGAAAGTTCATAGACTAAACTTGTAATTTAACTAAATAAAAACAAGCAATAAGCAAGACATGAGTGGTTAGATGTAATGCACGATAACAGTTACTTACCCAAGAAAACTCTACTGCTAGCTTTGATGATTGCTCAATATGACAAGGTTCTTGTTAAATGTGTCGAATTGGAGGCTTAGTGGTCTAAAGCTAGCAGATTGTAATCAAAAGGAAATTTTCATTTCACGTGTTCGTTCTAGACTATATGCTAGGACATCGAAGGATCCAGATAATTGTATTCGTATGAATTTCTACAATTATTAATGTGGAAGTAAATAGTTAATAATGGATATAATGAGAAAGGTGAATATAAGCTAGCTTGACACCCATAGTTTGGTTATGATCATGGACCTTAAAATTGTAATACAGTTCAAATGAGACGGCATAAAATTTAGAATGAAGGTTATATATGTCATTTACTTCTCTTATCATTTTTCCTTTTTATCAAACAGTTGTTAGATGCACGCACAAGCTTCATCTAAAAAGCAGGGGCACATGTTCCAAATGAGTACTTTTACCAGAACACATAACAAAGAGAGAAAAAAAAAATGTCAAGCTATAACACATAACATCATGATCAAACTCTAGCTGAATTTTCACAGGAGTACCTCATTTGCTTCGTCTAACGCACTTGTAGACTCATCCAGCAGGACTAACTTTGGTCTTGAAAGTAATAGACGTGCAAAAGCAATACGTTGTTGCTCACCGAGAGAAAGAACACTGGACCATTCACAAGTTGTATCCAGACTACTGAAACGAGTCAATAGGTAGCCAAGACCCACTTTATCCAGAACCTGGATTAGGTCATCCGTTGTTGGCTTATCAGGATTTTCACCAACATTGTTGATATTCGACGCACCTGTCAAAAAGGAAGGGAACACTGCAAGCCAAAAACAGTCATTCTGACTTGGTAGACCTCATGACAAATTGATTTACTCTGAATTATATAATCTATTGTACAAAATAGATATGTGTATTTATATGACGTGCACGAAGAAAATAAATACTATTTCAATTACAAATAAACATAGTAGTCAGTCCTAGCAACCTTATGTTTTAGTTAGTAATACGGGCAGGTACTGAGCAGATACTGCTAGTGCTAGTTGTGTTATGGAATTGAACAAAGAGAATGACGTTTCCTTCTATAGAACTTTAACAAAACATTTCAACTTTCCAGAAATGTCATCACATAAATGACTGTTAGACATGGCTAGACATTACAGACAAATAATGCCACTAAGTTGATAAAAGTTTCTAATTATTTAAATAAGAAAAGAACAAGAGACATGCTTTCCCACATTGTTAGTTTTCAGAACCATATCCACAAGAATGCAATCCAGAAAAGTAATCTTTTTTTGTAAGAGGAACATAATTATACTTGTCGTAAATGACTGTGAGACTGATGATATTCACAATAACAATCAAGCGGTTGACTTACCATTTGGTTCAGCATGACCTGCTGATGTGACAGAACCTTCAGCCCATGTAGGATAAAGCAGCTGCTGACGTAGTGTACCCAGAACCATGTATGGTCTTTGAGGAAGGAAAAATATCCCTTGATAATTCTTGTTGAGTGGTCTACTATTTTCTTTGGATACATCTTCTCCTATATGTGCTTCGGTTTGCACTCCATTTTGAGAAACTAACTTCTCGGGATAGTCTCTTATATAAAATGTGATTTCTCCCTTTCCAACATTCCAAAGACCTGCCAAAACTCTTAACAAAGAGGTTTTCCCACATCCACTAGGTCCCATTACCTGTGAAAGTAGTTCCATGCTCATGAATTTCCAGTTGACCATGGGTTTAAGCTCATACAACGTAATGTCAAAATATAAAGGCAATAGATTCACAAACCAGCAAATGCTCCTTTTCTTTAACTATTAACGCCAAGTCTCTCACCAAAGTAGCTCCATTTGGTGCCTTTAAAGTCATATTTTCTATCTCCAATAATTTTGGACGTTTGTCTAGGGCCATGGACCCATTTGATTCCAGTAGAGGTGAACATTCCACATGGGAGTACATGAGATGTATCTCTTCTGAGGTGTTAGAGAGAACATTAGGGGCACTGCCATCCAAGAGGTCATCAAATTCACCTGCATATGTTTGAGGATCAAAACTTAACATATTTTCTAATCTACAAATTAAGATTAGACATGATTTTGGATGGAAAAGCAAATCATACAGTGGCATAAATGACTGGTGTGTAGAACAACGTAAGATAAAGAACTGAAAAAGTTCGGCAAGGTTTTAAAGGACTAGACTTTGGACGTTCTGATAATTACTTATAACTCCGTATTATGGAACAATTTTGTTTTTTTGAGTTCAAGTTCAGCAATATGCATGGTGGGAGAAACAAACCTTAGATCTCTTGGTCGAGAGTACATATTTTATGCTAGTTAAGATATACTCGTGTTGACCGGTATTATGCAACTATTTAATATAACGGAACATAATGACTCAGTACTAGTCATATGTATATTTTTTAGAGTAAATATCCTTGAACTTTGGGTGTTGTATCAATTTAAACCCTAAACTAATAATTGTATCAATTTTAACCTGAACTTTGGGAATTGTATCAATTTAAACCCTAAACTAATAATTGTATCAATTTAAATATTGAACTTTTATAAGTGTATCAATTTAAACCTTGAACTTTCATAATTGTATCAACTTAAACCCTCTATTATGTTTTATTTGGATACACTTATGAATGTTTAGGGTTTAAATTGGTATATTTATGAAAGTTCAGGGTTTAAATTGATACACTTAAGAAAGTTCATGGTTTAAATTGATATAATTATTAGTTTGGGGTTCAAATTGATATAAATCCCACCGTTTGGAGTTTAAATTGATACAACCCCCAAAGTTTAAGGTTTAAATCGATACAATTCTTAGTTTAAGGTTTAAATTAATATAACCCCCAAAGTTTAAGGATATAAATTGATATTTACCCTATATTTTAATAAGAAACCAAACTTTCAGTGAGAGAAATGAAAGAATATACAAGGGAGTAGATAAAAACAGCCCAATGGAAGGTGGCCAACAGAATACAAAAATAGCCTCATATCCAAAAGAATGAAGCCTAGCTAAAAAAAGAGAGAAAACTCTCTTAGTCACAAACCCAACACCAAGGCACTAACATTTTAACCTAATCTAACTCCCATAACTCCTCAAGTCTCTCACTCTCACAATACAAGGAGGAAAAAAAACAGAAAAAGAAAAGGAGAGAGGGAGAGAGAACCCCTGGATATGGTCTAGGTCCTCAGACACACCTATGCAATAAGAACACCACCGAGACCCCAAAATTTGGGAGGAATGTCTTACACATGGTTTAAACTTTAAAGTATTGTCTTTCCCAA
This sequence comes from Benincasa hispida, assembly GCF_009727055.1. Taxonomy (NCBI): domain Eukaryota; kingdom Viridiplantae; phylum Streptophyta; class Magnoliopsida; order Cucurbitales; family Cucurbitaceae; genus Benincasa; species Benincasa hispida. Next base: position 18,589,073 of record NC_052358.1, read on the forward strand.
GTAAGACTTCCAAGGCAAAAATTTTAACCCTTTTGGAGATCTAGCCTTCCTGAACAAGAGGTACCAAGAGGAAGCGAGGTATCAATACCCAACCCTCGGACCCAAAGGCCTTACAGCAATTTCCCAACTAATCAGATGCAACCCTCCTTCATCGACCCCCTTCGACAAAAAATCTCTCATGACCCTCCCAAGGTTCATACTTATTGGAACAAAAATCCATAAAAGGGAGAGAATAAAAAGGAGAGGAAGTAAGGTGGGATCCCAAATAAATTAGTTTGAATAAGAGTAGGTCTTCCTCCTTTTAAAAAGAAAGCCTTTTTCCAGCAGGCAAGATGCTTCAGGACCTTTTAGATAATAGGAGACCAGAAAGAGACACCCCGTAGGTCATGACCAAGAGGAGGCCCTACATAGAAAGAAGGCAATACATTCCCCCTCACAACCCACAAAAACTGCCTTGGTATTCAACTTGGTGGGATCACAATTAATGCCAATGACGGAGCTCTTGACGTGGCTTTAGAGAAGGAGAGCAACATGAGTTGGATACACCATCAAACAATTCAAACCAATTCAATGTTGAACAAACGTTCAGATACAAGTATTCAATACAATAGGTTAAGAATGGACACTAAATCTTGCATGTCAAATAAGTAAGAGAGAATTTAAAAAGTTGTATACTATACGAGTGTAGTAGTACCAAAGTGGTGAAAAAAGGGTGAAAGTAATTTTGGCAGGACTCAAACAAACACGGATAGATAGTCACAAATAAATACTCTGTTATACTCCTAAAATTTACATGAATCACACATGAACGAAGTTCTCCCAGATATCACATAGATCTATATCTAAGCCTGTATGCTACTATTTTGTCCATAAGAGGACCGATCAGCAAACTTCCCCTTTCAGAATCTTGTCTTAAAGGAATATAATCATGCAAGAAATAGAGGAGGTTGAACACGATACCTAGGCGATCAATAATTGCTGAAAAAGCACTGATGGCCTGAAACTGATATACAACGAGGGAAAAATCCCCAAGGATGTGATTGAAAGCAGATACTGATTGATTAATAACACCGAACTCAATTTTTCCTGAAAAGTACATCGGGGCAACAACAGCAGCTGGAAGAATCTGAATGAGGTAGCGATAGCCATTGGTAAAGAACTCAAGGTTTCTGGATGCTACTAGTAATTTCTGTGAAGCAGCATATTCAAAGAATATGGTAAGAACCCACAGAGGTGAAGAAACACAAATACGACGAAAACCAAAATATACAACCTTGGAATACTAACTACTGTATAATGGACGTTCAGCTTTGACACAGATTATCTCATATCAAAACTAAAGGCCCAAGGCTTGAAATGTCTAAACTTATGTGACTGGAGCGAAGAGAAAAGATACTTGAGATATACTTATGACTTGGAAGAGGATGTTGAGATCCAACGTAATAACTATGCATGTAACCCTAAATTTTAATAGAGATAACACCATAGATATGCATATACTTTTCATTCTGACAAAATGATAATAAGGTACTAGGAATATAACAATAGTCATTGAAATAAATAATCACTCAACGTGAAGCTTGGAATATAGACAGACCCAGCATATTAAGATACTTACAGTTAAATTCTCAACAGCACTTCTAAAACGTTGCAGAATAAGCTGCATCTCATTCTCTTCACCACCATAGAAAGCAATTGATTCAGCATTTTCACGAATGCGGACAAGTCCATAGCGAAAATCTGCTTCTTTCTTTTCTTGCAAGAAGTTTAGATTAACCAAACCCTGCATAAATGCACATTAAAATTTATAACAGACTAGCTCCCCAAAGTTTCAATCAAAAGAAATAATGGTTATAGATTAGCCAGGGAATATCACCTTTCCGAGGAAAACACTAATCGCCGTTCCTCCAATCGAATATAAAAGAAGAACAACAAACAACGGTGGATAGATACCATATAAGATGTTACTAAATGAAATTAAATCCACTGTAGAATTGAAAAGTGCCAAAGAAAATGAAAGAGCTGTCCCTGTGAAAGAACTGAGATCATCAACAATCCGCTGGTCTGGATTATCAATAATGGATTGTGATTGAATTTTATAGAAAGACTGGTCCTTTAGATAACGTTCCATGTAATGCTTTGTCATCCATGACCTCCATCTGAGGGAAAGCATGTCCTTTGCATAATCTCTCAATACAAAAACCTGTAGAGCAGTGAATTTGGGCCAGGTAATACAGATAAAATGTTTAAAGTTAAATTAACTGTAAGAAGAGTTATGTAAAGAAATTATTGGATAGACAACAAATACTGATAAAATTCATTTGATTAGTTCATAAAATTGAAAGCAGCATTTTCAAGTGCTTTTCTTTTCTTTTTACAAATGTATCTGATTGAAAAATGAAGCCAACTTTTTTCTTCAGGTATGAAGACAATGTTAAATGAGTGGACGAAATGCTCTACTCTCCTTTCAGTGATAAGGGGTTTTAGAGAGTTTGTTTTTGGTTAAAATGCATTTGGCTATAGAATGATGCATTTTGGTTAAATGTATCTGATTGAAAAATGATGCTTGTACTTGTTTGCTTAAATTAGAAGTTTAGTTTCAAGACTCAAATGTTTCTAATAAGTCCTTGTACTTCCAATTATGTGTCTTCTAACTCTCCAAAACTTCCACTTTAGGTTAACGAATTTTGAGTCTAATAATTTAGGGACACAAAACTGAAAGTTCCAAAACTAAATTTGTGATTTAATCTACTTCTTTATGTAACAATTTAGTGCATATACTTCCAGGAAAATGCAAGGATTGAGCCTTTGATGTCAACGTTCTTACTGTAAAGATCAGATGAATATGCAAATAATTAAATTACTTTTAATGTCGACTTCATTCACTTGTTCATATTTCCTTTGTTTTTAAATGTTGAAAAACAGAGTGGACTAGTAGAACAGTACCTAAGCGAAAGTGAGGGGAGTAGACCAGTGTGCTCACCGGAATACCTCCAGCAAAGGCACCTAGGTAGTAGAGGAGTTGCTTAGTAAACTGTTCTTGGTCCTTGTCTGTTCGCGATACCCGTTAAGGAGATGAAAATGCGAATATGAAAGTAACTAGGTTAATTAATGGGACAAGCATTTGCATATATCGATTGGAAGAAAGAAAAGGAACCGAAAAATTACTAGCAAGAGCGTTGTAGAAGTCACGGCCAAGGAAACTGAAGCCAACGCTGATGCCGGTGGTGCCCAAGGACAGAGCGAAGACAGCAGCCAGCTGCCATCGAGCTTGCACTTTATCATCCGAGAACCAATAAGGTGCGGCAACTTTCCAAAACCTCTTCAGAAGCACTTTCAGATCAGGTCCAGGCCTCTGAGCTTCCTCATTCTTCATCATCCAGAATCAAATTCACAATCATTTTCCACAAGCAATTATTAGAAAGAACTTAAACAACACAAGAACAAAACTGACCTTATCTGGCCCTGAACCTGGAGTTGGAATATCCGGCGGCTGAGTCGAGGCGGACAAGTCGGAGGCACTTGCAGAAGACCTAACATTAATAAAACGATTCCTAGATTTCCTTCTAGCTAGACTTCCGCCGCTAGAACCGACCATGACCGCATCCGTCGGAAGTAACATTCTAGAAACACGAACATGGAACCGGCCGTGACCGCAGCCATCGCCGTAATCATGAAGCTGAAGTTTCCGCCGGTGATACTTATGCGCGTGATTATCGGTAACTGTAGAGGAAACCGTGAAAACAGAGGAAGCTTGTGAGTGTAGTATCATCTTTTCTCTAAGTGGAAATCGAAAATCTTTACGGCTATTCCATGAATTGGTTGATTTAAGGGAAATTGAGAAGAAAAGCAGAGAAAATTGCGAAGAGAATGTCGTCGTCGTCCATTGCAGCACGTCAAGTGAAATGGATGATGGTTCACCTTTGCAGTTTGAGATCATAATAACGCCACGGCTACCATATTTTGCAGATAAAATACATTTTCCCTCCCTTATTCCATAAATTCCTGGCCATTATTTTGTTGTTAATTGTTTCTAGGAAAAAATTAATTTTGACCGCACCTAAAAAAAAATGATAATAATACATAGAAAAAACTGAAGGTGTTAATTGTTGAGTGAACACGTGTAAAATATGGAGAGAACAGTAACACATCTGGATGTGACGTATAGCTATGGATAAGACATAAGGAAAATGTTAAAATTCTTACATTTGTGAGATCATCAATCATAAAATTACAAAAATTTCCACATATTTATTAGAAAGAAAAAACATTTTATTCATTGATATTTTATTTGACATCTAATCTTAAAATTGATAGAAATTCTATATTTGTTATTTACGAGATAACTTTTTTTATTTTAGATTTAAATATGTTTTTCATTATTGTACTTTTCTTTAAGATATATACCATATAGTTTTGATTCAAATTTTAAAAATTCTGAAACCATGCTGTAAATTTAATTATTTTAGTATAAAAAATATAGCTAAAATGAGTATAGGTCAACTGATGTCAAATATGTATGATAATCTCGAAGTCAGAAGTTCAACTCTCATCTTACACATTATCAAAAAAAAAAAAAAAAAAAAAGTGACATAGTTTTGATTCAAATTTCAAAAAATCTGGAACTATATTGTAAATTTAATTCTTTTAGTACTACAAATGTAACCAAAATGAGTACAACTCAACTGATGTCAAGTATATACGATAATCTCGAAGTCAAACGTATAGATTTGAACCATTCTTAAGACTCTAAGGGGGCGTTTGACATCCCATAATTTAATATATATATATATTAGATGTGTTTTGAGTTGTTTTGTGAACATTCTCAAACCTTCCTCCTTATCACAAAATTCTCCCAATCCAAAATAAATAATAGTGGTGTTGTGGCTAATTCTTGAGAGCCTAGAAGTCACAAGCGCGACAAGTATATAGAGCAGAAGTATCATGTGCATCGAGAAGAGAAGACGTGATTGTCACGCAAATAGCTTCAGAGCACAACGTTACTAATCTTTTTACAGGGAGATTTGTACTGGGCGCACGTTATGTCCTAGTTTGCAAATATTATTGAACAAACTCATTGTGTATTTAATAAAATATATGATATTATATTCAAACTCGTTGTCTATTTAATAAAATATGTGATATTTTAGTTGTATTAACCACAAACCAATAAACTAACATCCAAGGTTATCTTTGTAACTTACACATGTATGTAGAGACATGCGGGTGGATCATGTTTAAGTGATAACCTAAATGGTTTATAGTAGAAGGATAAGGTTGGGTACCTTATCCTAGTGACACTACGAGTATAACCCGCTTTGTAGGTGTTATAATTGTTGTAAAGTGCTACAAATGATTTGATCCTAATCATTCATATATAAACATGTGAACGAGGATATTCTATACAAAGGAGTTTGTATAAGACCAGACCACAATATTAGGATTGGTGTCCTTATTCTCCAGAGTCTCATAGTTTGTAATATATGCTCATTATTATGAATAAAATAAGAGTTATTTTGTCTGGCATTAACTCATATCCAATAAACAAAACTCCATGGTTATTATATGTAAACTTAAGCATGTATATGAGATATACAAGTGAATCATGCCTTAAGTGATAACCTAAATAGGTCTGTAGTATAAAGATTAAGATAGGATACCTGATCTTCGTGACACTACGCATACGACCCGCTTTATAGAGGTTTACAAATGTTGTGAACTACTACAGATGGTAGATTCTGACCATTCATGGGGAGACATGCGAGCAGGGGTGTCCTATACAAAGAGTTTGTATAAGACCGGACCACGAGATGCTTCGTCTCTGTATATAACTTCATTGATACTGGACACTTACATCTCACCTAAACGACCATAGGTGACATGACCTCAATCCCGAGTGTTTTGGGAACTATTGCCTTTGAAGGCGGTTCTTTGATTAGTATGGGTGAAAATGGCTAGATTGCCAACTCAAAATGCTATCTTTTTGGGGACTTGTCTGATTTGGGAGCTGCGAACTCAGTTACACAAGATGGAATTCACTCCTTCCCCGAAGCAGAGGTAAGTAGATAAATTGCTCCCTTAAGGGCTGATTCTGGGGCATGAACATAGTGGCCACTACTTCTCTTTGGAAGAGATGACTCGGTCACAGTAGGACTATGACTTATGTTCATTAGAGGGATCAGTGGTACTTAAGGAGTTAGATGTAACTACAGGGGCATAACGGTTATTGGCCGAGCTATAATTACGAGCGATTTATGAAGGGTTATCGCACTATTGATTGGTTGATATGAACACATAATATATCTGTAGTAAGGAGAGTTCAACCGTCAGTTTTTAGTGGAGTGTCTGGCAGTTAACTGATGGTAGATCTCGTGACTAAAGAGTTTAGTCAGTTATTCACGTACCATTGGAGCTTCGAGCTACAGGTCCATAAGGTTCTCTTGGTAGCTCAATGGATTCAAGTTGAGGATCAGTTCTTGGTGTTGATTTGAAATATTCAAATTGACAAGAGGTAATTCGATTATATATGATATGATCGGTATGATGTATGAGATACATCTGGTGGAGGATTAATATAAATGGGATTTACATTAAGTGCCATGGAATAGAAAAAGAGCTAAGGTCTATATATTTCATGAGATGAAATATTAAAAATATAGGTTATAAATATAGTATGGTAAGTTGGTTATCATTTATATTTATAATAATATTAGTTATTGGATAATTATCTCTTTTTCTCTAATAACCAAATGAGTGGGAGGTTATTGGTGGTTTTATGGTAACTGTGAGATAAAAGGAAAAATGTTTTCCTAAATTTAGTAAGATTTGCAAAAGTTGATGAATTGAGATTTTCATTCTAAAAAATTACTCACGGAAAGTTTGTCAAGTAAATAAAATTAACTAAACGACAGCTTGGAGAGAGTAGATGATTGTGAAGTGTTTCTATACGATAGACACTCGGCTGGCCGATTAGCTAAACGATCGCATAGCTTTTGTTAAATGATTGGGCATCGTCTATACAATAGACCTTGTCATCTCCCATTTGCTTAATCGTTTACACGATTGTTCTTCCTCGGTCTATGCCTCTAACCAAGTCCACACGGAGCCCACACTTCTGGATGCTCACACGATAATACTAAGGTAGCCATTGTGGTGGTGTCATACTTAACTTGACATTAATCGAGGTTATTTGGAGGCCGTTCATGGTGTTCGTGTGGAGTTTGCTGTGTTCGTGATCTTGGAGATCGTGGTGTTCGAGTTCTTTGTTGATCGTGCTGTGTTGTGGTCGTGGTGGACGACCGTTCGTGTGTTGCTGTCTTGCTATCTTGCTGTGAACGAGCGTTCGTGATCAAGGGTGTTAAAGATTAGTCTTCTAAGGTATGTGTAATTCTTCCCTTGATCTTTAGAAAAACATGTTGTAATTTCACTTTATGCATGACCGTATGTTTCTGTTTCTTGATTGTAATTGTTAAAGTTCATATACGATTGAAATTTGGAACGATCCTTCCGCTGCTCATGAAAATCCTCATGTCCGATTTTCTTCAATTGGTATCAGAGTCAGGTCACGATCCTGGGACCTGTGAACACCCCTACCTGGGAACCTACCTGGAAAGGTGAATCAGATAGATTTTCTGCAAGCATGTGACAGTTGGTCAAAGACTTCGTTAAAGAGTTTTATGGATGATGATCAAAAGTTGTTTCGACTATCCAAGGTAAAAGTTACTCTTAGGCAAACCTAAAAAGTCACTTAGTTAAAATTCTTAGGCGTGTTTTTTTCTAAGTAAACTAAATCTTAGATTATAAAATACTCAGTGGGAGGAAGAGATGTATCTGATATGTCAATGATTCCACTCATGCTTCTCTTTGAATGTTCACACCGTGAGATTCATGCTTGGCCTCGTGGTGCCCTGGGAGCATCCCCCTTCGAATGGTGTTTGCATGAGTCAATATTAAGGTGGACGGAGAGAGTGTTTATAGTAAGTGGGTGAAGGTTGTGTGTCAACACGTCCTACGGTCTCAATCATTGGTTCACACTGTGAGATCATTCTGTACTCCCTTGTGGTGCCTTGGGAGTGTCCCCCTTCAGATGGGTTTTGTGCAGTTGGTTAAGATCAAGGTGAACTCCAGAAATGGATAGGGTCGCTTTAGGTTTTCCCCCAATCGGATTTTTTCCCTTCGGATTGGCTGCTTGGGGTGGAACTCTAGGACCTAAAATGGCGGGTCACACTTACGAGAGATTGTTAAATAAGTTAATGATCTATTGACCAAATCAATGATGGCTAGTCGTTATAGGAGTAAGAGTTGTTATGATATTAATGACTTGTTAAGAATTTCTCAATTCAGAGGAGGGATAATTAACCTCCCTTCGGAGGCTTTTGTCCTAAACCTTTGAAGCGTCATTGCGAAACTAGATGTCACACGAGGTTCATGTTAGTGTTGCTAAACCTTATTGGATGTTGTATGTTTTTTCAATGGGTATTTGCTTAAAACCTAACATAGGACAATGTGTTTTTGTTTTCAACAACTTGTTAGTATTTCTATTGAATGCTTTTAAGTTGACCGATTACATACAGTGGAAAGAGTCTTGTAAAACGTTTTTCATGGTAAACGACCTTGAACTTGTCATGGTTGTGGAATGTCCTCAAGTCCTGACTCTTGATGCACCGCGAAGTATTCGTAATATATATGAGGTGTGGATGAAGGCTAATTCATTGACCCGACTTTATATATTGGCTAACATACCCGATATTTTGGCCAAAAGGGTTGAGAACATGGTCATTGCACGAGAGATCATGGACTCATTGCAAGATTTGTTTGAACGTCAGTTCTTACATTTCGAGCATAAAGGGATGGATGACAAAACCAGTAGTGTCAGTTCCCAAGTTAAACTCGTTGCTGACTCTGTTGAGGTTCATAGAAGAGAAGTGTTCTCTAATGGAACTTGCAGGCTTATTTAGGTTCTGATACTGATCCCATTACTCACCAAAATAGGATAGTCTAAAGATAGTAAATCTGATTTGGTCTTGGAGACGTGTTTGGTAGAGAATGATGATTCTGCCTAGATCCTTGATTTAGTTGCTACTAATCACGTCAGTTCCTCTTACCAAGGATTCAATTCCTGGGAACGTTGCCACATGGAGAGATGACTCTTAAAGTCGATACTGGTGAAGTTGTTTCGGCTGTTACTGTAGGATAGCTGAAATTATTTTTGGACAAAAAACGTTATCTGTTACTGAATAATATTTTTCGTAGTTCTCATATTAAGAGGAACTTAATCTCAGTTTCTTGTCTCATTAAACAAGGGTATACCGTCTCATTTTTTGAGAATAAAGTGTTTTATTTTCAAGAATGGAATGAAGATTGATTTTGGTTCAATGGAAAGTAGGGGTGTTAAAAAAACCAATAACCCGACCAGCCTGGACTACCCCAACCAAAACGTAAGGGTTGGGTTAGGTTGGGTAAAAATTTTAAAAAAATATTAAATTCGGGTTGAGTCTCAGGTTACCCCATTTCATGGTCGGGTAGACCCGACCCAACCCGAATATATATAAATTAAATATAACATAAAACCGGCAGATCGTATAGCATTACTCAGCGATCGTGTAGCATTTAGTAAGCGATCGTATAGCATTGGGTAGGCAATCGTATAGCATTGGATAGGCGACCGTATAACATTTTGTTACTCAGCGATCGTCTAGCAGAGCTCAACGATCGTGTAGCCGAGCTCAGCGATCGTGTAGCATTTGGTAGGCGATCGTGTAGCATTTGGTAATTGGTAAGCGATCATATAGCATTTAGTAGACGATCGTCTAGCAGAGCTTAATGATCGTGTAGCATTCGGTAAGCGATCGTATAACATTTAGTAGACGATCATATAATATTGGTAGGTGATCGTGTAGCATTTGCCAATTGGTAAGCGATCGTATAGCATTTAGTAGATGATCGTGTAGCATTTGGTAAGAGATCGTATAGCATTGGTAGGCGATCGTGTAGCATTTGCCAATTGGTAAGCGATTGTATAACATTTAGTAGACGATCATATAACATTGGTAGGCGATCATGTAGCATTTGCCAATTGGTAAGCGATCGTGTAATAGAACTGGTGACCCAACCCGGCCCTACCCGAAAATTTTGGGTTGGGTTGACCTTAAAAAAAATTGAACTAATAGGGTTCATTATTAGCCAACCCGAATTTTCGGGTTGGTCCACAAAATTCTCCCAACCCGGCCCAACCCGGACTATGTACACCCCTAATGGAAAGTAACTTATATGTACTAAGGCTGTTAGTCATAAAAGTCTTGTTTAATACTGAAATGTTCAATACGATAACAACAGCTAAAAGACCAAAGGTTTCTCCTAAGGAAAACATCCATCTTTGGCATCTAAAGTTAGGTCACATCAACCTCAATAGGATTGAGCAGTTGGTGAAAAGTGGACTTTTAAAGAGTTTAGAAGAAAACACCTTGTCGGTGTGTGAATGATGCCTCGAAGGCAAGATGACCAAACGACCTTTTACTGGAAAATGTTACAGAGCCAAGGAAGCCTTGGAGCTTGTACATTCAGACCTTTGTGGTCCGATGAGTGTTAGGGCTCGAGGTGGGCATGAATATTTCATCTCTTTCATAGATGATTATTCAAGGTACAGGTATTGATGCATTGTGAATGTGATGAAATAATGGTGTATATTGCGATGATGGTTTATTCGTTGCACATGCAAGTTTTCCTAGTAAAACCTAAGTATAAATCTTACTAGTTTTCCTGGTAAGTCCAGGGTCGAACACAGGAACTACTGAGATACTATGCGTTGATAAATTTTGATTCCTTTCCGGTGATAAAAACAAATAAGTGGTTATTGTTTTAAATATAGATCCTATGCGGCAGAATTGAGTAAAAAGTTGATGACAGCGAAAGTTACAATGAGTATGCGGGGAACGGGTTGAGAAGGGATTTAGCTAACACTTCCTAAGATTGCATTCAAATAATGCGATCATGCTACACACACACAATAACATGTCATCTCTCAATGCAAATGCCATAGTTCCTAACTCTAGGACGCATGTGATGTATACAATAATGTCGACAGGACTTATGTCTAAGCCTCTATTCTTGTCTATGCGATGATGAATGATACACACATACACAAGGTGACCGCATACTATCATATCCTATTTCTAGGGTGCATGCGATGCATAATAGCAAACATAACTTATCTCTAAGTTTCTATCTCTTGCTTTTACGGTTCTAATCTGACTCTCTCAAGCCTAGATTCTAACCTGAATCTCTCAAGTCTAGGTTATTTCTTTAGACTACTCTCTCAAGTATCTCTAAAGGGTGAAGGACGCATACATAAGACAAGATGATCGCATAAAGTGAAGATCTTAGGTCATGCTAGCTAAGTACTTCTCAAACCATTCGGAAATTTAGCTACTCATGCAAAATGTGAAGAGATTGAATAGATGTTGAGATGCAAATTCCATTTTATAAATAAAGTCAGAGTACAAAACAACAATGGAAAGTAGGGATAAGAAGCCCAGTAGCAATGTCTTGCTTCCCGAGGCTTTTACACTGTCTTTTACTCTACTCTATCCAGAAGAATATACTTGCTTTCGCAAGTGTCGGCCCTCTCTTCGTTTGCAGTACCTCCCAGCAGTCTTTCGAGCTATCCAAGAGTGATCTCTCGGTGTCTTCTTCTCTTTGCTCGCCTCCGCCTCTAAGTATATGAACAATTACAGACTAACGAATAACTACCTGTATATTCTATCTTCTATGTATATGGCGAACTGTGTAGAATTCGAACTCCTTTAACGATGGTAGCCTTTGGTATTTATAGAGTTCAAGGTGAAGAAGCTTTTCTCTCAAATGATTGCAATAATGGGTGGTCATTAATTCTTCTGTCTAATGCACCGGTTAATGGTCACCGAAAAGTTGAATGTACTTGCTACAGTGTGTCGTCAACGGCTTGTCAACTAAATTTGGATTCGACGGTCATCAGCTTTCCGTCCCATCATGATTTATTATGCTTTCACCTTGATGCACCGTCTTTATGCGGCCACCTTCTTGAGCAAATCTTCGTGAGCGCATATGATCGCATGGCTTTGCAGTCGCAATCTTTTAGTGCGTACGGTCGCCGAATTCCTTGGATCGCCATTTGCTTTGCGCCAACGTATTTTCCTGTACAAAATAAGTAAATTAATTTTTTTAATGCGATGGTCGCATGCGATTGCAATATTCTCAACTTAATGCTTTTGGACACGATTTTGCATATTTTTACCGTCACATTCCCATATTGTTTATATCTTTGCATTGTAATAACGTGCATTTCTGCCTGTTATCACACCCCCAAATTTAAAACAATGCTTGTCTTTAAGCATAAACTAAGATTTTCCTTAGAGAGTCAACCACCTTTTCCTTACCTAGATTTCTCGAGGTGCCTTATTAAAATCTTATGAACCAAAATCTCCTTAATTTCTATCATGGTCTCTTCTTAAAATATTTCTAAATTTTAGGAACCGCAAGTTTAACCTTAAAAAAGACTTTACTTGTTTCCAGAACATCGCATGATTTATTTCAAAACTTTTTTTTTTTCAATCGGGGTGTTTCCAAATTATTTTTATCCTTGCACAGTTTAGATATTCTTTTTGTTGACCTTGCGCTGATCCAAGTGCCTAGCCTTCGTTTTGGATTTGCCCCACGGTTGTCATGCGAGCATCCAACTTCGAGCAATGCACTCTTTCTCAGTCTAAACTCATGCCCATTTGGTAGCAGAGTTGCGATCACTTTATTTATGCGTTTATCACGATTCCTACCTTCGTTTTGGCTTGCCTCCACGGGTATCATGCGGACATCCAACTATGAGTAGGATCCGATCTCAACGTTATTATATTATTATTTTGAAATTTCTAAAGGTAGCAAGGTTGAAAATAAATACCGGCACCTCCAAATTTAAACGCGGCAATATCCTCATTGCTGATAGACTGAAAAAATTCATGGGACGCTCTTAGGAAGTTTCATAAAAGTCAGTTTGAAAGAAAGCTGGTGGACCACTAACTTCTAGAAATATTTCATGAATTGACTGTTCTAAAATTAAGTTGATTCTAGTACATGCGATGATAACTAGAGGCATGCGCTTCATCATTGAAATCATATTTGGTACGAAAAAAATGCGGTGACTAATTAGAGTAATCTATATTTAATGATTGCGCCAATTAAAGAGGATGTGATGATAAAATTATCAAAGTTAAAAATGAGATGCGATAATGCAAAATTTGGAATAAACAATGTAAAAAAAAGATACAATCCCCAAATTTGGTCTGTTGCCCGCATCATCTATGATCGCATTCTTCTTTGCGGTGAGCTGATTTCTTCAACTGCGATGGGCTGAACGAACTGGTCGCGTTTTTTGGTTATCGCGTAGCTCCACCACAATCGTTTACCACGATCGTTGCTAAAAAATCGAGAGGGTAAAAAATATAAAAGGCAGAGTTGAAAAGTTTTTTTTAATGGTGGTGTAAAAAGGATATAAAAAGGTAGAATGAGTTCATGAAATGACGATATTAAAAGGATACTTCAAAAAGATTGCGTCCCTGATGAGTTTGAATCGCATAATTGTGCAGGGACTGGCCACTTCTTCTTTAGTCAGGAATTCCTCAGGTCCACGGAGGTTTTCTCGCGATGCAAGTCTCCTCCATGATATATCTTGACTCTTTGCCCGTTGACTTTTAATGCGTTGGTCCCGTCCTTATTGGATAACTCAACTGCTTCATGCGGGAATACCTCTTTGATTATAAATGGACCAGACCATCGCGACTTTAATTTTCTAGGAAAAAGTTGTAGCCGAGAATTGTATAACAAAACCTTCTATCCAACTTGTAGATTTTTCTCACATAGTTGTTTGTCATGCCAACTTGTGCGCTCTTTGTAGATCTTGGCATTTTCATATGCTTGATTTCTCCATTCGTCTAGCTTGATCAACTGAAGTTTCCTTGCCTCTTCTGCAGTCTTCAAATCAAAATTGAGCTTTTTCACTGCCCATATTGCTTTATGCTCTAATTCAAGCGGTAAGTGGCATGCCTTTCCAAACACCAGTGCATACGGGGACATGCTTATAGTTTTTTATAGGCGGTCATGTATGCCCACAAGGCATCGTCCAGCTTCATGGCCCAATCTTTACGTGAAGGCTTCACCACCTTTTGTAGGATCAGCTTGATTTCCTTGTTGGACACCTCAGCTTGGCCGTTTGTCTGTGGATGGTATGCGGTGGCAATCTTATGGTGGATGTTATACTTGAGCAGCAATTTGTTGAAGGCGCTATTAACAAAGTGGGAGCCTTCATCACTTATTATGGCACGTGGGGTGCCAAAACGAGTGAAAATATTTTTCCACAAGAATTTGGAGACTACCACCGCATCGCTTGCGACGCACGATACCGCTTCAACCCATTTGGAAACATAATTGACGGCCAACAGAATGTATTTGTGACCATTTGATGGTGGAAATGGTCCCATGAAGTCTATGTCCTATACGTCGAATAGCTCCAATTCTAAGATAATGTTCATTGGCATCGCATTCTTCCATGAAATGTTTCTCGTGCGTTGGCACCTGTCACATTTCATTGAATAGTTTCTTGTGTCCTTAAATAAAGTTGGCAAAAAATATCCACTTTGTAACACCTTTGCTGTTGTGCATTGACCTCCAAAATGTCCATCATACTGCGAGTCATGGCATTGAGATAAGATGCGCTGGTGAGCAGTCTCTGGTACACATAGACACAAGATCTAGTATGCCCCCTTTTTTGTAAAGATTTGGCTCATCCCAATAATAGGATTTACTTTCGTGTCTAAGCCGACTCTTTTGGTGGGCTGTGTAGTTCTCAGGAAATTGTTTACAAACTAGATAATTGACCACATCTGCATACCATGGGAACTCTTCAATTTTGAGCAGTCGTTCACCTTCAATTGGTTGTAGTTGACTTCTGGATTTTCTAATCTTGATAAATGGTCCGCAACCTGGTTCTCCATTCCCTTGCGATCAATGATTTCCATGTTGAATTCTTGAAGGAGGAGAACCAATCAAATCAACCTCGGCTTTGAATCTTTCTTTGTCATTAAATATTTGATTGCCGAGTGGTCGATGTGCACGATCACTTTGGATCCCAGCAAGTAAGCTCTAAATTTTTCCAGCACAAGGATCACCACAAGAAGTTCTTTTTTAGTGGTAGTGTAATTCGTTTGGGCAGTGTTCAAGGTTCTGCTCGCATATGCGATGGGGTGTAACATTGTTTTCTTCTTTTGCGCTAGCACCTCCCCCATCACATAACCGCTAGCATCGCACATTAGCTCAAAGGGCTGTGTTCAGTTCGGTGCGATCAATACGGGTGCGGTTATTAATGCGTTCTTCAGTATCTTGAATGCGTTGAGGCACTGTGTATCAAAGTCAAACGTTCTATCGGCCTCCAGTAACATATTCAATGGTCGAGCAATCTTCGAAAAGTCATTCACAAAACATCGATAAAATCTTGCATGACCCAAGAAACTCCTGACAGCATTCACATTTGTTGGAGGTGGGAGCTTTTCAATGGCCTCAATCTACGCCTTATCCATCTCCAGCCCATCCTTGGAAACTTTGTGCTCGAGCACAATACCTTCATTCACCATGAAGTGGCACTTCTCCCAGTTCAGCACAAGATTTGTCTCTTCACATCTCCTTAGTATCTTCTCTAAATTGTTCAGACAGATTTCATATATTTTCCCGTACACCGAGAAGTCATCCTGAAAAATTTCCACTGAATCTTCAAGATACTTAGAGAAGATGGCCATCATGCACCTCTGAAATGTGCTCGACGCATTCCATAATCCGAACGGCATGCGGCGAAAAGAAAACATTCCGTGGGGGCAGGTGAATGTGGTTTTCTCTTGGTCTTCAGGGGAAATCATGATTTGGTTGTAGCCCGCATACCCATCCAAAAAGCAGAAGTAATCATTTCCTGCTAGACGGTCTAGCATCTGGTCAATAAAAGGCAAGGGGAAATGATCCTTCTTCGTCGCCGCATTGAGTTTACAGTAGTCCATATAGATTCGCCAACCAGTGACGATCCTCATTGGTATTAATTCATTGTTTGTATTAGGAACTACCGTCATTCCTCCTTTCTTGGGCACACAATGCACGGAGCTGACCCACATGCTATCGACGATTGGATAAATAATGCCCGCGTCCAACCATTTGATTATCTCCTTTTTCACAACTTCCTTCATCGCAGGGTTTAGTCTGCATTGAGGTTCGATCGACCCTTTTTGGTTTTCTTCGAGACGTATCCTGTGCATGCAATATGCGGGGCTGATTCCTCTTATGTCTGCTAGTGTCCATCCTATTGCTTTTATGTACTTTTTCAGGATGCTCAGCAACACATGCTCTTATTCTTCTTGAAGCGCAGAGGAAATTATTACTGGTAGAGTTTCATTTTGCCCCAAGAAAACATACTTTAGGTGGCTTGGCAAGGTTTTCAATTCCACGGTAGGTGGTTGTTTTAAGGAAGGTTATTGTGCTTTTCTTTCTTCATTCACAGTCAGTTTTTCTTCTTTGGTTGTTGTTTCCACGATTGTATTGCAGGTTACTACGGATGCGGTCGCATCCTTTCTTTCATCTTCATCTTCGGACTCTTATTCTTCATTATAACGAGGTTCATTGTCGGAATTTGTTAGGTCTTCTTTTTCCGGATACTTCATGGCTTTAATAATGTCAAACGTGATCTTCTTTCCATTCACACTCAGCGTGATCTCTCCCTTCTACACATCAATCTGAGCGCGACCAGTGGATAAAAATGGTCGTCCCAAAATGATGGGTACATCCTTGTCTACTTCATAATCGAGGATGATGAAGTCTGCCAGTAAGATAAATTTGTCAATTGAGAACAGAACATCCTTTACCTTCCCTTCTAGATGAACTAGAGATCTGTCTGCCAACTGGAGAGTCACCATCGTGGGTGCCAGCTGCCCCACATTCAACTGTTTAAAACTTGAAAGGGGCATTACGTTGATACTGGCCCGAGATTGCAAAGCGCTTGACCAATATATATCTCGCCAATTGAGTAGGGTATTGTGAAACTTTCGGGGTCGCGCATTTTTTGTGGAATAATGGTGTTTTACTTCTGCGTTAACGCCACCGTTGTGAACTTCTCTGTGCTCATTTTCTTCGTCACCACGTTCTTAAAAAACTTAGGTACCTTGGCATTTATTCAATCACTTCAGTGAAAGGGATGTTGATGTGCAGCTGTTTTAACATGTCCATGAAGCGATGATACTGCACTTCATCATTTTTCTTCTTCTTAAGTCTCTGAAGGAATGGTGGCAGCTGTATTTTCACGGTTCCCTATTCAATAGGCTTAGAAGTGGATGCAATTTCTGGTTCCATCGTCACATTTTCTTCTGGTTCATCTTGTGTTAACAGGGTCCGGGGTTCCATCGCAACTGGATTAGTCCAACTTGGCTCCTTCTTCTCTTCCGCTACTATTTTTCCGCTTCACAAAGTCACAAATTGACATTGCTCCTTTCCCGTATTCCCCGGGTTGCGTGGGAGCTCAGTTGAACTCAACAACACCCTTTGTGGTCTACTTTTGAGCTCACCTGCAATATGTCCTATTTGAATTTCGAAATTACGGATTGAAGTCGCCTGATTCTGGAGTACTGTTTCATTCTTCTCAATATACTGCTTTAGTAAGCTCTCCAGAGATGAAGATTGTGGCGCCTGTGAACTGCTAGCTTGATTCTATGATTGACCGTTTGTTCGCGGGAAAAATCCTGGCGGCCTTTCTTTTTGCACCATGGGTTGATAATTTTGTTGTTGATTTTTCCACGCAAAATTGGGGTGGTTTCTCCACACAGGGTTATAAGTATTGGAGAAAGGATTGTTCTTTATGAAGCATATAGATTGCGGGTTCCTCAGACATTCTTCCATCGGATGGGCATCTCCGCAAGCGGCACAACTTGTGCTTGTCTGCTCGATTGCATTGACCTGCCCTCGTCGCATTCCCAGGCTATTGATTGCGATGCCCTGTATCAGATTCATCATCACATTCATTTGATTTTGTAGGGATGTGATGGCCTTATTGCTTGCGTCACCTTCTTTAATTCTAAGTCGTTGATCGCTTTCCCTTCAGTCTTCTTGATTCTTCGAAATGCGATCAAGGATATTTTTAGCCTCGTCATATGTTTTGTCAAGCAGACCTCCAGCTGCTGCCGCATTAGC
Source organism: Benincasa hispida (assembly GCF_009727055.1). Taxonomy (NCBI): domain Eukaryota; kingdom Viridiplantae; phylum Streptophyta; class Magnoliopsida; order Cucurbitales; family Cucurbitaceae; genus Benincasa; species Benincasa hispida. The sequence goes on from NC_052358.1 coordinate 18,607,313, forward strand.
AGCCGTCTGCGATGCAGGGTTCAAACCGTGATAAAAGATTTCCATTTGGAGACAGTCGGGTAAGACATTGTGCGGATAATCTCGCACCAATCTTTTAAACCTGACCTAGGCATCACTAAGCGATTCGTCAATATCTTGTTCAAAATTTGTAATCAACTTTCTCCTTTTTGCGTTCTTTATCGGGGGGAAGTACTTCTTCATGAACTTCTCTACTACTTGTTCCCAAGATGTTATCTCACCTGGTTCGAGAGAATAGGTCAATTTCCTTACTTGGTCACACAGCGAAAATGGAAACAACGTTAGTTGAACCTCCTCAGCTGAGATGTTTGGGAACACAAAAGTATTGCGGATTTCAATAAAACTCTAGAGATGGGCATGCGGATCCTCGCCACGCCTTCTGCCAAACTGTCCGACAGCCTGAATCATCTACAGCATAACCGGCTTCATCTCGAACCTCGATCTGTTCAGGACTGGCCTCATGATTCCTGGGGAGAAATCATAGAGGTTGGGCGACGCATAGTCCCGGATGGGCCTATTGCGGTCGTTCGCTAGGAGAATGGGGTTTGCCATGATATTGTTTACATTTGCTGCTTTGTCTTCCGGTTGTTCCACCATGTTGGGATTTCTCTCTTTTTGTTGTCGGCGGTTGTTTCTTCTTCTTCTAAACGTTCTTTCAATCTCTAGGTTGTAGTTGGGCTCAGGAACTTGTCCTTCACTCATACGACGCCTGCTTCTTCCCTTACCAAAGGAGAGGCAGTGCACAGAGGTTGAAAGCTGTCAAGAAAATAAAAAAGTTACTGTTAGCGCAATATGTATTGCCGTAGTCCCTGGAAACGGCGCCAAAAACTTGATGCGTTGTGAATGTGATGAAATAATGGTGTATATTGCGATGATGGTTTATACCTTGCACATGCAAGTTTTCCTAGTAAAACCCAAGTATAAATCTTACTAGGTTTCCTAGTAAGTCCAGGGTCGAACACAGGGACTACTGAGATACTATGCGTTGATAAATTTTGATTCCTTTACGGTGATAAAAACAAATAAGTGGTTGTTGTTTTAAGTATAGATCCTATGCGACGGAATTGAGTAAAAAGTTAAGGACAACAAAAGTTACAATGAGTATGCGGGGAACAGGTTGAGAAGGGATTTAGCTAACACTTTCTAAGATTGCGTTCAAGTTATGCGATCATGCTACACACACACAACAACATATCATCTCTCAATGCAAATGCCATAGTTCCCAACTCTAGGACGCATGTGATGTATACGATAATGTCGATAGGACTTATGTCTAAGCCTCTATTCTTGTCTATGCGATGATGAATGATACACACATACACAAGGTGACCGCATACTATCATATCCTATTTCTAGGGTGCATGCGATGCATAATAGCAAATAGAACTTATCTCTAAGTTTCTATCTCTTGTTTATGCGGTTCTAATCTGACTCTCTCAAGCCTAGATTCTAACCTGAATCTTTCAAGTCTAGGTTCTTTCTTTAGACTACTCTCTCAAGTATCTCTAAAGGGTGAAGGACGCATACATAAGGCAAGATGATCGTATAAAGTGAAGATCTTAGGTCATGCTAGCTAAGTGCTTCTCAACCCATTTGGAAATTTAGCTACTCTTGCAAAATGTGAAGAGATTGAATAGATGTTGAGATGCAAATTCCATTTTATAAATAAAGTCAGAGTACAAAACAATAATGGAAAGTAGGGATAAGAAGCCTGGTAGCAATGTCTTGCTTCTTGAGGCTTTTACACTGTCTTTCACTCTACTCTGTCCAGAAGAATATCCTTGCTTTCGTAAGTTTCGGCCCTCTCTTCATTTGCAGTGCCTCCCAGCAATCTTTAGAGCTATCCAGGAGTGATCTCTCGGCATCTTCTTCTTTTCGCTCACCTCTACCTTTAAGTATATGAACAACTACAAACTAACGGATAACTACTTGTATATTCTATCTTCTATATATATGGCGAACTGTGTAGAATTCGAACTTCTTTAACGATGGTGGCCATTGGTATTTATAGAGTTCAAGGTGAAGAAGATTTTCTCTCAAATGATTGCAATGATGGGCGGTCATTAATTCTTCTGTCTGATGCGCCGATTAATGGTCACCGAAAAGTTGAATGTACTTGCTATAGTGTGTCGTTAACGGTTTGTCAACTAAATTCGGATTCGACCGTTATCAGCTTTTTGTCTCATCATGATTTATTATGCTTTTAACTTGATGCACCGTCTTTATGCGGCCACCTTCTTGAGCAAATCTTCACGAGCGCATACGATCGTATGGCTTTGTGGTTGCAATCTTTTAGTACACGCGGTTGCCGAATTCTTTGGATTGCAATTTGTTTTGCGCCAACGCATTTTCCTGTACAAAATAAGTAAATTAGCTATTTTAATGCGATCACAATATTCTCAACTTAATGCTTTTGGATACGATTTTGCATATTTTTACCATCGCATTCCCACATTGTTTTATATCTTTGCGTTGTAATAAGGTGCATTTCTTCCCATTATCAGGTATCTCTACCTAATGTAACGTAAGTCTGAAACCCTTGACAAGTTCAAGGAGTATAAGGTTGAAGTTGAAAACTTGTTAGGTAAGAAGATAAAAACACTACGATCTAATTGTGGTGAAGAGTATATGGACCTCCAATTCCAGAACTATATGATAGGACATGGGATTGCGTCCCAACTCTTGGCCCCAGGTACACCTCAGCAGAATGGTGTATCGAAAAGGAGAAACAAAACTTTGTTTGACATGGTTCGGTCTATGATGAGTTATGCTCATCTTCCAGACTCGTTTTGGGGTTTTACAGTGGAGACTGCATGCTATATCCTGAACAACGTTCTCTCGAAAAGTGTTTCTAAAACACCTTTTGAGTTTTGGAGAGGACATAAAGGTAGTTTATGCCACTTCAGGATTAGGGGATGTCCGACACATGTGCTTGTGACTAACTCGAAGAAGTTAGAATTACGTTTGAAAGTTTTCCTCTTTGTAGGCTACCCTAGGGAAACGAAGGGTGGATACTTCTATGATCCGAGTGAGAACAAAGTGTTTGTTTCTATGAACGTTATCTTCTTGGAAGAAGACCATATAAGAGATCATAAGTCATGAAGTAAGCTTGCTTTACGTGAGATTTCTAGTGAGACTAAGTCTACTGAGGGTTCAACAAAAGTTGTTCAACAGACTGATAGATCAACAAGAGTTGTTGAGGTCGATACATCTAGTCAACCAGCTCAAGAGTTGAGAATGCCTCGACGTAGTGGGAGGGTTATGAACCCACCGAATCGCTACATGGGTTTGACTGAAGCCCAGAACTTCATTTCTAATGATGGAGTCGAGGATCTGTTGTCTTTTAAGAAAGCAATAGAGGATGTTGACAAGGATGAGTAGATTAAAGCCATGAACTAAGAGATGGAGTCTATGTACTTCAATAACGTCTGGGAGCTTGTGGATCTGCCTGATGGGGTAAGACCTATAGGATGTAAGTGGACCTATAAGCGAAAGAGAGTTGTAGATGAAAAGGTGCAAACCTTTAAGGCTCGACTCGTGGCAAAGGGTTATACCCAGGTCGAGGGAGTTGACTATGAAGAAACTTTCTCACCTGTTGTCATGCTCAAGTCTATCAGGATACTCCTGTCCATAGCCACATTTTATGATTATGAGATATGGCAAATGGACGTCAAGACTGTCTTTCTTAATGATAATCTTGAGGAGACCATCTACATGACTCAATTAGAGGGGTTCGTAGTTCCAGATCAAGAGCAAAGAGTTTGCAAGCTTAATAGGTCCATTTATAGGTTGAAACAAGCGTCTCGATCGTGGAACATTAGATTTGACACTGTGGTCAAGTCTTTTGGCTTTGATTAGAATGTTGATGAACCTTGTGTTTACAAGAAGATCATCAACAACTCAGTAGCTTTCCTAGTACTGTATGTGAATCATGTCCTACTCATTGGGAATGATGTAGGGCATCTAACTAACATTAAGAAATGGCTAGCTACCCAGTTTCAAATGAAAGATTTGGGTGAGGCACAGTATGTTCTAGGGATCCAGATTATTCGGGATTGTAAGAACAAGTGGTTAGTCTTGTCTCAGGCATCGTACAATCAAATGTTGATCAGGTATAGGATGCAGTATTCCAAGAGGGATTTGTTACCCTTCAGGCATGGAATCATTTAGTCTTAGAATCAATGTCCTAAGGCACCTCAAAAGATTGAGGAGATGAGACGAATTTCCTATGCTTCAGCTATAGAAAGCAATATGTATGCAATGTTGTGTACCAGACCCGACATTTGTTATGCAGTAGGGATTGTCAGTCGTGATCAGTCCAATCCAGGATTTGATCACTGTATGGCGGTCAAGACGATCCTCAAGTATCTTTGGAGAATGAGGGATTACATGCTCGTGTATGGAGATAAGGATTTGATCCTTATAGGATACACAAACTCTGACTTTCAGACCGATTGAGATTCTCGTAAATGGGGCTATAGTGTGGTGAAGCATCAAACAAGGATGCATCGCGGACTTCACTATGGAAGCCGAATACGTAGCCGCTTGTGAAGCAGCTAAAAAGGCTGTTTGGCTGAGGAAATTCCTTACGGATTTGGAAGTTGTTCCAAATATGGATTTGCCGATCACTCTCTATTGTGATAATTGCGGGGCTGTGGTAAATTCGAAGGAGCCTTAGAGTCATCGTCGAGGCAAGCATATAGAGCGGAAATACCACTTGATCAGGGAGATTTTGCATCGCAGTGATGTGATTTTCACGAAAATCGCGTCGGAGCACAATGTTGTTGATCCTTTTACAAAGGCTCTCATGGCTAAAGTGTTCGAGGGTCACCTGGAGAGTTTAAGTCTGCGGGACATGCGACATCTTGTCTAGGGCAAGTGGGAGATGATACTGGAGTATGCCCTAGTTTATTGTATATTGTACATGTCTTTATCTTGTATTGTACATTAGTCTCCTGATGCATTAGGACAAGTGGGAGATTGTTGGGATTGGTGTCCTAATTCTCCAGAGTCTCATAGTTTGTAATATATACACATTGTTACGAATAAAATAAGAGTTATTTTTTTTGGCATTTACTTATATCCAATAAACAAATCTCCATGGTTATCGTATGTAAACTTAAGTATGTATATGAGATATACAAGTGGATCATGCCTTAAGTGATAACCTAAATAGGTCTGTAGTATAAGGTGTGATACCTGATCTTGGTAACACTACGGATATGATCCGCTTTGTAGAGTTTTGTAAGTGTTGTGAACTACTATAGATGTTAGATCCTGATCGTTCATGTGGAGACATGCGAGTGGGGGTGTCCTATATAAAGAGTTTGTATAAGATCGAACCACGAGATGATTCATCTTTGTATATAACGGCGTTGATACTAAAGACTTACATCTCGCCTAAACGACCATAGGTGACATGACCTCAATCTTTAGTGTTTTGGGAACTCCTGTCTTTGAGGGCAGTCCTTTGATTAGTATGGGTGAGAGTGACCAGATTGCCAACTCAACATGCCTACCTTTTTAGGGACTTGTCTGATTTGGGAGCCGAGAACTCAGTTACACAAGATGGAATTCACTCATTCCTAGAAGCAAGGTAAGTAGATAGATTTCTCCCTTAAGAGTTGATTCCGGGGCTTGAACATAGTGGCCACAGCTTCTCTTTGGAAGAGAGGACTCAGTCATAGTAGGACTATGACTTATGTTCATTAGAGGGATCAGTGGTACTTAAGGAGTTAGATGTAACTACAGGGAATGGTTATTGGTCGAGTTGTACTTACGAGCGATCTGTGAAGGGTTATTGCACTACTGATTGGTTGATATGGACACATAATATATATGTAGTAAGGAGAGTTCAACTCTCGATCTTTAGTGGAGTGCCTGGCAGTTAACAGATGGTAGATCCCGTGACTAGAGTTTAGTCAGTTATTCACGTACCGTTGGAGCTTCGAGCTACAGGTCCATAAGGCCTCCTTGGTAGCTTAGTGGATTCAAGTTGAGGATCAGTTCCTGGTGTTGATTTGAAATGTTCAAATTGACAAGAGGTAATTCGATTATATATGATATGATCGGTATGATGTATGAGATACATCTAGTGGAGGATTAATTTAAATGAGATTTACATTAAGTACCATGGAATAGAAAAAAAGCTATGGTTTATATGTTTCATGAGATGAAATATTAAAACTATAGGTTATAAATATAGTATGGTAAGTTGATTATCATTTATATTTGTAATAATATTAATTATTGGATAATTATCTCTTTTTCTCTAATAACCAATTGAGTGAGAGGTTATTGGTGGTTTTATGGTAACCATGAGATAAAAGGAAATATGTTTTCCTAAATTTAGTAAGATTTGCAAAAGTTGATGATTTGAGATTTCCATTCTTGAAAATTACTCACGGAAATTTTGTTAAGTAAATAAGATTTACTAAACGACAACTCGGAGAGATTAGACGATCGAGAGTGTTTCTATACGATAAACACTCACCTGGCCGATTAGCTAAACGATCGCATGGCTTTTGCTAAACAATCACATAAATTTTGTTAAACGATTGGGCATTGTCTATACGATAGACTTGTCATCTCCCAATTGCTTAATCGTTTACACAATTGTTCTTCTTTCAGTCTCTGCCTCTAACCAAGTCCACACAGAGCTCACACTTATGGATTCTCACACTGAGAATACCAAGGTAGCCATTGTGGTGGTGCTCATGGAAATCCTCATGTCCGATTTCCTTCACACGAAATGTTTAGTCTCATTATATAATGTCGTTTATAATAGAGACTTACATTTTACCAGAATGACCATAGATAACATGACCTGAATCCTAAGTAAGTTGTGAATTCCTGCCTATGAGGGCGATCCTTTGATTTGTATGGGTGAGAGTGGTCAGATCGTTGACTCAACAAGCCTACCATTTTGAGGATTCGTCTGATTGGGGAGTTGGGAACACAACTATACAAGAAGGAATTCACTTCTTCCCCTAGGTTTGGGTAAGTAGATAAATTACTCCCTTAAGGGCTGATTTCGGGTCTTGAACAATGTGGCCTCACACCCTCTCCTGGCCCGAAAGGGATTTAGTCGTAGTTGGACTATGATCTATTATTCATTAGAGGGATTAGTGGTACTTAAGGAGTTGGATGTAACTATAGGGGCAAAACAATAATTTAAGTCTAACTGTACTTATGAGCAATTTGTGAAGGGTCATCATACTGTTGATTGGTTATATCCAATGGACAGAGAAATATATCTGTAGTGCGAAGACTGCAACTATTGGTCTTTAGTGGAGTGCTCGACAGTTAACGAATGGTGAATAATTTAATTAAAGAATTTAATTAATTATTTATGTACCGTTGGAGCTTCAAGCTACAGATCCATGAAGTCCCCTTGGTAGTTCAATAGGATTAATTGAGAATCATTTTTTGGATTAATTTGAATTGTTCAAATTAGTAGAGGGATTTAATTATATATGATATAATTATGTTGTTTTAATTATATATGATATAATTATTATAATATATTTGATACATTATAGCTTTAGTGAGAGGAAATAAATATTTGAATAAGATTCAAATATACATTCTATGAATTAGATTCATAGTTGTTAAATTTAATATAAATGTGATTTATATTAAATGTCATATAAGAGAGAAAAGAAACTATAGGTTATATTGTATGTCATACAATATTAAAAGTATAGGTAATATGTTATATTTGATATAGCAATAATTAAATTCATATGGGTCACCTATAATAATTATATACTATCAAGCTATGATAACCCAGTATATACACACTTTGCTCTCTCGTCATCTGTCTCTACACCCCACACACGATAAGTGAGATGGTTGATATATTTGGCATATTGAAAAAGAGTTTTTTCTTCTTCTGAATGGGGATGATTTTTTACCGTGAAAAAAAAAAACAACAACAAAAGAGTTTTGTGTGTGTTTTGAGTTGTTTTGTGAACATTCTCAAACCTTCCTCCTTACCACAAAAATTTCCTCAATCCAAATAGTTAGAGCCCACCAATCCTGGGTTCTCAACCTTTAGAATACCGAGGAAGTCTTTGTGGTCATGTTCGTTCTTGTTCGATTTATTTCTTGAAGAAAGTCTTCAAGGAGTTCGTGTGCTTTTCGAGGGAATCTTGAAGAAAAGTCTTCAAAGGTAAGGTTTCTAAAACCTTTTGTTAGCATGTTGTAATCTACATATAAATGTATATCTTGTTTCTTTGTTTTACCGTAAAATTTATATTAAATGAAAAATGGGATTTGGGAAGATCTTGCTTCCGCTTACGGTTCCCTTCAGAATGGGTACCTTCACTTGGACATTGGCAGACTCGTACCGTGGCAAACGAAAAAGTACGAGATAAGATTTGAACGTCGGAAGAAGGTAGTTGACGCCATATTTGCTATTCATGAGTTGATTGATGATGATAGATGCGACCTTATTGATATCATTGGCCCGAACGTACAAAAGACAGACTGTTTTCTCGCTATAACAGAACAAACACGAAAACGGTATTGCATCCATCTACTTGCTCAGGCCCTTTAGAGTGACCACCTAACATTTCACCTCAACACTATATAGTTTGTGAACTTGTTTTCTGAACACGACACATGTTTGGTCGTCTTATAATATTTTGCGATGTAAAAAAGAATGTAACTTTACAGTACTAGTACCTCGTAAACATCATTATGATATGAAAGGTAAATATTCTATACACACTTTCATTCTAATATAAATGATGCATATTATATAAACATAAACTCTTAAGTTATTGAGTGCTTCAACTTTTATGTGTAGAACATAATAATTCTTTTTATAATAATGTTAAGTTAGTAAGATTACTTTTTTTTTATTGAGTGCTTCAAGTAATTGAGGGTTAAAAAGTGATTGTCAGATAGAAGGAAAAATGTTCATTTTATTGGAATATGACATGTATTTTGGTGGATAAATATAATTGTTTTGCAATTGAGTGTTAACACATGTTACATTTTTCCAAAAGAAAAAAAATATTTTGTCCAACTTTTAAGATTGTTCAGTGTTCATGTTTGAGTGCTAAGTACTTGTGTTTAGTTATAATTTATTTGGAATATGTTTGGTATTTAGAATTTTGAGAACAGATATGTTATGTAATTTAGTTTTCAAAAATTGAATTCAAAATTTTGTGTTTAGTATATGAATACTTTGTAGAGAATTTATTATGTTTTGAGAATGAAAAAGAATTAGAAGTTTTTTTTTTGTTATTGTCTTAGAAAAGTTAGAAAAGTATGTATATACTTGAAAATTAAAATCAACAATAGCAAAAAAAAAAAAAGAAAAGAAAAAAAGAAAAAAAAGAAAAAGACAAAATCAATTTCATTTTTAAAAAAATTGTGCACCAGCTACCTCAATTCAACTCAACTTTGGACCCCAAATACAAATTTTTTGACTCAACTTAACATCCCAAACACAGATATTAATTACCCAAAAACACAGACAATTTAACTCTCTAGATAGTTTAACGCCCAAAACTACATGCTAATTATGGTTGGCCTATGTTAATATTATAAATTTAGTTTTCATTGAGTCATAAATTAATGGAAACAACGTAATCAAATTTATCGTTTTTCTTTAAGAAAACAAATTTGGTTAAAAAGAATTTTTTTTTTTGACATTTGTTTAGAAAATACACTTTTTCAAAAGTTGTAATATTACTCTTGTTTATTTATAAACATTTAAAAAATTATCTTTAGAAAAAAAAAAGAATACCGTAGATGTTACGTGAAAATGTCTATATCAAAGAAAAATGATGTTTTTTAAAACAAAAGTTCACATGTATTCTCAACCCAATATAAACATTGGTAAATGAGCAATTTACCCTACCCAAAGTGCAAGCGAAGAAACTCTGAAATATAAAATATTCCTCCTCCATTTTTTACCCAGTCTATCTACTATTTATGTTTTCACTGAGCTTTCTTTTATAATTCTTTATATATATAAATATATAATTAAGACAATTAAGAGAGCAATTGCTTCAATTGAGAATTTTACTTTTCTACTTACAACAAGAAACTGGAAACTCCCAACACAAAATAGGAAGCCAAGAATTTTCAAATACATAGTTAACAAGAGTTCCTGTATTCACCTATCTGGATCTTACATCGTAATTTCCTCAAATTATAGTACACTTGTACTTGTTGATGGCGTGTTTGGAAGTGAATCTAAAATAGTAATTTTTTTTTTTTTTTTTTAATTTTCAAAATCAATCATAAAATGCTTCTAATCATTCAAAGTCAAATTTAAGATTATGAAAATTACATTTAACATTAAACATTGAATTCAACAAAAATGATTATAAACATTTCAAAATCACTCCCAAACATGCCTCCAATCTAATGTTATGCCTTAACATAAAATTATCATTTAATTATCTTATTCGAGTTTAGCATTGACAAAGAAGATGTGACTGTACAGCGGTTCATTTGTGAGATAATTGTGTATATAAATCATTCTTTTGTTCTGATATCACAATAATGAAATGGTAATCAGACTAACCGTGAAGCCCAACAAAGCACCAGCTGCAACTTCAATCTCAGTATGGCCTATTGACTCTTTAAATGGCTTCCAACGACTAGCCTCCATTCTTGATGCTTCTTCCAAATCATTTGCTATGCCTGAGGATGCGACATCCTGCTTTACTGGACTCGGTGCCATTAGGGCCTTGGTCGATTCCTCGGATAATATGGGACTGCCAATCTCAAGATTTCTATTGAGTGAAGATGATACTCTCTTTTCGAGTTGGGAATCGACTCGAAGATCTTGTTCTTTATAGGGAAATGATGAGTTCACTGGTGTCTCTGTTTGTAACAGCTTGTTGATGGCTTTAGCATGTTTTCCAACTTCTCTCCTGACTCCCTGCAGAATAGAAAATTTTGTTGTTAATTGCCAAGTAACTATATAAATTTTGATACTTCTGTCTTTATCATAGACAAAATAAGATCCATGTACATCGCCTTTTATAAACTAACAAACAGTTGGCCGTTTGTGGTTCGGATCTTCCACCCTTCATTGTATAAAAAAAACAAACAAACAAGCAGTCTCATCACCAACAAAAAGTAAAGAATATTATGCTTAAATCCCTCCCCCCCCACCCCAAAAAAAAAAAATTCCATTTGATAATCATTCGAGTTAAACACTATTTTCACTCATAAGTTTATATGTTTTGTCATTTACTTTCTACTCGTATTATAAAAAAATCAAGATAACTTAAAAAAGTAAGTTTCAAAAGCTTGTTCTTGTTTTTAAAATATGACTAGAAATTCAAGTGTTTCTTAACAAGTATGTAAACTATAATAGGAAAATTGAGGGGAAAAATAAGCATAAATCTTTAAAACAGAAAACTTAAAACAAAATTGTTATCAAACGGACCTAACCAATACAGCTGAAATAACAAATTGATGAATTACAATCTAAATGACAGCTCAGTGAACTGCCTAAACATTGATTACTCTTATTGATACCAGAAAAAGGCAGGGCACTCACATAAGAAATTTCTGAACGGTTATAGATCCTGCTCCAAATACTGCAGGAGATTCTAAAGAATGTATATAGGGAGGCTTGAGAGGACCGTTGCAAAAAAATGAGTGAGCCATAAAGGAAGAGTTTCCAATCGGCAAAGTTCGCTAAAATTCTTCAATCACAGGATCTTTCAGCAGAAGGCTGAACCCTTGGGTTTCCATAAAGAGGAAGCCCAGGATCAAAGGCAAGCTTCCCACACCAGTCACCACGATTTAGACTGCCTCTTAGAGAAACAATATATCCCAACGACATTAAATTTAAATCAGTTAATCTTCATGCTCAAGGCCTTCTCGAAAAGTTTAATGATATTAATTACATTCCTCAGTTTGGAGCGATCATAGAAGGAAAATACAAAAGTATCATTAGCAAACTGTAAACGACTGATAAGAGGTACAACTACGGATTTCCACTACACCACCCTCCGACCCACTAAGGACCAAAAGGTAAATTACTAAGATAACCTGCGACAAATACTTCTTTTAAAAAAAACAGAAACAAACACTTTTCATTGATGAAATAAAGAGACTAATTATTACAAGACAACGGGGGGAGGGGTTCTTGCCAAGGAAAAGAAAAAATTTGGTGTTCAAATCATAGCCAAAAACAACTTTCTCCACCTTTCCCCAAAGCCCTTGACTTGAAGGACATCAATAGCAACCAAGGGAATCCTAGTTAGGTTTATCATAGATTTTCCCAAAATTCAATTTCAAAATCATCTCCCTTTTTGTTTTTTCTTTAGGAATCATCGACCACTTTTTTTCCAAGATCAATGAAACGAAATCTTTGATCTGCCACAGCCAACAAAAGTAGATTCGACAGAGGGGCAGAACTGTTTAAGCCTCTTTGTTAGAACTTTGTAGTGATTGTTTTTTTTAAGAAACCAAACTTTCATTTAGAAAGATGAAGGAATGTACAAGAGAAAAAAAAAAAAAAAAAAAAACTGACAAAGAAAGGCGTCCAAATACTAATACAGAAACCGATTCTAATCTAAGAGAATCAAACCAAGCTTAGATATAAACATACACATCATTTCCAGTGACAAAATATCAAACCACCAGCAACAAAACAATTTTGTTTCTTTTGAAAACTGCAACATCCCATGCTCGGATACCGCAGGAAAGAATCTTGTGAGCGTCAATGATCACAGCAAAAGCCAAGGAAGGGTAACAGATATCATAGGAATTGTTATCTCAATGAAAGTTTGTTTCTCGTCTTTATACATCTTTTCATATTTCTCAATGAAAGGTAGGTTTCTTATCAAACAAAAAACAAATCCTTAAGACTTCAAATGTTATTTGTCCAATTTTTCCCTGGCCAACTATTGCCATGATACCTATTGTTCAGTTCTATATTAAAAGAAGTTTAACCTATTCTACAATATCTCGCCAACAAGAGCTTAGCTCAACTGACACCTATATGTGCTGAGGACCAAGAGGTCCGTGGTTCAAATCTCCCACCCCCAATTTGTACTAAAAAAATCTATTCTACAATGTCTCGATTGAATTTAAGATGTTACTTCTTATATAGGGTCCTGAACCATTTAACTACATACGATTACTAACCCAAGGACTTATATCCATTATTCATCCAACCGAATGGGTTGTTGGATGTCATCAAGATAAATTAGAAGATGCATGTCATGCAGAACATCGAGAAGGTCAACTTTTCAATATGGAATCCTCAACAAATGAAACATCGAGTCTAGCCGGTAAAATTGGAAAAAAAAGAAAAAAAAAGCTAATTTATAACAAATACCCCTGATTTTCCTTTCTGTTTCAAAAATACCCCTATACTTCCAAAAGTTGCAATATTATCCCTCAGAATTTCGAATAAATCGGGACTTAGAGCTGTATGAGGATGATCTAATAAATCGGGACTTAGAGCTGTGTGAGGATGATCTAAAACGATGATGGTTCAAATTTTCGTTTTATGTCACTTACTACACCATTTCACATCTCAATTTCCGTCCAAATTCTAACGAATTTCTGCTTCAAGGGTATTTTTGAAACATTTACAAAAGTTCAAGGATAATATTGCAACTTTTGAAAGTACGGGTATTTTTTATAATTTAACCAGAAAAAATCACCACTAATCCACAAAAAGATGCCAGAAAAGAGAAGGGAAGGTGATGATTATTAACCAGTAGAACGTGCGTCAAATAAGAAAATAGTAGTAGAAGAAGAAGAGCCTTCATACTTGCCTGAGCATCGTACATAATAAGGGACGCGTAAACTACAGTTATGCCAAAAATGGAATCGGCAAGACCCCTGCGATTATAATCTTAAGTAATGTCATGGAAAGTTCTTTAAAACAAAAGCCAAACGACAAAGAACGCATATTAAGCAGTTGATTACCTCTCAGCGCCGAGGATTGTAGCAGCAGCAACCACCGCCTAAAACATTTTCATAACAACAGCAGTCACGGTTGTGATTATGTTCAGAACAAGAAATCAGAACATAGAAAACAAAGAATGTCTACTAACAGAGGAATGGGTCGAAGGGAAGCCTCCAGCTTCAAAGGCAGTTCTGATGTTAAACTCTCTGCCATAGAAAACAACAGACGTGAAAGGCTTCGCGAGTTGCCCAATCGCAGCGGACACACCGGCGGAAACTAAAACCTTGAGAGAAACAAATTGAGCAAAGTTCAAGGAAATATTCCTCCATTGAGAACAAGGGAAAGGCCATATCGATACTGAGTGAGATGAATGAAGGCAACGAATTACCTTGTTGTGGGTGAGTTGAACGATTTCGTCAAGCAATATAGCTCTCGGAGCGGTGAAAATTGAAGGAGAAGGGCTTAATTTTCTGAGACGAATATGAAAGTAGTGTTGGTGATGGGAAGGATGAGTAATTAGCCGTGTCTGAGATGGAAAAGGAACGGCGGTGGCGGAGCTGCACCATGACAATGACATTCTTCTTCTCTTCCCACTGCAATGACAAGAAGAAGCCTGAAGGCAAGAAGGTTTGAAGTCAACTTGCCATAGCAGCGGCCAATATTAATCTGTTTTTCGAATCCAGCGGGGTTTTGTTCACCACCAGTCTCTCCATCTCTCGTCTTATCATCTCCTTCCGTCAAAAGCAAAGAAATGACATTTTGGAAATGTTTTACCAAATTATTTTTTCGAAAAATATCAATTTATGTTATTAAACTTTTGGCTTGTAAAAAAAGGGAAAAAAAAAGTTTGTAACGGTTGTTAAAATATAATATAATAAATAAATAAATATTAAAATAATATATAAATAAAATAAAATAAAATAGCAAAATATAAAATAAGAAATTTCTCTAAATTCTCCGTTTTTTCCAATTTTCATAGATTGAACACCAATATGTGTCTTTCAAAATCTAATATTTATAGCTACTTAGAAGTAGAGATGTCCAATTTTTCCACGGGAACGGGACGGGGAATTCCTCGATTAGGTGAAGAATGGAGAAAAAAAATCCCCATGAGTTCAACGGGGACCAGGACGGAATGCATTCATCATCCCCGCCCCACCTTCTTCCCGCCCCTTCCCTTGCCGTTCCTCGTTTCCCGTCCGTCCCGATTAGTTTCTACATATTTATTTATGTATAGTTATCTAGTGTTATGTTATTATTATTTTATATAAATATTATATTTAAATTTCAAATTTGATTATTTATTGAGAAAGATAATGAATATGTTTAAATTGAATATTTTAAATTCAATTATATATGTGAATAATTTGATTTATATTTATTTCTTTCTACTAAAAACTAATTAGTTTTTTTAGGCCAAAATTTGAGTAATTTATCTTTAAATTCAAATTATTATTGAAACTAACTAATAAACAATTTAGTGATAAAGTTAATTATTTGATTAAATTTGTTCACATTAGTATTTAAATTAATTGACTTTTTACAAAAAAAAAAAAAAAAAAGTAACGGGGACAAATTTCTTGCGAGGAACCCGATCCCCGTGAATTCCCCTCGAGGAATCCCTGCCTTGATCCCCGTGGGGGAATTTCACGGGATGAGAATGAAATGGGGAGCGGGGATGGGGATGAGGAATAACATCCTCAGCCCCGCCTCACCCCATGGACATCTCTACTTAGGAGGTGGATTACATTGACACTAATAATGTGTAATACATAATGGACAACATATTGAAGTAATGGATAAGTAACACATGGCCAATTGGACACTAATAATGAGCTTCTAACTTACACCTAATTTAACATATTTATAATGTCCACTTAGATGCCTATTATAGATGAAATATGTCTCGTTAAAACCTTACTAGGAAAAAAATCACTGAAAAAAATCATAGTGAGGAAAAGAGACATATGTACGACCCGACTCCCTAGGACTCGAGCTAGGCCGTTACTATACACATGCATGCATAGAATTTAAAATGATACATTTTCATAGCGAAATAAATGCTAAATAAATAAAGTCAAATAAAAAACTTTCATTAAAACTAAATAAAATTCAAATAACAGGGTACCCATAAATCATAATTAGAAATTTAATGAGTCTAGAAAACTGTAAAAGTTTGGAAACAAATAAAAATCAGTAAGTTTCAAACATGAAGACTGAAAGTGGAAAAACTGAAAGAAATCTAAACATCATGAGCGGAAGCATAAAAATGGTCCTAGTGGCTCGATCACGGATTCCGCTTGTCATTCGTCGGCGCGTCCCTACTCCTATCTGAAACATAAACATGAGAAAGGGTGAGTATAAAATACTCAGTAAGTAATCCCACTACCGAGATCAGACTAAGCATTTATGTCCAATAAATGCAATATGAATTGAAACTCTCTACTAGTGGAACCTGAAGATTTAAAGTCAAATAACAGGAAAAAATTTCCTATGGGGAACTCGATCCCCGTGAATTCTCCACGGGGAATCCCCGTCCTGATCCCCGTGGGGAATGAAATGGGGAGTGGGGATGGGGATGGGCAATAGCATCCTCGGTCCCGCCCCGCCCAGTGGACATCTCTACTTAGGAAGTGGATTACATTGACACTAATAATGTGTAATACATATGGACAACATATTGAAGTAATGGATAAGTAACACATGGCCAATGGACACTAATAATGAGCTTATACATTACACCTAATTTAACATATTTATAATGCTCCCACTTAGATGCCTATTATAGATGAAATATGTCTCATTAAAACCTTACTAGCAAAAAACCCACTGAAAAAAAAAATCATAGTGAAGGAAAAATAGTACATATATAACGATCCGACTCTCTAGGACTCGAACTAGGCCGTTACTATGCACATGCATGCATAGAATTTAAAATGAAACTTTTTCATAGCGAAATAAATGCTAAATAAATAAAGTCAAATAAAAGACTTTCATTAAAACTAAATAAAAGTCAAATAACAGGGTACCTATAAATCATAATTAGAAATTTAATGAGTCTAAAAAACTGTAAAAGTTTGGAAACGAATACTAATCAGTAAGTTTCAAACATGAAGACTGAAAGTGGAAAAACATGAAAGAAATCTAAACATCATGAGCGAAAGCATAAAACCAGTCCCAGTGGCTCGATCACGGATTTCGTTTGTCATTCGCCGACGCATCCCTACTCTTACCTAAAACATAAACATGAGAAAGGGTGAGTATAAAATACTCAGTAAGTAACCCCACTACCGGGGTCAGGCTAAGAATTTATGTCCAATAAATGTAACACGAACTAAACTCTCTACTAATGGGACCTGAAGATTTCCCTTACATGGCTCACTTTTTTTTTCTTTCCCCCAGAGTGCACCTTTTACGTACACCCCAGGTCCTCTCTATGATTGTAGGGACGTGTACCTCTTTCGTACACATGGATATGCATACACCTCTTTCCTATACACATAACCCACTGAATGTGTACCTCTTACGTAAACATGGTTATGTATATACCTCTTTCGTATACACATAACCCACTGAATGTGTACCTCTTATGTAAACATGGTTATGTATATACCTCTTTCGTATACACATAACCCACTGAGTGTGTACTTCTTTTGTACACATGGTCATGTATACACCTCTTTCGTATACACATAACCCACTGAGTGTGTACCTCTTTCGTACACCTCAAATTCTCTTTATGAATGTAGGGATGCATACCTCTTTCATATACATGGTTATGTATACACCTCTTTTGTATATACATAACCCACTGAGCGTGCACCTCTTACGTACACCCCAGTACCCTCAAATTATGTGTCACTTTCATACACACCAACCCTAGTATCTCTTTCATGTACTAGCGCCCTCGGGCATGCATCACTTTCATGCGGTCACATAGTCAGGAAAGGAAAGGAGATTGCATCTAACTTCATATTACATATAACATTCACTTAATCCTAAGTCCTCTAAAATCTCCCCATCAATCTCATGTTAATTAACCTCAACATACATATTTAATCTAGTTTTAAATGGATCAACTGTAGCACATCACTCTCATTCACTAAACGATGTAAACAATCACACATTGGAAATTTCATAATACATCATATAGCATACATACTTTCATAATAAATCACATAAATATGTATATCAACAAATGCTCCAACTTTTGCCTAGCTTTAAGACATTCCAATATTAGTCTCGCTTAACCCATAATTTAGGGTCATACTCAATCGTCCTTTTAATATGTCTCATAAAATTCTAAATCATGCTTATACATTAACATGCTTCAGACATATTATCACATGCTCATATATCTTTTCTAATAGTCCATTCAATCTCAGAACAATCAAAATTATCCTTGTAGACAATCTTAAAATCCTCAAAATAAATCTTAAATTTATCGCTCGGCACAAAGGCGATTCCAGTAGTAAGATTATTTACCTCAAACTACACCTAAGTGGCAAGCAATTTAATCTTTCTCCTAGCTTAGATGAATCTTGAACCAAGCCCAAAGTGTAGTTTGTTCCAAAACTGTCTTCAATCTCTCAAACAAATGCCTCAATCTAAGCAATTTAATAATAATGGATAGAACCTCAAACAAATTCTAGCAACTACATTTTAATTCAATCCTTCCAAGGCTTAATATACTTACCAAAATGTTGCTTGGTCCAAAATTAGTTTCAAACTCAAATCCGTTTGCGAACCCAATTTAATCCTGCACAATGCCCGACAACACATTTCGACCTTAAAATTCCTCCAATGCTTGAATCTATGGCCCAAACATAATAGGTGTTAACAATTTTAGCCAAAACCAATTAACCAAAATCTTCAAGGAAAATTCTAAAAGACTCATATCTTACCCAAAACTTCACCGCAAGCCAAAATTTGACAAACAGCGGTGAAGGAAGGCAGTGATTGATAACTTGTAGAAATACAAGTTATTTATACTGTTTTATTTAGATATTGCGGCTAAAAGAAAGGAAAGTTGCATCGATAGTATAGAAATTAGCTAAGAAATGCGAAAATTATAAAATATCGTCAATACACCCACTAACATCATTACGATGGTAGAATAGAATGTTTTAGTTTCAATTTGCAGAAAATCAGTCACCGCATGCGTTCATGGCTCAAAGAAAAAATGAACAACACATCTACGTTGCATTGCACCCATCAATCAAGAACGAAGAAATGATCAACGCAATGACGACGCATGCGACAATCGATCAAGAGCTCTAGCGATCAACGCAATTTCAACCACATGCGATAATAAAAAATAATACCGCATGCGGCGATTGATTGAAGATGTAAAGAACAACGCATTTGTGGAGGATTCTGACAAGTGTACAGCTTTCAGTTGTGCATTTATGATGGGTTGATTGCGTAACAGAAGAAATTTCTCATTCCGCCATTTCAGGAACTACCATAACCACACAGTGGAGACCACACATTCAAAGAGCCAAGCCTCACCTATAAATAACTTATGCAAATTCACTGAAAGACATACATGAATACATAGAGACGTGCATATACTGATTCTGAGAGAGAGGCTGGTCTGAAGCGACTTACAGAGTAGATCGGGTGAACCACGAGACAAGGCCGAGAGGTGAGTCTCCGAGTAGAAAATCCTTCCAATCCCCATAGTTGAAGCTCTATGCGAAGGTCAATTCTACCAGGAAAGTAAGCCTGAGAGGGAAACTTTCCTCTCCACTACTTTCACACGCCAACAAGCACAACCTCCGTTCCGGATCTGTGTTAAGATGTTGACACTCTTTCTATATTTGTTTTAATTTCTATTTCATCATCTGTATTCATCTTCTTTACTCCTTCATTCACAACATATATCAGACGCTTGATTTTAGTATTAAATGTTATGATAATTTCTATTGTCATTCTCTATCTCTTTCTGTACATCCATAATTCATTTTCTCTATGATATGTTCTTAATCCCATGGGTAAATAGTAAGAATTAAGCGAGTAAGTTAATTTGTGTTAAGGAAATAATTAAGTTTAGCTAAATCATGCTCGACAACATCTTCGCTTGTGAGAGCAGAAGTGAAGATGTTATTCCGCCTATCGAGAGAAGGTTGGAAGAATGCGTTAACTAAAGCAAGAAGTATTTCCAGAGATGGAAACAACCTTGCGTTCATCACGTTCATCCCTATTTCACCATAGAGATATGGGAACGCGGGCGATCACCGAGAGGTGTACGCCAAGGGAAAGCGGAACCTTAGTTGCATCTTTAACGTAATTGACAAACTTGCGATGTTTTTACTATTTACTCTTTCTCTTTCTGCTTCATTCATAAAAACTTGCCATCGTATACATCGAATCTTTGTACAACTTCACAGTCAGTTCTCGACCTTAGTATCGTGTATCATGTATCTTGTATTGTGTATCATATTAGTTTAGGATTTCTTTTATTAACGCATTTTTACTTTCACCGAAATTTATATTTCTGTATAAACCCAAATTCTTTATCATTGTTAAAAACCGGTCGCATGTATCACAATAGTAGCACATTAACGAAAATAATCCCTGTGTTTGACCTCGGATTATTCTGAGAAACTTGTGTTGGAATTATACTTGATTTCAGCGCAAGGAAACTTATGACACGCACTACTACATTGCATACTACGAACATATCATAACAACGCATACACTTAGACATAGTATCGCACAGAAATTCTCTTTATCGCAAAGCACTTGAGCCCAATTAGAGCAGCGTTAGACTTAGATAAAGAGATTAACTTTTATGTCATCAAGTTTATGGCGCCGTTACCGGGGACATGAGCTTGTAGCACATTATCTATCATCACAGTGCATGCATAACAAGGAAGTAATTTTTATCGTTACAAGTTTATGGTGCCGTTGCCGAGGATTGGTAACGGTTAGTGTTGAATACTTTTGTGGTATTTTGTAGAACAGATCTCTTTGTACTGTCTGTTTAACGCGAAGAATAGGCAGATGGTTTATGAGTATTGGAATTGATCCAGAAACTTTAAGCGGTAAATTGGCCAGTGGGAATCAAGGGGTAAATTTAGGCGAAGAAGAAACATGACAAATAATAATGAGAGGCCCAATGGGAATCAAGGGGTAAATTGGCCAGTGCAAGACCCTGTATTTCTTGCTGCTGACTGCAACATCCTTATGAGGAACTATGCAGCGCCGAATTTTTATAACTTCTCGCCCGGAATTTTAAGACCCACGGTTGAGGAGAATGTAAGGTTTGAGATAAGGCCGATCATGCTTCAGATGATCCAAAATGCAGGACAATTCGAAGGTCTACAAGGAGAAGACCCACATGCTCATTTGACTAGCTTTGTAGAAATGTGCAACGCATTCTCCATACCTAGTGTGACTCTCGAAGGTATTAGATTGTATCTTTTCCCATATACATTGCGGGATGAGGCAAGAAGGTGGGCTCAGTCACTAAAGCCAAATGAAATCAACGCATGGGATCAGTTTGTCGAAAAGTTAATGAATAGATTCTTCCCTTCAGCCGTCAACGCAAGGAGACGGAGGGATGTGTTGAATTTCGAACAGAAGGGTTATGAAACTTTGAGCATCGCCTGGGTGCGATTCAGGCAATTAGTGAAGAACTGTCCGCACATTGGGATTCCCGATTGCGTTCTGATGGAGACTTTTTATAATGGCTTAGATCGGTCAACGTAAGCAGTTGCTGACGCCTCCGCGACAGGAGGATTGATGGATAAGACATATACGGAAGCAAGATCATCTTAGATCGCATCTCGCGAAATACAGATGAGTGGTTAGATAACGGGTATGAGGAAAGAGGTTCGGAGCAAAGAAGAGCAGAAGGTGCCATTGTACCAGCTGATACAATGAACACCCTGGTAGACCAGATGACCACAATGACCTCGCTCCTTCAGACTATGGCTATTCAGCAAGGACATCTCTCTCAAAGTTCAGCGCAAGCCAATGCATTGACACACGTGGGCGCAATAAATTGCATTCAATGTAGATAGGGACACTCAGTGGAAGTCTGCCTGTTGAATCAACAATCCGTATACTCTATCTACAATGAACCATTTAGTAACACTTACAATCCTAGTTGGCGAATCACCCAACTTTCAGTTGGGACGGGAATCATAACCAGAGGGGCCAAGGTAATCATCAGAGCAGTCATCATGGAAATCGAGGCAATCCTCTGGTTTTCATTAATCAGAATCTCGGCCAGGGTAACTTTCAGAGTGTACAACCCTACGACCAACCGTCCTTTTCTGACACCTCTTATAGTACCTCATCTTTGGAAACATTATTGAAACATTATATTGAGAAGAACGAGGCAATTAAGCAATTGCAAGCTTCCTCCCTTAGAAATTTGGAGATACAGATTGAACAGCTTACGATTGAACTTAAGAATAAAGCGCCTGGTACGCTGCCTAGCAGCTCGGAAGCATCGAGGCCACGTGGTAAAGAGCAATGTCAAGCCGTGACATTGAGAAGTGGCAAGACAACAGTTCTCGTGCCACCAGTACTGGATTCAGTAACTAGACGAGTAGACTTAACCATCAACGATGACCATTCAACTCAAATAACAGAATCACCAGTTCAGAAGAAAGTACATTTACGAAGGATGAATCTCAGCAAGACTCCAATGCAAAGTCACCGGAACCTCCAGCTCCTAAAACACAGCAAGCACAGGACCTCAATGAACAGCCAATGAACAAGAAGTACGGCAGAATCCTCCACCTTTCCCGTCCAGGCTGAGAAAGAAAGATGACAGCAAACAATTTCAGAGGTTCTTGGATGTTCTCCGACAATTACATATCAACATTCCTTAATAGAAGCTTTGGAACAAATTCCGAGCTATGTGAAATTCCTCAAGGACATACTTGCCAACAAGAGGAAGATCGGGGAGAATGAAACGGTCGCATTAACATATGAGTGCAGTGCGCTGTTTCAAAACAACATCCCCACTAAAATGAAAGATCCCGGGAGTTTCACATTACCCTGCTCAATAGGGGAAAAGAAGTCGGAAATGCGCTGTGTGATTTGGGAGCGAGTATAAACCTAATGCCCTTGTCAATCTTCAAAAAGCCAAATATCGACAATGCAAGACCCACCACGATTACATTGCAGTTGGCCGATAGATCAATAGCACATCCTGAGGGCAAAATAGAGGATGTACTTGTGCAAGTAGACAAGTTCATCTTCCCCGTTGACTTTATCATATTAGACTATGAAGTTGATATTGAGGTGCCTATCATTTTGGGTCGCCCATTTCTTGCAACAGGGCAAGTACTGATCGATGTACAGGAAGGAGAACTTACCATCAGGGTCGACGATCAGCAAGTTAAGTTCAACGTTCTCAATGCGTTGTAGCATATTATCTATCATCACAGTGCATGCATAACAAGGAAGTAATTTTTATCGTTACAGTGATCGACGGAGGACAGTGGTTGGGCGAAAAGACAGCAGTTGATCGGTGGCAGACAAAACGACACGCGGCTGAACAGAGAGAACGACGCGTGGTTGAAGACGACTTCGGTTTAGGCAACGTGCACGACTCCAACGGATAGGGATCGAAGAGGGTAGCGGCGTGCAGAAGCAGACAACGCGACTAGTTTCGCGCTTTTCCGACGGCTTGATCGCTGGCATGCTGAGCTTCGTTGGCGTCGATGGTAGCGTCCGACTGGTCTGAAGGGTCTTCATGCATGAGGAAGAAAAAAATGGGGGTGAGAGGGTTTCAATGCATGCTTTCCAAAGATCTTTAATATATATATCTATTCTCTTTTTTCTTTTCTTTAACCCTTTAGCCAACTCCAATTCTATATATATATATAGATATATTTATTTTCCTTTCCTCCATAACCCACCAATATATATATATATAAAATATATTCTTCCTTTTCTTTTCTTAAACTTCAAAACCCATATATATTCTTTCCTTGATAAACATATCACATGAAATTCAAATCTTTCACCTCTTCTCCAATTAATTAAATAAACGTCAAAATAAATTCACCAACTTTAAATCACTTCTTTCCAAAAATTCTAAATCCCAAAAATTAAATTCAAACTTTCCAAATTAACTTAAATCCAAATTTATAATTTTTTTTAGATACTTGATCTAAATAAATTCTAAATAAACCAATTATCTTCTCCTAATTCTTTAATTAAAATTTGAATCCAAACTCCAAAATTAAAGAGAGTAAAATTTTAAAACCACAATTTCCTTTTTTCCCTCTTAAATTTCAATTCCTTAAAAAAACTCCAAAGTCCACAAAAATCAAAATTTCTTATCCAAATAATTCAATTATCCCTTCCAATTAATTTAAATCTCTACACAAAAGAATCCACATTAACCAATAAAACTTCTTCAATTATAACAGTTTGATCTCTAATTCCAAAGATTAGAGACAAACTAGAACTCAGTAATTTGCCATAATTAACTTAAAATTTCCTAAAACTTAGGATGTTACAACATATTTCATATAATCTAATACTCTTAAAATGTATATTGACTCCCCCTCATGGAAATATCACTTGATATCTCTGAGTCGTCGTATTCCAATATTTTACACCAGTTTTTCAAAGGTTGCAGTTGGTAATGCCTTTGTAAATAAGTCTGTCATGATATCTTTCAAACAAATTTGTTGTACAGTGATGTCGTCATTTTCTTCAAGATCATGAAGGTAGAAAAGCTTCGGTGAAATATATTTTATTCTATCTTCTTTAATATATACTCCTTTGATTTGAGATATGCATGATGTATTGTCTTTGTATAATACCATTGGAAGATTTTTACTATAAGACAGGCCACATGTTCCACGAATGTGCTGAGTCATTGATCTTAGCTATATACATTCTCGACTAGCCTCATGAATTGCAAGAACTTTAGTATGATTTGAGGAAGTGGCTATTATGGTTTGTTTCATCAATCGCCATGATATTGCAGTTCTTCCATATGTGAACAGATAGCCTGTTTGAGATCTAGCTTTATGTGGACCAGATAAATATCCAAACTTTGCATAACCAACTAGATAAAAATTTGATTTATTTGAATAAAACAAACTTATGTTGATCATTCCTCGGAGATAACGGAGTATATGCTTAATTCCGTTCCAATGCCTTTTTGTTGGAGAATAACTATATATTGCTAATAAATTTACCGAAAATGCAATATCTGGTCTTGTATTATTAGCAAAATACATAATGCACCAATTGCACTAAGATATGGTACCTGAGGACTAAGAAGTTCTTCATTATCATCTCGAGGTCGAAATATATCTTTCTTCACATCTAGTGAACGAACTTTCATTGGAATGTTTAATGGATGTGCTTTGCTCATATAAAATTTTTTCAAAACTTTTCTTGTATAAGTTGACAGATGAACAAATATCATGTTCGCTAAATGCTCAATTTGCAAGCCAAGCCAAGCCAAGCCAAAATTTTGTTTTCCCAAGATCTTTCATCACAAATTCTTTCCTACGATATTTTATTGCCTTCGAAAGCTCTTCAGAAGACCCAATTATATTTCGATTATCAACATATACAGTTATAATAGCAAATTCTGACTATGATTTCTTTATAAAAACAAATGAACATACTGAATTATTTTGATATTCTTCTTTCAACAAATATCCACTCATGCGATTGTACCACATTCGTCCTGATTGTTTCAATCCATATAATGATCTTTGTAACTTTACTGAATACAATTCCCAATAATTTGATTTATATGTTTTAGGTGCCTTAAATCCTTATGGGATTCTCATACAAATATCATTATCAAGAGATCCATATAAATATATTGTTACTACATTTATAAGATACATATCAAGACTTTCATATACAGTTAGACTAATTAAATATCTTAGTGTAATTGCGTCCACCACCGGAGAATACATCTTCTCATAATCAATACCAGGTTTTTGTGAAAAACTTTGTGCAACTAGTCTTGCTTTATATCTTATGACCTCATTATTTTCATTTCTTTTGCTCATAAATACCCATTTGTATCCGATAGATTTGACACCTTCTGGTGTTCAGACTACTTGTCCAGAAATCTGATGTTTTGAAAGTGAGTTTAATTCTGCCCCGATTGCTTCTTCCCGCTGAAGCCAATATTTTCTATGTCAACATTCTTCAACAAATTTTGGTTCAGAATCCTCATTTTTAGATATAATATCAATAACAACATTATAAGCAAAAATATTGTCAATAAATACATGAGTTCGATTCCATATTTTTCCTGTCATGACATAGTTTATTGAAATCTTATTATTATCTTTATGTATTCCATCTTTCTCATTAGTCATGTCATGAATTTCTTCATGGATATTTAAATCCTCAACCAAGTCTTCTTGACTATTAATTATTTTTCTTTTTTGAGGATTTTTATCTTTAGAACTCATTGGTCTACCACGCTTCTGGCGTATTCCAGACTCATCGGTGACAACTTGCTGTATTGGGATATCAATTTTTGATGGAACATTTTCAGCTGGTATATGTGACTTAATTGCTTTCTTTGCATCTATAAATGCATCTGGTAACTGATTTTCTATATTTGCAAATGAATTATCTTCTAAACTTCAAGTTCACATTGATCTGTATGGAGATCTAAAGGAGAAAATAACGATGCATTCCATGTAATTTCTTTTTCCAACTTCTTAATTCCCCTCCCCCTTCTAATGTTGAAAAATTTGCCTCATTAAAATGACAATCATCAAATCGTGTAGTAAATACATCACTTATCGGGAGTTCAAGATATTTGATAATTGTTGGGGAATCATATCCAATATATATTCCTAACCTCCTTTGAGGACACATCTTAGTACGTTGTGGTGGAGCAATTGGAACATATATCTCACATAAAAAAAATTCTCATATGGGAATATCTAGCTCATGTTCATAAGCTAATTGTAATGGCGAGTACTTATGATAAGCTACTGGCCTAATGCATACAAGTGACGTTGCATGAAAAATAGCAAGTCCTCATACAAATATAGGAAGCTTAACTCTCATAAGTAATGGTCTAACAATTAACTGTAAACATTTTATGAATGATTATGTTAAACCATTTTGTGTATGAACATGAGTTACTGGATGTTCAACACTTATTCCAGTTGACATACAATAATTATCAAAAGTTTGGGATGTAAATTCACCAACATTATCAAAACGAATGACCGTAATTGTATAATTAGGAAATTATGCTCTTAACTTAATTATTTAAGCACGTAATCTTGCAAATGCAAGATTTCGACTTGATAATAAACACACGTGTAACCATCTACTGGATGCATCTACTAATACCATAAAATACTAAATGGTCCACTTGGTGGGTTAATAGGTCTGCATATATCACCATGAATTCGTTCTAAAAATTCAGGTGATTCAGTTCCCACTTTGACTGGTGATGGTTTATTGATTAATTTGCCTTGAGAGCAAGCATCACATGAAAATTCATTAGATTGAAAAATCTTATGGTTCTATAATGGATGTCCATTTGAATTCTCAATAATCCTTCCCATCATTATAGGCCCTGAACGACCTAATCTGTCATGCCAAATAGAAAATATATCTGGATTCATGAACTTTAGGTTCATTGTTGCATATGTTTCAATTACTCATATATGAGTATAATATAATCTAAAAGATAAAGCAGGCAACTCTTCCAATATATGTTTTTCATGTGATGTATGGTGCTTATATGGCAAAATGTTTGACATATAGTTTAAAAACCTACCTTAGGTTGTGCAATTATTCATGCATCATGTATTGTAAATGTTATAATCTAGCATGAAGAAATTACATGAAAGCATGTGCATGCATCATGAAATATAAGAGTTATATTTTGCATGCAGTGAACATATTCATGCATCATCCTTTTATTATAAGTGTTATAGTCTAAGGGTGAATGGAAGCATGTTATGCTTGTTTCGTTGCTGTTTTGTATAAGTGTTATATAAAAGAAGTAGCAATGAATGAACAATGCAATGAGCATGACACTTAGGTTGTTTATAATCGTTATGAATGACTTGCATGTATTAGCTTAGTATTGTGGTTTTGGTTGTTTCCATTTATAAGTGTTATAAAGGAAATTAGAACTAAAATCAATAAGAAAGAGTTGCATGCGAACTTAGGGTGAACTCAAGTTTTTTAAAAGGGTTTTAAACTTGGATTGAGATAGACCTAAGTTTAAATAGTTCTAAAGAGTTTAGTAACCTAGTTTAATCTTTTAAAATCGGTTTAATAGGATTAAATTGAAAAAAATCATTTTCATTTTTTCAGCATCTAACACATTCTAATTGTGTAAAGAGAAAAAACTATACGATAACTTTGAGAGAGAAAACGATCAAGGAACGAGTAATCTATATTTGCTGCTAAACGATCGAGTACCCAGTATAAACAATAGACTTCTCCCTTCTCCCACTTACTCGATCATTCAATTCATTCTTCCCTCTACTAAATCCATACAGAGCCCACACCTCCCGGATTTTCACACCAAGAATACCAAGGTAACCTAGTGGTGGTGTCGAGTTTCTTATTTGAGGGTCGAGGATCTAGTTTTACTCGATTGGGTTCGAGTATCTACCAGTTCGAGTTTGTTGGGTTTATTTGTTGCATTCATGCTCTTGATCGAGTTTTCTTGAATGTTATGCTGATTGTTCGAGGGAATACTTGAAGAAAGTTCTTCAAACGTATGTTTACTCGATCCCTTTCTATTTATTCCTCGAATCATGCTGTAATTTACTCGTTGATGCATAACTCTTGCTGTTTGATTATAAATGTTCTTGTTATTTCATAATGGGATTTGGAACGATCTGCTTCCGCTTAATGGTTCTCTTGTAAAGAGTTCCTTCAATCACAATAGAGAGTGATCCGTAAGTGCATATTTGGAACCACTTCCAAATCAGTCAAGAACTTTCTAAGCCATACTGCCTTCTTGGTTACCTCGCACGTAGCTACATACTCCATTTCCATGGTGGAATCAACAATACAACTTTTCTTGATACTTCTCCATACTATAGCTCCTTCATTCAGAGTGAATATTATTCCAAAGTTGATTTCCTCAAATCCACATCGATCTGAAAATTAGAATAAACTTATCCTATAAGGATCGGATCCTTTGCACCATACACGAGTAAATAGTCTCTCGTTCTCTGAAGATACTTGAGGATGTTCTTAACAACAGTCCAATGATCATATTTAGGATTGGACTGATATCTGCTTACTATTCCAACGCATAGCATATGTCAGGGTATGTACACAACATGGCATACATCAAACTTCTAACTGACGATGCATGCTCACACTGCCGACTCAGATATGTCATTAGAAGATGTGATTAGAAAACTTGCTATTAACAATATTGTTTTTTAGCAGAAGATTCATGACCTTTAGGAGAGCTTTAGTCTTCAGACTGAGGTTGGAGCTGATCTTCAGAGTCTTAGAGACTTAGTCACTCAATCTTCTGATTCAGTTGAGAGAGGATGTAAAGCCCTATTACACACATCTTATGACATCACTGAGGCGTGCAACGATGAGGTAATCTATGTCGACATATAAAGGATGCGTTGGAGGATAGCATGACATGTTTATAACCAGTTTGTGAGGACTATGGAGAACCTGAGCCTAAACCCGTCGATTTCTAGGTGATAGAGTTAGAGGCTGAAAAACCTTACCATGTTCTGTCGTTTGGTATATCGTATATTTTTTAGTTTTATTCTTCTTGTTCTCAAGAGTCAGTTGAGTCAGAGGCTGAAAAACCTTACCATGTTCTGTCGTTTGGTATATCGTATATTTTTTAGTTTTATTCTTCTTGTTCTCAAGAGTTAGTTGAGTCAGAGTCTTTATTTTTAGTTGAGTCAGTCCTTGAGTCTTTTATTTCTTTTTCTTTTTCTTTTTTTTTTTTTTACCTTTTTTTTTACTAATATGAAAAATATAAAATTCGACCTATCTGGTTCTCTTCAAAAGACGAAGAGCCTTATAGCTTTACTGGGCTATATCGACTCATCTAAGAAGGGACTAGAGAAATACGAGAAGTTCTTTGTGCCTTGACAGGGGATAGGTCGCGTCGAGCAATCGACGTTAAAAAATTTCCCTTCCTGGAGGGAGCCAAGTGAAAAAAAAAAATTACTGCTTTCTTTATTTGTTTTCTAGTTTAGGTTTCTTTTTTGTTTTTGTTTTGTAGGGATGACCAAGGAGAGAAGAGCATCTTTCTAAGAGGCGAGCCCGACCACCACCATCCCGTGCGCGACATCATTATCAGGGGATGTTTTCTGATCCCTAGTTTTTATTCTTTATTGAGCTATACTTGAAATACATTGGGGACAATATATATTTTTAAGTTAGGGGTGGGGTACCCGTTGGGTAGTTTTTATTTTAGCTTGGGGTCCTTAAGCGTTGTGCTTGGACTATGCTATGTGCTTTGATGCCTTGCTTGCTGGTTTGCTCTACTGTTATCATGATAGTCTATGATGCACTCTTTCTGTAATGGAACTTGCATGAAGGAATGTTAAGATTGCATGATCATGATTTTTAGCCCAAATTTTTTTTTAAAAAAATTATTCTCTCATGCATCTTTAAGTTATTGTTTTGCGAAATTAAAGTCTTGCATGCTTAGAATTGGGTTATCTGGTTTGTACTTCTATTGTCACCCCGAAAAGTCCACCTTTGACTTAGGAATAACTATTCTTATTTTAGAGAAAAATTGGACAAAGTGGATAAAATAGGGCCTACTGTGAAAAAAAAAAAAAAAAAAAGAGAAAAAATAAAGAAAAGGAAATTAGTTGCAGTTCTGAAAAAAAACTTAAAAAAAAGGCATGACCGGTGTGCCTGCAAAAAAATAGTGTGTGTGTGTGCATGGATAGAGGTGAAAAGAGCTACCTCTGCTATGTCTAGTTAAGGCCCGCGAGAAAAGAGTGATAGGTTCTTGACGGTGGGGTGTGAAAGCTAGCTCTCTAGGTAAAAGAAATTCCCTTTATGTTTTATGTATGTGAGTTTAGACACCTTTGTCTTATTGTTGCCCTCTTTAATGTAAGTTGATTTTTCCGTGGTCGACAATCGAGCCAGAGTAAGGGAAAACGAGATGAGAACCTTTTAAAACTTTTTCGGACTATGCAACTTAACTAGCAAGACTCTAGGCTCACTCATGCATGACTAGATCAAGAATCCCTTTTAAACTTATGCTTCATTGATTGATCATAATTGAATTTCATTCTTGATTACAAATTTCATTCTAACTGACTGTTGAGACTAGAGTAACAACTTTGTGAATTAAGCTAGCATGTTTTTAATTATTTTCTACTTGATTGAGTGTTCTACCTTGCTCTAGACGAGCAAAAATTAAGTTGGGGTTGTTTGGTAGCTCTAAAAAAGAGCTAATACTCCTAGCTTAATTCAAGCTCGTGGATTTTATGTGTTTATTTCTCTATTTTGAAGGTACCGAGCAACCAAGAGATAGAATTAATCATTTAGTGAAGAATGGGGTTAATTTGAAGCAATTTGGAGTTAAATTGAACATACGATCTTCAAAGGAGTTGAAAAGACCAAAATGCCATCGAGTTCCATCGAGTATGATCAACCGTCGAGCACCATCGAGTAAAATGCTGTCGAGTAATCAAGAAAATGCTACCGAGTGAATAAGGATCGAGTATCGAGTCATCGAGCATCGAGTAGCGAGTATCTGGCAGTGGATGCAACGTTGTAACGCTATTCCAAGCGTCGTGATGCTTCGAGTTGCATCACCGCCAGCGTCCCAATGCATCCTGACACTTCACTCCAATGCTTGAAGGCAGAAGCATCAGCATTGCAATGCTTCTTTAGAGCGTTGCAACATTGTGACGAATGATAGACATGGAGCTGAGCGCGTGCACAAGCATTGGACCAAACGTTGGATTTCAACGCTGACGCTTCTCTCTCGCTGCATCAATGTTGCAATGCTATTCCAAGCATTGCAATGTTGTGTTGATTATTATAAATCTCTCTCCTTAACCCTAGGTCTGAATTTTGGGGGAGTATGTCGAATTTCGGAGGCCAAATCGATGGAGACCGAAGCTAATCTTCACTTTTCTTCTATTCCCTTCAATTTTTAGTATCTTTAGGTTAGTTTTTATTTTATTTTTGGATTATGAACATGTATTGGAAATTATCCCGTCGGTTTGTTTATGAATTGTTGAGGTAATCTTTTGTTTAGTTCTTGGATCGAACGTTCTTCGTGTTTTGATGAGTTTTCTGTTCAATCTTTGTGCTTTAATTCAGAAT
Organism: Benincasa hispida; assembly: GCF_009727055.1. Taxonomy (NCBI): domain Eukaryota; kingdom Viridiplantae; phylum Streptophyta; class Magnoliopsida; order Cucurbitales; family Cucurbitaceae; genus Benincasa; species Benincasa hispida. The sequence continues at coordinate 18,639,513 of NC_052358.1, forward strand.
TATGTTTTTCTTGAATCTTGTTTAATTTATACTTGCTTTTATGTGTTGGATTGACGCCCCTATCATGAACGCATGTCTTTGCTAGTTAAATTCAAGCTCGCACGTATCCTTGTAATCGTCCATGCTTTGAATTTACCCTTGTAGCATATATTAGATAAGTATGCTTAGGTTTTTAGGTTGTTCATGAATCGTTGCATCATACATTTAATCTAGATTTAAAGAATAAGTTGATTATTTGAACACAGTTTTCCTCACACTTAATCAAGATAGTTGAATCCTGAATCTTAATGCATGTGCTTTAGTTCTTTATGGCTGCTGAGGACCCAATTGTATCTAGGAGCACGTAGGTTATTAGGGCACGACATTGGGGAAGAGTGTGGCACCACATTGTTCAAGCTCCAAAATTAGCCCTTAAGTGAGCAGTTTATCTACTTACCCCGACGTTAGGGAATGAGTGAACTCCTTCTTGTGTAGTTATGTTCCCAGCTCCCCAATCAGACGAATCTCCAAAATGGTAAGCTTATTGAGTCAGCGATCTGACCACTCTCACCCATACAAATCAAAGTACTATCTTCATAAGCAGGAGTTCCCAACTCCCTCAGGATTCAGGTCATGTTACCTATGCACATCCTGGTGAAATATAAATCTCTATTATGAACGGTGTTATATAATGAGACTAAACACTTCGTGGTCTAGTCTTATACAAACTTCTTTTTATAGAACATCCTCGTTCACATGTCTCCACATGAATGATCAGGATCAAATCATTTGTAGCACTTTACAACAATTGTAACATCTACAAAGCGGGTCATACTCGTAATGTCACTAGGATAAGGTATCCTACCTTATCCATCTACTACAGACCATTTAGGTTATCACTTAAACATGATCCACCGTATGTCTCTACATACATGTTTAATCTACAAGATAACCTTGGATGTTATTTTATTGGTTTGTGGTTAATACAACTCAAATTGAAACAAAACATCATATATTTTATTAAATAAATAAGATGTTTGTACATTACAAATACAAACTACAGGACTCTACAATATTTAGGGCACTAACTCCAACAATCTCCCACTTGACCTAAATCTAGTCGGGTATATATAAGTCAAACTAATATACAAAGTACATAAAACGATAAACTAGGAAATAATACTTCCAGTACAAATCTCTCACTTGCCCTAGTTTAAACGTGGTCTATCCCATAGACCCATACTCTGTAGGTGACCCTCAAATACCTTAGCCGTTAGGGCCTTTGTAAATGGATCAACAATGTTATACTCTGAAGCTATTTGCATGACAATCACGTCCCCTCGATGCATAATCTCTCGGATGAGATGATACTTCCGCTCTATCTGCGTGACGATCACGTCCCCACTATTATCACAATAAAGTGTGATGGGCTTTGATATGTCTAGAACGACTTCCAGATCAGTCAATAATTTTTTTGAGTTAAATAGCTTCCTTAGCAACTTCACAACCCGCTACATACTCAGCCTCCATGGTGGAGTCAATAATGCACCCTTGCTTGGTGCTCCTCCAAACTATTGCCCCTTTGTTAAGGGTGAACCCTGGTCCTGATGTAGATTTCCTAGAATCCTTATCAGTTTGGAAATCAGAGTCTGTATATCCTATAAGGATCAGATTCTTATAACCATACACAAGCATATAGTCTCCCATTCTCTTTAGATACTCGAGGATATTCTAACGGCGGTCCAGTGATCATATCTTGGATTAGACTGATATCTACTGACTATCCCCACTGTATAGCAGATGTCAGGTCTAGTACATAACATCACATACATCAGGCTGCCAACAACCGATGCATAGGGGATTCATATCATTTCCTTAACCTCTTGAGGTGTCTTAGGACACTGTTCCTTAGACAATATAATTCCATGCCTGAAAGGTAGTAAGCCTCTCTTGAAGTTATGCATCGAATACTTGACAAGCATTTTGTTAATATATGATGCTTAAGACAGAGCTAACATTTTGTTCTTTCGATCTTTAAGGATCTGAATTCCCAGAACAAGTTGAGCCTTTCCCGAATCTTTCATTTGGAATTGGGTCACTAGCCAATTCTTAACTTCAGTCAGTAGACCTACATCATTCCCAATGAGTAGGATGTCATCTACATACAATACTAGGAAAGGTACTTAACTATTGATGATTTTCTTGTATACACAAGGCTCATCAACATTTTGATAAAAGACATAAGATTTGATCGCATTGTCAAGTCTTATGTTCCAAGATCAAGAAGCTTGCTTCAGTCCATAAATGGACCGATTAAGCCTTCAAACCTTTTGCTCTTGACCTTAGGTTATGAATCACTCGGGTTGTTCTATGTAAATGGTTTCCTCAAGATTGCCATTCAGAAAGGCAGTCTTGACGTCCATTTGCCAAATCTCATAGTCATAATATGAGGCAATGGACAGGAGAATCCTAATAGATTTTAGCATGGCAACAGGTGAGAAAGTCTCCTCATAATCTACTCCCTTAACTTGGGTATAACCCTTTACCGCTAGTCTAGCCTTGAAGGTTTGCACCTTCCCATTAGAACCTCACTTTCTCTTATAGATCCATTTGAATTGAAGTACATCGACTCCATTTCGAGATCCATAGTTTTGATCTACTCATCTTTGTCAACATCTTCCATTTCCTTCTTGTAAGACAATGGATCCTCAACATCTTCGTCAGCTACTATAGTTAGCATTTTTGTTAAACTCATATAACGGACAGGCGATTTCGCAACCCTCGCACTATGTCGAGGCTCCCTCAACACTTGAGGTGGATTTGACCTACTAGATGATCCAACTTCAACAACTCTTGTTGAGGTTCTAGGTTCAACAACTCTTGTTGAAGGTTTAGTAAATTCCTTGGAAAATTCATTCAACACAATCTTACTAAGAGGCTTGTGCTCCCTTATATGGTCTTCTTCTAGAAAAGTAGCGTTATTCAACACAAACACTTTATGTTCCTTAGGTTCAAAGAAGTAACCACCTCTCGTTCCTTTGGGGTAGCCTACAAATAGACATAGTTTTGAACGTGGTTCTAATTTCTTGGGATTTGCCTCAAGCACATGTGCTGGACAACCCTAGATTTTGAAATGATGTAAACTAGCTTTACGACCATTCCATAACTCAAAGGTGTTCTAGTAACACTCTTGGAAGGAACACAATTCAAAATATATGATACAGCTGTACTGCAAAACCCCAAAAAGAGTCAGGTAAGGAAGCATAACTCATCATGGACCGAACCACGTCCAACGGGGTTCGATTTCTCCTTTATGATGAACCATTTTGCTGAGGTGTAAAAAGTGCTGAGAGTTGGGATACAATTCCATGCTCTATGAAATAGTTTTGAAATGTAAGATCCAAAAACTCTCCACCTCGATTAGATCGAAATGTCTTAATTGTTCTATTTAATGCATTTTCAACTTTGGCCTGAAATTCTTTGAACTTTTCAAATGATTCAAACTTATGTTGCATTAAATAAACGTACTCATATCTTGAATTATCATCAGTAAAGGTAATGAAATATTCAAACTCTTCTCTTGCTTTTACATTCATCGGACCACAAAGGTAGGAATGTACTAGCTCTAAGGGTTCTTTGGCCCTGTGACCTTTTCCAGTAAAAGATATTTTAGTCATTTTGTCATCAATGCATGACTCACACACCGGTAAAGAATTTTCTTCTAAGTCGCTTGAAGTCGATTCTTCACCAACCTCTCAATCCTATTGAGATTCATGTGTCTTAATCTCAAGTAACAAAGTTGGGCATTTTCTTTAGGAGAAATTCTAAGTCTTTTATTTTGAGTCACCACAGTTTTAAATATTTTAGTGTTATATATGGCTTTAATTGCTAAGGTCTTAGCACATAAAGATTGTTTTCCAACTTTGCAGAACAAATATTAACACCATTCTTTGAATTAAACACTTTATTCACAGAGAAGTTAATACAATATCAATGTTTTAACAAACACTTTACAGAAATTAAGTTCCTTTTCAAACCAGGAACTACATATACATTTTCTAGTAAAATATATTTATTCTGTAAAGTCAGCTGGAGACCTCCCACTGCCACAACTGAGATGACGTGTCCAGTTCCAACCCGCATTGACATCTCCCTAGCTTCTAGATGCCGCCAGAAACTAATTCCCTGAAATGAAGAACAAATGTGGTTAGTGCCGCCCAAATCAATTATCTAGGCAGAATCATCATTCTCCACTAAATAGGTTTGCAAAACAAGCAAATCATATTTACCTTGCTTGGCCTTCTTCTTTTCTGTCAAGTATTTGGGTCAATTCCTCTTCAATTGTCCCTCCTGGTTGCAATAAAAATAAATTCCCTTTGCAACCTTGGCTTTCTTACCCTTTTGGGCAGTAGTTGATGGGTTAGCTTTTCCCTTTCCACCTTTCTTCTTCTTCCACTTTTTGATGCCAGAAGAAGAAGGCACAAACTTTTTCCCAAACATCGAACCTTTGTGGAACTTCTCATTTGCTTCATCCTTCTATTCCTTGGTTTTCATCAATGACTGGAAGATCTGTAGCTCGTTGAGTAAGGTCGTCAGATCGTAGTCAATCCTGTTCATAATAGCATTGCTATGGAATTGTAGCAAACTTTCAGGTAAAGATTCCAGAATGAAGCTAACCTGACTGGCTTCGTCGATGACGGACCCATTCATCTCTGCCACGTTGAAGTGGATCATCATGTTGAGAATATGTTCTCGAACATATGCCTCTTCTTGCATACGGGCATTGAAGAAGTGTTTAAGAGCGTCGTGCCTGAGCTATACAGACAGTGAAGGAACTCATATGAGGAGAACCTTGAGCGAAAGCGGATCGACCAAATTCCATTAATTATTGAATATAAAGTTTACAGTAAACATACAATTAGATATACATTTAAAATTAAATTACAACATGTTTTACTAGGAAAAGTTTCAAGAAATATCACCTTTGTAGAACCTTTAATTTTCTTCACGATCCTCCCTCGAACGGAATCACGAACCTTTTGAAGTCCTTCTAAAAAAACAATCTTGAACCAAAACCCGGACACTACCACAATGAAATCTTGGTATTCTCAAAGTGAGAACCCATGAGTGGTGGGCTCTGACTATTTTGGTTTAGAGGGGAAGATTAAGGGTGGAGGAGGAAGAAGATTGAGAAAGCTTTCACACAAGGCAAACTCACAGAACACTTCTGTAATTTCTTTCTCTCAATCATTCAACAAAAACATTCGTAGAAGAAGAAGAAAAAACTAATTTTCTTTTATTTTCCTTGCCATAAAACATAACCACCACCCACTAATGTGAATGGAGAGAAAAGATGGGGAAGGGAGTTGTAACTCCCTTCTTTATTATTCAAAACAATAATAATATAATATAAATAAATATGATAACTAACTGATCATATTATAATTATATTAAATTATATGTTATATCAAATATAACATATAACCTATAGTTTTAATATTGTATCACATACAATACAAACTATAGTTTCTTTTTCTCTATTATATGCATTTAATATAAATCATATTTATATTAAATTTAACAACTATGAATCACGTTCATAGAAAATATATTTGAATCTCATTCAAATATTTATTTCCTCCCATTAAGCTATAATGTATCAAATACATTATGACAATTATATCATATATAATTGAAACAATTTAATTATATCATATATAATTAAATCTCTCTATTAATTTGAACAATTCAAATTAATCTAAAAACTGATTCTCAACTAAATTCTTTTGAGCTACCAAGAGGACCTCTTGGACCTGTAGCTTGAAGCTCTAACAGTATATGAATAATTAATTAAACTCTTTAATTACATTATTCACCATCCGTTAGCTACTCCACTAAAGACCGATAGCTGCATTCTTTGCACTACAGATATATTTCTGCGTCCATTGGATATAATCAATCAACAGTACAATGACTCTTCATAAATTTCTCGTAAGTACAGCTAGGCCAAATTACCATTTTGCACCCGTAGTTACATCTAACTTTTTAAGTACCACTGATCCCTCTAATGAACAATAGATCATAGTCCCACTATGACTAAACCCCTCTCCGGCTAAGAGAGGGTGTGGCATCACATTGTTCAAGATCCAGAATCAGCCCTTAAGGGAGCAATTTATCTACTTACCCTTGCTTCGAGGAAGGAGTGAATTTCATCTTGTGTAACTATGTTCCCAGCTCCCTAATCAGAAGAATCCCCGAAATGGTAGGCTTGTGGAGTCGGCGATCTGGTCAGTCTCACCTATACAAATCAAAGGACCGCTCTCATAGGCAAAAGTTTACAACTCACTCAGGATTCGGGTCATGTTATCTATGGTCATCCTGGTGAAATGTAAGTCTCTATTATGAACAGTGTTATATAATGAGACTAAACATTTTGTGGTCCGATCTTATACAAACTTCTTTGTATAGAATATCTCCTCTCGCATGTCTAATACATGAATTATCGAGATCAAATCATTTGTAGCACTTTACAACAATTGTAACACCTACAAAGCGGACCATACTCGTAGTGTCACAGGATAAGGTACCCAGCCTTATCCATCTACTATAGATCATTTAGGTTATCACTTAAATATGATCCACCCATATGTCTCCACATACATGTTTAAGTTACAATGATAACCTTTGATGTTTGTTTATTGGTTTGCGGTTAATGTAACTAAAATATCACATATTTTAAAGATAATGAATAAAATATCACATATTTTATTAAATACAAAATGAGTTTGTTCATACAATGTTTTCAAACTATAGGACCCTACGAGATTTAGAGCATCAACCCTAATAGACAGTTGTCCGAACATTCCCCTCAGGGACTCCATAATCTCACGGGTCGTGAGTTTAGGCTCATGCTTCTTGGCCAAGACTTTGAAAAGACTTGCCAAGATATACGCTCGGGCCTTCTCATTTGCCTGTGTCCATCGCTCGTATGCTTCTCAAACATTTCCAGCAATATTTAAAGTTGGAATGAAAGAACAATCCTTAATGAGGACAAAACAGAGATCATTAATGATTAGGATTCTGTTGATCGTATTTTTTTTAAGATGTGTAATTTTCGCCCGTTAATTTTTCAACGGTGAGTAAATTAGGCATTGCGGAAGTCATTGTTGATAAGTTTGCTAAAACCATACAAATTATTTATATTAGTCTATTTGGATCAAACCCCTTAGAAAAATCAATCAATTTTAGCAAAATAATCTAATGTACCCTAAGTGACATCTATTTTGCAATGATGTTTCAGTGAGGAAGGACAAAAGTCATCATAGGGTGATCAGGTGCCCCTTCACTATAATGAGACAATCTCAACCAGCAGACAGAACAACTCCTTGTTACTGTAACTATCAGTTATCATTGTTCGGTCCAGAAATTGTTAAACTCGCTTAACATTTCTTGTAAGTGTAACCCCTCATTTTACTAAAGTTTCACTCCAATGAGCCAATCGTAAGGAAAAAACGATTGGGGCATGAAACTAATATAATCCTATCCATTTATGGAGTTTGAATAAAGCGTCATGCAACATTGCCATCCATAGGGGGACATTCAAGGTGCCACGAGGTCGTGCATGGAAACTTTACTTCATATGAGAGAGATCGAGGGATGTGTTGTCAGACGTCCCGCTCCCACTTACTATAAACACTCCCTCCATTCACTTTGATATAGATCTACACAAACACCATCTATAGGGGGACACTCAAGGTGCCTTGAGGCCGAGTCTAGATCTCATGGTGTGAACTTTTAGGGAGAAACGTGAAGAGGAAAAATGAAGTATCATATACCCCGTTTTCCTCTCACTGAGTGCTTTACCTAAGATTAATTAACTTAGGAAAATCCAGCTACTGATTTTAACTAAGTGAATGTTTAATTTTTCCAAAAACAACACTTGCTTTTGATAGTTAAACAATTTGATTAAGGTTTATTAAACACTTTAAAAAACTTTAATAAAAAAAAACTTTAGTCAAACATTGCATGTTTGTAACAAATCTATCTAATTCAACTTTCCAGGTAAGTTCCCAGTTAGGGGGTGTTACGTTTCTGTCAACTTAAATACCCCAACTTAGAAAGAACTAGCCTTAGACAAAAGGTTCCTTATAGATACATTTGTTATAATGTTAATCTTTTAATTAAGAATCAGTTTAATCCTATTAAACTAATTAAAAGATTAAACTTAAATTTGAAATCTCATTAGAAAGTGATCTTAGGTTTATATGATTCATATTTTAAAACTATTTTAAAAAATTAACTTTAACCTAGGGTTTGCATGCAATTCTGAATTATTGATTTTAATTTCTAATTTCAGTTAGTTATAACAATTATAAACAAATGAAACAAATTAAAATCATACATTGTATGTAATTGACCTACTTAGTAAACTATAATATTTATAAATTACCTAAGGTAGTGTCATGCTTCATGTAAATTCATTTCATTACCGACTTATATAATAATTATATAATAAGGTAATGAAACTATTAAACATACATTCATACTATACATTATAACTATTATAATATAAATGATGCATGTATATGTTATTAATGCATGCATGCATATATTATAACATTTATACTATATGATGCATGAGCATGCTATAAAATTTAAATCATGCAAATATATATATATATATATATATATATATTATAACACTTATAATATAAAGGATGCAATAAATTAAATGCATAACCTATGGTGGGATTTAATTCTATAAGGCATACATTATGGCATATAATAATAAACTATAAATCATACATACATGCATAATTTAAAAGTAATTAATGGACCGGGATTAGACACCTATTAGAAAAAAATCTAACTATTATAAGATAATAGCCATTTGATTCAAAACAGGTGAACCGAGCCTTGAACCGCTCAAACTGGACTGCGAACAGCTCGAACCAACCATGAACCGATTCAGAAGAACCCAACGAACTCGAACCAGAGAACCCACAAACCAAACCAGACCAGCAGACCACGAACCATGTGCGAACCGAGGCTGGACTGCACGTTCTTTCTGTCTCGAAGCATCACGACACCATGCCCTAGCGTCGCGACGCTACGAAAATTTTCTTCATCTTCCACATCGCAGCACCGCGACACTACTGTACAGTCGCCCACTGCATAGTTTCGAACTCCTTTGATATGCTTCTGATTTTTGCCTCGTTTTCTCCAGAAAACGATTGGGAACATCAAAATGACCCAATGACATAAATTAAGACTCGAAAGCAATTTAATGCCCCAAAACATGGGCCCTTACAAAACAATTTTGTAAAAGAAAAGAAATTAATTCTAAATGTTCAATCCCGAAACATCCATTATTGCAAACAAGCATTCATAGTATTTGTCTCATGAAACAATACATAGTGCAAAAAACCCCACCATAAACTATAAAATTATTATGAAATTTTGGAAAAAAAACTGGGCCAAAAATTCCGCTCTGGTACCAATTGAAGGAACCCTATTAAAGGTTCTTGAGCGGAAGTAGGGATCAGATCCAAATCCCAAAATTCACATTATATAAAATTTTACAATAGAAGAACAAAATCATGAATTTAATTCAGAAAAATACAACATACTAAAAGACGAAAACAGAAATAAAAAGGTGTTTGAAACCCTTACCTTTGAAGACCGTTCTTCAGTGGAAAAACCCTCGAACTCTAATTGGGCACCACCGTGAAGGAGACCTCGATATTCTTTGGGTGAGAATCTAGGAGGATGTGGGGCTTTGACTATTTTGGATAAGGGAGATAGAGAGATTGAGAGAAAAGAAGAGACAATAGTTGGGAGAGATCAATTGACTTATAGAACCATTCTGTAAAAAAAACAAAGAGAAAAAAGATGAAGCAACTGTTCAACCCCCTCCCACTATCACATTGTAGAGAGAAAAGGGGGACGAGGTTACCACTCCCTCCCCAAAACTATTTTAAATAAAATAAATTAAAATTAATAAATCAAACCGAGGGGACCTCATGGATCTGTAGCTTGAAACTCCAACAGTACGTGAATAATTAATTAATTAATTAAAGTCCTTTAATTAAATTATTCACCATCCGTTAACCGACGGACACTCCATTAAAGACCATCAACAGCACTATTCGCACTACATATATAGTTCTGTGTCCATTGGATATAACCAATCAACAGTACAACGATCCTTCAAAAATTGCCTGTAAGTACAGCTGAGCCAAAATTACCGTTTTACCCTTATAATTACATCTAACTCCTTAAGTACCACTGATTTCTCCAATGAACAATAAATCATAGTCCAACTATGACCAAACCCCTCTCGAGCCAGGAGAGCGTGCGGCGCCACATTGTTCAAGCCCCGAAATCAGCCTTTAAGGGAGCAATTTATCTACTTACCCTAACATTGGGGAAGAAGTGAATTCCTTCTTATGTAGTTGTGTTCCCAACTCCCCAATCAGACGAATCTCCAAAATGGTAGTCTTATTGGGTCAACGATATGACCACTTGCACCCATAAAAATCAAAGGACCGCCTTCATAGGCAGAAGTTCACAATTCAGTCAGGATTCAAGTCAAGTTACCTATGGTCATTCTGGCGAAATGTAAGTCTCTATTATGAATGGTGTTTAGTGGTCCGTTCTTATATAAACTCTTTCGTATAGAATATCCCCGCTCATATGTCTCCACATGAATGATTAGGATCAGATCATTTGTAGCACTTTACAATAATTGTAACATCTACAAAACGGGTCATACTCGTAGGGTCACCAGGATAAGGTATCTAACCTTATCCATCTACTATAGATCATTTATGTTATCACTTAAACATGATCCAGTCGTATGTCTCTATATTTATGTTTAAGCTACAAGATAACCTTGGATGTTAGTATATTGGTTTGTGGTTAATATAACTTAAATTGAAACAAAATGTCATATTTTATTAAATAAATAAGATATTTGTACATTACAAATACAAACTATAGGACCCTACGATATTTAGGGCACCAACGCTAACAACCACACTCTCTCTTGACTCGAGAGGGATTTGGTCATAGTTGGACTATGACTTATTGTTCATTAGAGGGATCGGTGGTACTTAAAGAGTTAGATGTAAGTATAGGTGCAAAACGGTAATTTTGGTCCAATTGTACTTACGAACAATTTGTGAAGGTTCATCGCACTGTTGACTGGTTATATCCAATAAACACAAAAATATATTTGTAGTTCGAAGAGTACAGTTGTCGGTATTTAGTGAAGTGACCGACAGTTAATAGATGTTGAATAATTTAATTAAAGACGTTTAAATAATTGTTCAAGTACCATCGGAGCTTCAATCTACAAGGCCATAAGGTCCCCTCTGTAGCTTAACAGGAATTATTGAGAATTATTTTTGGATTAATTTGAATTGTTCAAATTAATTAAAATAATTAATTATATGTGATTATAATTAATTTAAATTAATTATATGTTAAATAATCAATATAATGTATTCAATACATTATAACATAAAGTTTATTTTGAGATGAATTAAATATTTGAATATGATTCAAATGCTAATTATATGGATGAGATTCATATAATTAAATTTAGTATAAATGTGATTTATACAAAACACCATGAATGATTAAGAGAAATAAAAATTATAGGTTATATTGTATTTGATACAATATAAAAATTATAGGTTATGTGTTATGTTTGATATAACATATAGTTATATATATATATATATATATATAATAAGTTAGTTACTATATGTATATATCTATTTATATATATTAAATTTAATTTAATTTTTGAATTAAATTAATTGAGGGAGTTATAATAACTCTCTCCCTAATTTTTCTCTCTATCCATCGTGTGGCGTTGAGTGGTTACGGGATCTTCTTCCTTTGGCTTCTTATGTAGAGGTAAGATCCAAAAAATCGACTCTCTGATTTTTTTCCCAAAAACACACCGAAGAAAAATTGTTTTCTTCTTCCTCTTAAATTGTTTTCCTTCTTCCCAAAAAAATACAGAGCCCACACCTCCTGTAATTCTCATCACCTATAAAGAATACAGAGGTTGACCTCTTGGTAGTGGCCACTTGATTTTGTTGGAATATTTTGGAAGATCGAGTTTCGAGGAGAGTTCGTGACTGGTTCGAGGGATTACGTGAAAAAATGGTTCTTCAACAGTAAGTTAATCCCTAACCCTAATTTTCTTAAAAGCATGCTTTAATTTTATTAAAAATGCATGATTTTTGTTCTGTAAATTTTGATTTTGTGAAATATTTAAAATCAGACACGATCCCGCTTTCACTGTGGACCTCAGGGTCCCTTCAGTAGCCTCATGCAACTTAAAACCCACGAGTGGGCCCATTACATGTTATGAAAGGGAAAAGTTAGAGTATTGGGTTTTGGGACGACCAATTGAGTGGGTGAATATATATCAGTTGATAAATAATTGAGTCATGCTTGATCTTGGTACCCTACAACCTAAAGCGCCATGAACTACCATGATATCACTAGAGTTACATGTAACTATAGGCAACATCAGAGGAAGAGCATTACGACGACCATAAGGGGGTAAGTAATCTCGAAATGAGAGTTTTGACCTTACTTTTATGTGTTTAGCTAAACTATACACTTCATCTACTAACTTAAGCATCGAAGCATGGTAGACACAGCCTTACATCGGTGCGTGGAACTTTCACATAGGTCGCTTTAGAAAGCGAGCCCATACCAAGAGAAGTTGGTCTTGTAAAATTATACGAATCTAAAAGTTCATGGACTTGTAATTTAACACGTATCTATACTAATGCAAGATTTTTTAGGGGTTGCAAGTTAAGAAGATTTGAATTTTAAATTTCATTGTCCATAAGTATGTTTACAAATTTTGAAAATTAAAAAATATAAAATTGTTAGACCAAACTTTAGTATGAATTTGAAACATATATAAGGGTTGACCATCGTAAATCTAATGGAAAGGAAGGTAGATAACAAGAATTAAAAATGAGTATATGAATTTACCGAGGCCATTCTATTAAAACATTGAAAACACTTCTAAAATTTTCATGAATTTACATGATTATTGTTTATCGTAGCATTTAAGTTTTTATGATCTACATTTTTTTTCCCTTATCATGTCTTCAATCTTTTGAGAACAACTCTACCTTCTTGGATCCAATAGATTGAGTGTGTTCTATGGTAAAGTCTTTCAATGGTAGTGACAACCTTTTTATGTGGGGAAAATCAAACCAAGATCTTCCTTCTTCTTTTATGTTTGGCCAAGTGGGCGTCTTCTCATCGGAGTTCCTTCGAGGTGAATTTTGATGCATCTGTTGGAAGTGGTGATGTGGGTATTGCAACTGATTTTAGAAATGATCCAACCTTTCATTGGTTCTATTGAGATTGTTGAAGCTATGACCCTTTATGAAACTATCTATAAGAGTCGTGAAGTTGGTATTCGCCTCTTTTGAGTTGAGATTGATTCTCATGTTCTCCCTTTTTGGTTGAGATTGATTCCCATGTTCTTTGGAATCTTCTAAATCGATCTTCACGTTATGGTAATGAAATTAAGTATTTTCGTAGACTCTTTGTGTGATCCACATGGTTAAGCTGGAAAGTGCCTAACGCTCATAAGTTGCCTTCACTTACAAATAAATACCTAATGTTCATAAGTTGAAGCTAAAAAGTTGCAAAAACATTAAAAAAAAAAAAAAAAAAACTTACACTATAACTAAACAATTACCACGATAACCAATGTGGTTTGCCAAACGTCCAATCACACCTACATAATATGATTACCAGGCATTCATAGAAAATAAAAAAAATAATTAAAATCAAAACCCTCAACAACTCAAATAAAAAACCAAAAGAAAACAAGATTTGAAAATCTTCTTCTTTTCCTTCGGTTTTCCTCCCAAAAAGAAATTAGAGACTTGAAAATCTTCTTCACGCAACCACAACACCTCTTCCTTCGATTTTCCTTTTCATTAGGCAATCACAATACACACTTCACAAAGAAGAAGAAACGATTAAAGAAAAGAAAACCATAGATGGGAGTTGTATGACTGCCGATTAGAGACTCATGAATGGAAAAAAGTGAGAAAAAGGAAAAAAATACACACACATTAACATGCTGGTGGTATGATATGCGGTTGCGATAATGATAGAACAACAAAAGTAGAAGAGAGAAATAAGTTGTAGCCCGTGGGGTTACATTTATCTATTTCTTTTTTTTCCTTTCTTTTATTTTTTTTTTACTTTTTATTAATTTGAATTATATTAAAATTGGATTCTAAAACAAAATTTAGACATTTCAAATTATGTTGAAATTTATTGGGTTTTTAAAAGATGAAATATATATTAAGGTTGACTCTTATACTTTTCCTTCTTAAATTTGAAATTTACAAATTTCAAATCTTTTATTAACTTAAATGCAAAATTTTCAACTCTCGTGTCAAATAAATTTAAATTAATTATCTTCTCAATTATATCATTTTTGACACTAGAATACAGAATTAAAAGGAAACAAAATCCAATAAATTGGTATAATTAATTTAAATTCACAAGATCTCAAAATATTATCATTTACATACCAATTGTTAGAGTTAGAAAACATGCAGCGGAATTAAAACGGATCATTAAGCATTCTAATTCATTAATTTTGACTTTAAATTAAGTATGCTCATAAACTAATAATAAGGTTTCATGACATACCTCTGAAGAAACACTCGATACTCGAACCCAACTACAAATCTTCTCCAAATAAACTTATGAACCACCTCAAGGCCTTCTCTACTATCCTCTTGGTGCCTTAGATTGAGTTGTGGGACTCAAAATAAGCTTGGATTAAGGGAAAATTGAGAAGAAGATCACTTGTTTAAGACAGTGTGAAGAACACTTCTTCAGAACAATTTTTCAGCCAAATGCAACCCTTTTCATGCTCAAATTTGTCTCAAATCTGAAGTATATAATGCATGAAGAACAATTGTTGCATGAATTACAACTCAAGCTTGAAGATCATGTTGAATTGTTAATGGAATTGTGAGTAAGAAGGTGACTCACCTTCGCTGAAAGTGGGAAAATCCCTAATTGGAATTTTTCCAATTTTCTTCTTTTTCTTTTTAATTTGAAATTCTTTTTAAAATTAAATCTTAATTTCATTTTTTAATTCATTAGTTAAAACTGAAATTATATTGATTTTATAAAAATTAATTCAAAATTAATTTTTATAATAAAATTAATAATTAATTAATTAAACAATTTAATTACTTCTAAATTAATTTAATATCAAATATTAAATTAATTAATCACCAATTCTACTACCATGAATCTGTATTCATGAACTTAATATTTAAATCATATTTAAATATTAATTGATTCTCCAATTTTGTTTAATTCCAAAATTAAACGTGTAATTATATCACATATAATTACAATTCCCTTAATTCTAATTCGAACGTTTCAAATTAACTTATCACACTACTCTAAGACTAATCCATTTGTGAGCTAGTAGGGGGACCTCGTGAACCTATAGATCATAGGCTCCAATGATCCGAGATTATTTGACTAAACTCTTTATACTGAATTAACCCTCATTCGTTAACTACTAGGTCACTCCACTAAAGCCCAGAGTTGCACTCCCTTCATTGTAGATATATTATGTCCACTCAATATAACCATGATTAGTAAGTAACCCTTCACAAATTGTTCGTAATAACGGTTGGGTAAATGGTTGTTTGCCCCTGAGATTACCTCTTGTTCTTTAAGTCCCACTGATCCTCTAATAAATAATTAGTTTGTGATCCGATCAACAAACCGAGTCCCTCTCAGGACAATGAGAGGGTGGGGCCCTATGTTCAAGATTCGGAGTCAACACTTAAGGGAACAATCTCTATATTATCCTTAAAAGCAGGTAGGAGTGAATTCCATCTTGCACCTTATGTCCCTAGCTATCTACCCGGTCTTACTCCTGAAATGGAGGTTTATTGAGTCGGCGTTGTTGAGTCAACCCTCACCTATGCAAACCTAAAGATAATCCCGAAAAAACAGGAGTTCATAGTTAGCTCAGGATTAAGGTCAAGTTACCTATGTCATCGCTTTGAAATAGTCAGTCTTAAACAGTAAACAACGTTATAAAGTAAGAGTGACTTAATTCGTGGTCTGATCTTGTACAAACTCATTGCACAGGACGCCCCCACTCCTCATGTTATGACATGTACGAATCAGGATCAATTCGTTTGTAATATTTTTACAACTCCTCGTAACAACTACAAAGTGGATCGCATCCAATAGTGTTACCAAAATAAGGCACCCAACCTTATTCATATACTATAGACCATTTTGACTATTTACTCGAACCCGATTCACTTTTATGTCTTCACATAAAGTTCAAATACTCATGTAACAATCATGGATCTTTTAGGTCCATTCTCAACCTTGACTCTCCATTTCAGTAACATCGTTGAGGCCACCCTCTAAGGTCTGAAAACAGAGGGTTACACTTACAAAATTACTAAAGTGTTAGTGATTTCTAACCAAAAGCGGTAACTAAACGACTATAGGAATAAGAGTTATTCTTGAGATAGTGTTTGGTCAAAATTGTTTTTTTTTAGTGAAGAAATATTTGACTACCCCTCGTAGCACTTATTCTGACTCACTATAGCATTGTTGCTAATAAATAATGGTTATGGGTATATTATTATTTTTTGCTAAAACTTCATTTTGGATTTAGTTGCATTTTTCTAATTAGAATTTGTTTAAAACTTCCAGCATGTCGAATTCTTCTAAAATACTTGCTTCCGAACTAGTTAACGCTAAAATCAATTTAACATACAAATTACTAGCAAACGATGATTCAAAACTGTTGGATTTTATGTCCTAAAACTCGTAGTTTGTAAATTAATAAACATATTCTGTTTTGTTTTTCGATAAAGTTGTTATTGAAATTGTAATCTTGAATCCAATAAACTAAGGTCCTGAGGATATTTAATGTAGTTTGAACTTTATGTAGTGATATAAAGATGGATCAAGTTCAAATATGTAGCTAAAATGGTCTATCGTATAGGGATAAGGTTGGGCGCCTTATTCTAGAGACACTATGGATGCGGCCCACTTTGTAGTTAGTACAAACGATGTGATCCTGAATTGTTCATATAGAGATATGTGAGTGGGGGCATCCTATGCAATGAGTTTGCACAAGACTGAACCATGAAGTAGTCACTTTTTACGTTCTAAATACCGTTTTATGTATAAAACTGACTATTTCGTTAATTGATGACCTAGGTAACATAATCTTAATCCTGAGCTAACTATGAACTCCTGTTCACTCGGAATTATCCTTAGATCTACATAGGTGAGGCGCTGGCCCAATAAGCCTCCCATTTCAGGGGTAAGATCAGGTGGATAATTGGATACATAGGGTGTAAGATGGAATTCACTCCTACCCGTTATAGAGATAGTAGATAGGTTGTTCCCTTTAGTATTGAATCCAGGTCTTGAACAAGGGGCCCCACCCTCTCCTTGGCCCGAGAGGGGTTCGGTTTATAGGTTGGACCTTAAACCAATTGTTCATTAGAGGATCAGTGGAACTTAAGGAACAAGATGTAGTCTTGGGGGTAAAACGTTTTTTATGACCCAGCCAAGATTACGAACAACCTGTGAAGGATTAGCTTACTAATCATGGTTATATCAAATGGACACAAATATATCTATAGTGAGGGAATTACAACTACGGACTATAGTGGAATGACCTGTGAGTTAACGAATGTTGATTAATCTGTCTAAAGAGTTTAGCCAGCTAATCTCGGATCGTTGGAGCCATGATCTATAGTCCATTAGGTTCCCTACTAAACTCATATGAATAAACTTAGAACAATATGATAGAAATAATTCGAATTGTTCGAATAGGTGAAGAGAGAGAAACCGACAAGTATATGTGATATAGTGTCGGGTTTTCAGTTTAGAGATACAACTTAATATTTGAATGTGATTTAAATATCAGAATATGAATACGTTCATATTCGAAGCTCGGAAATAATGGAAATGGTCAAATATGTAAAAAGTCAAAGAGCTGACTTTTGACTTTGAAAAGTCAAACTTTGACCGACTTATATTCAAATGTGATTTGAATTTCGAGAAAATGAATGCGGGTTCATGCTCGGGAGGTCAAAATTATGTCAACACGAAAAAAATTATAAAAAGTCAAAAATGTTGACTTTTCGGTCAAAGTTTGACTTTGACCAAATGACTATTTTGCCATTTGACTAAAGTTAGTGGGAAAATTCCAAACTTTTTTGTTGATAATTCTGCTAAGAAAATAGTGGGCTAGGTGTTGGCTTATAGTAGAGACATTAAGCTCACTTAGATAGTGGATTCTAGGTGTTGGGTTTTTATGAATTGATTTCATGCAATTTTTGCATGGTCTTTTTCTATAAATATGGGCTTTGAATTTGGATTAAAAACTTTTTACCCATTTTGACAATTTTAGTTTTAAAATTTGGGCTGGAAAAACCACAATTTTGGAGAAAAATTTTCAACCTAAACCCAACCCAAAATTTCATTTTTTTCCATCTTTTTCTCTCTCTTGGGTTCTTCATCCACCGGGTCCCACAATCCGATTCTTGTCCAAAGGATAGTAGGTCAACTCTAGTGGTGGTCCGGAAGAGTTCGGGTTGAGATTCAGCAAGGAAAAGCGATTTTCGGGAGCTTCAAAGGTATTTTTTAATTTACTATTTTTTCCTTCAATTGCATGCTTTTTTTCTTTAAATTAAAAGCAATTAGAGTGTAATTAGATCCTTATTCCACTGAGTATGTCTCGTGTTCCATCAAAAACAAGTTTTAACAAAGGATTGTCCTCTATCTCCCAACTCATCTAAAGTTTTGAACTATATAGATGAGAATGCTAAAACTGAACGACAAAATAAATATGATTTACTTGTCATCGAAACATGCTTAGTAGAAAACGATAAAACCTGGATAATATATTTAGACGCCGCTAATTATAGTTATACTTTCTCACAAGAAACAAGTTCCTGGACACAGTTTACAGAAGGCGAAGTAATCTTTAAGGTAGGGATCGGGGAGGTTGTTTCAACTAAAGCAATGGAAGATATGAAGTTATTTATAGGAGATAAATACATTTTACTGAAAATTGTTTATTACATTCCTTTTATGAAAAGGAATCTAATATCTATCTCTTGTTTGTTGGAAGAAACTTATAAATTTTCTTTCAATAATGATGAAGTGTTCATTACTTCGAAGAATGTCAAAATTTGTTCCGCAAAATTAGAAAATAACTTATACTTGTTAAAATCGACTGAGCTAAAAGCCGTTTTGAACATAGAGATGTTTAAAAAAGCTAAGACTCAAAATAAGAAAAGGAAAGTTTCTCCAAATGCCTATCTTTGGCACTTGAGACTTAGTCACATTAATCTCAACAGGATTGAGAGATTGGTTAAGAACGGTCATCTAAATCAGTTAGAAGACAGTTCATTACTGCCATGTGAATCTTGTTTTGGTTGTAAAATTACAAAAAGATCTTTTTCTGAAAAAGGTCT
This sequence comes from Benincasa hispida, assembly GCF_009727055.1. Lineage (NCBI taxonomy): Eukaryota > Viridiplantae > Streptophyta > Magnoliopsida > Cucurbitales > Cucurbitaceae > Benincasa > Benincasa hispida. Next base: position 18,659,051 of record NC_052358.1, read on the forward strand.
TAGAACTAAAGAACCCTTACAGCTGGTACATTAAGACCTTTGCAGTCCTATGAATGTTAGAGCTAGAGAAGATTATGAATATTTCATTAGCTTCGTTGATGACTATTCAAGGTATGGGCGTATTTACCTGATGCATCAAAATTCCAAAACATTTGAAAATTTCAAAGAAGATAAGGCAGCGGTTGAAAACCAATTAGGTAATAAGCTTAAAAAACTTCTATCAGATCGAGGTGGTGAGTATATGGACCTGAAATTCCATAACTATTTGATAGAACATGGAATCCAGTCTCAACTCACAGCTTCTGGCATACCTCAACAAAATGGTGTGGCAGAAAGGAGAAACAGAACCTTGTTGGACATGGTTCATTCCATGATGAGTTGTGCCCAGTTACCAAATTCTTTTTGGGGACACACAGTTGAAACTGCAGTGTATATTTTGAACATGGATCCCTCGAAAAGTGTTTCTGAAATACCTTACGAGCTCTGGAGAGGACGTAAAGAAAGTTTACATCACTTTAGAATCTGGGATTGCCCAGCACATGTGTTGGTGCAAAATTCTAAAAAATTGGAATGTTGTTCAAAAGTATGCCTATTTGTAAGCTACCCTAAAGAAACGAAAGGTAGTTACTTTTACGATCCTCGAGAAGATAAAGTATTTGTATCGAGTATTTATTTCGACAAATGAAACTTTCCTAGAGGAGAACCACATGAAGAAACATCAACCTCGTAGTAGGCTAGTAATAGAAGAAATGTCTAGAGAAACGACAAATGCATCAACAAGGGTTGTTGATAGAACAGGTCCATCAACAAGAGTTATTGATGAGACTGGTATTTCATATCCTTCTCAAGAGCTGAGAGTTCCTCAACGTAATGGTAGGGTTGTGCAACAGCCTGACCGGTATATGGCTTTAACTGAAACTCAAGTCATCATACCAGATGATGGCTTATAGGATCCATTGACTTTTAAACAAGCAATGGATGATGTGGATAAAGACTAATGGATTAAAGCCATGGACCTTGAAATGAAGTCTATATACTTTAATTCTATTTGGGATCTTGTAGATCAACTTGAAGGAGTAAATCTCATCGATTGCAAATGAATCTACAAAAGAAAACAAGACGAAGCTGGTAAGGTACAAACCTACAAAGCAAGGCTTGTGGCAAAAGGGTTTATCCAAAGAAAGGAGGTGGACTATGAAGAAATCTTCTCTCCGGTTGCCATGATAAAATCTATTAGAATACTCTTGTCCATAGCCACATTTTATGATTATGAAATCTGGCAAATGAATGTCAAGACAACCTTCCTAAATAGCTATCTTGAGGAGAGTATTTACATGTCTCAACCAGAAGGGTTCATAGAAAAAGGTCAAGAGTAAAAGTTTGCAAGCCTAATCGATCCATTTATGGGTTGAAACAAGCATCTAGATCCTAGAATATGAGATTTGACACTGCGATCAAATCTTATAGCTTTGAACAAAATGTTGACGAACCTTGTGTTTACAAAAAAATCTTTAACAAAACTGTCACTTTTCTAGTATTGTATGTTGATGATATTCTACTCATAGGAAATGAAGTAAAATTTCTGGCTGACATCAAGAGATGGCTTGCTACGCAATTCCAGATGAAAGATTTGGGTGAAGCATAATATGTTCTTGGGATCCAAATAGTTTGGAACCGAAAGAACAGAACTTTCGCATTATCTCAGGCATCTTATATAGACAATATGTTGTCGAGATATCAAATGCAAAATTCCAAGAAAGGAATGTTGCCTTTCAGACATGGAATTCATCTATCTAAGGAAAAAAGTCCTAAGACGCCTCAAGATGTTGAGATTATAAAACGAATTCTATATGCATCAGCAGTAGGGAGTTTAATGTATGCATGTTGTGTACTCGCCTCGACATATGCTATGCAGTTGGAATAGTCAACATATTTCAGTCCAATCCTACATATGATCATTGGACTACCGTTAAAAGCATTCTTAAGTATCTTCGGAGAACGAGGAATTATATGCTTGTGTATGGTGCTAAGGATCTAATCCTTACTGGATACACTGATTCTGACTTTCAGATCGATATAGATTCAAGGAAATCAATTTCGGAGTCAGTATTCATTTTGAATGGAGGAGCAGTTGTGTGGAGAAGTATCAAGCAAAGTTGTATTGTTGACTCTACAATGGAAGCTGAGTATGTAGCTGCAAGTGAAGCGGCAAAAGAAGCAGTATGGCTCAAAAAGTTCCTAACTGATTTGGAAGTGGTTCCAAATATGCATCTATCAGTCACCCTTTATTGTGATAACAATGGAGCAGTTGCAAACTTAAAGGAACCTCGAAGCCATAAATGTGGAAAGCACATCGAGCGGAAATACTATCTCATCAGAGAGATTGTACATAGAGGAGACGTAATCGTCACACAGATAGCCTCACAAGACAACTTAGCTAATTCATTTACAAAGACCCTCTCGGCTAAAGTGTTCGAGATTCACCTAGTAAGACTAGGTCTATGAGATACTTATCACTAGGGCAAGTGGGAGAATTTATGGGTATTTGATGCCCTAGTTTATTGTATTTATACATATGTTTTTGTTCTCTCATTGTACTCAACAGTGTATATATATTTATTCACTGGAGTTTTAGTCCAAGTGGGAGTATTGTTGGGTTGTGTGTCCTAAAACTCGCAGTTTGTAAAGTTAAACATAATCTATTATCAATAAAGATGTTATTCAACATTTCTTCCATAAAGTTGTTACTGAATCTATAAATTGCACGTATATAGTCTAAATCCAATAAACTAAGATCCATGGTTATTATATGAATACTTTAACTTTATGTGGAGACATAAAAGTGGATCATGTTCGAGTAACTAGTCAAAATGATCTATAGTATACGAATAAGGTTGGGTGCCTTATTCTGGTAACACTATTGGATGCGGCCCACTCTGTAGTTGTTACAATTTGTTGTAAAAATATTACAAACGAATTGATCCTGATTCGTTCATGTATTGACTTGAGTAGTGGGGGCATCCTATGCAATGAGTTTGCATAAGATCGAACTAAGAAATAAGTTACTTTTACTTTCTAACGTTGTTTTCTATTTAAGACTGACCATTTCGCTTAGATGACCTAGGTAACTCGACCTTAATCCTAAGCTAACTATGAACTCTTGTTTATTCGAGAATATCCTTAGATTTGCATTGGTGAGGATTGGCTCAACAACACCGGCTTAATAAGCCTTCCATTTCAGGGGTAAGATCAGGTAGATAGCTGGGGACATCGGGTTCAATAAAGAATTCACGCCTACCCAGTTTAAGGATAAAAGAAAGGTTATTCTCTTAAGTACTGAATCCAAGTCTTGAACAAGAGGTCCCACCCTCTCATTGGCCCGAGAGAGATCTGATTTAGTGATTGGATCACAAACCAATTGTTCATTAGAGGATCAATGGAACTTAAGGAGCAAGACGTAATATCGGGGGTAAAATAATATATTAACCCAACCATTATTACGAACAATCTGTGAAGGGTCGACTCACTGATTATGGTTAAATTCAGTAGACAAAAATATATCTACAGTGAGGAGAGTGCAACTATTAAGCTATTGTGGTGTGACTTGATAGTTAACGAATACTAATTAATTTGGTCTAAAGAGTTTTAGCCAATTAATCTTAAATCGTTTGAGCTCATGATCTGTAGGTCCATAAGGTCCCTCTACTAATTCGTAAAACATAAACACCTTGAATTAGTAAATTGAATGAATTTGGAATGATATCAATTTGAATTGTTTAAATTGAATTTCAATTTGAAAATGTTGAAATTGAAATTAGGGTTTGAATTTGAATAAGTTCTAATTCAAATTAGGGTTTATATAATTGTATTTGATATAATTAAACGTTTAATTTGGTGAAACTAAATGAAATTGGAGAGTTTATAAAATTTAAATATTGATTTAAATATTAGTTACATGAATAGGATTCATCTCTAAAATTAGGTGTATGATTAATTTAATATTTGATATTAAATTATTTAATTAATTAAATTAATTTTTAATTTCAATTCAATTGAAGTAATTGAATTTTGGTAATTTAAATTTAATTAATTATGAATTAATTAAATAAAGTTATAGTTAATCTTAGAATTAATTAAAATTTGAATTTAAAATAGTAAAATTGGAATTTGAAATTTTAAGTGGGAATTTCCCACTTCTTAGGGAAGTAGGAGGTGGTACTCCATTAATCCCACACATTTCCCATTTGTTTCATGTAATTTGAGGAGGCTAGATGCTGAATCAAAGGCATTGCATGTGATGTTGGTTGTTGAATAAAACCTCTTCAATTGTTGAGAAACGAAGTGGCTCTGGTTGCTGAAAAGTGGGTTTTTCAGCTTCTTCATCTTCCTCACATAACTAGTCTTATTCCCTTCATAAATTCACTCTAATTGGAGCTCCATAACTCAAATTCAAGGCTGGAAATAGTAGAGAAGATCTCTTGGTGGTTCACTACTAAATTGGAGCGGGAATCACGCGAAGAGCAGCTTGAAGTGGGGAGAATTCATCAAAAGTATGTTGTTAAAAACCCATTTTCTTAAAATTCTATTTAAGCATGCTTTTAGAACTCAAATTAAATATAATTAGAGTGCTTGTTGATTATGTTTTCTTCCATTGCATGCTAGTATATCCTATCACCGTCGCCACCTTCGGATTTCCGCTGTTGTAGTCATCGACATCGACATTGACGTCTTGTCGCCGGTCATTTCCTCTCACACCAACGCTTCGTCTTTTTCCTTATACTTCAAGTGTCGCTTCGTGTTTCAATATGGGATGCCCGTGGTGTCACTTCCGCCCTTCGTTCTAACGATTCCACCTTTCACTTCACTGGTGTTGCTTTTACTATTTGTTTCATTGTGGAATGCTAGGGTTGGCTCAGTTGTTTGCTATTCTCTTCACCCTTTGGGTCAGATTTGAATCTTTGTTTTTCTTTACTTCATGCTTTTTTTTTCCCGGATGACACTATTGAATCCAATGGTAGACAATGAACTACTGAATCCAACTTCAACCCTCGCATTTTCCCCATTTCAACCGGTTGTCAACAATTACATGAATCCCTATTACCTTAATCATACAAACAACACCAGCCTTGTTTTGGTTACAGATCCACTCATCGAAAACAACTATGTTTCATGGAGTCCATCAATGATTATTGCACTAACGGCGAAGAACAAGATTGACTTTGTTGAAGGAATTATTACCAAACTAGATTGCGATTCCTCTCAATATCATTCTTTGATCATCGTTATTCATGTTGTTATTGCATGGATTTTCAATATAATTTCTAAGAAAATCTTTTCAAATATTCTATATTATGATAATGCCAAAGACATCTGGGAGGAACTTCAAGAATGTTACCAGAGAAAAAATCGACCACGAAGTTTTCAATTATGTTGAGATCTCTCTAATTTAACATAAGATCAATAGTATGTGACAGCTTATTTCACTTGGTTAAAGATGCTATGGCATGAATTGGCCTCTTATCGTCCCTCTATACCTACGATAAGTGCACTTGTGAAGGTGTAAAAAATCTAACTGATTTTTATCAAACTGAATATGTGATGCGTTTCCTCATGGGATTGAATGACTCCTTTGCTCAAGTTTGTATTCAACTTCTATTGATGGAGCTTGAACAGTCGATTAACAAAGCATTTGCACTTGTTACTCAAGAAGTTGGGAAACGTTTTGTTCCTACCTCCTCCCCTATATCTCAAATTCATGCGGCCATTGCTATTCAGAAACACTTCATCTTTCTTAAACACTCAATCTTCGAAGCCACAATACTCCACTAACAGAATAAATGTCAAGACTGTCCAATATGCACATATTGTAACATTCCAAGGCATATCACAAACAAGTGTTATAAACTTCATGGATATTTGTCTGGTCATCGTGAACGAAGTTAATCAGTGTTCTACTCCTTCATCATCTTCCAAACCAGCAGAATCTTCCGTTTCAACAATTGCCAAAACTTGTTCCTAATAGAGTAATCATGCAAAACACGGAAGAAATCGAAATCGAAATCGATAAGCACTATAATTACACTTAATTTGAGTTCTAAAGCATGCAATAAAACTGTTATACAAAGTAGGGTTTCATAAGCATATTACCTTTTATGTAACTCTTCAAAATCTTGCTCCTCTTCACGAATTTGGACTTCAAAAACACAATAGACCACTAAGAGGATCTTCTCTATTATCCTCTAACTCAGATTGTGTGGTAGAAATACTGAATTGAGGACTATAAGATTGAGAAGGAAGAGAGTTTGGAGAGTATTCAAAATTTCAAGAAAAACCAACTTGCATCAACCTTTCTTCCAATAAAAAATCTGAAGTATTTAACTATGTAAATCATGCAAATGGTTAAGCTTAAGCTTATTGACACCTCAATCAGCTCAATTTGAGTGGGCTAGGTGTTTAATTAGGAAGAAATTCACTCAAACTTTGTAAAAATTGGAAAACTCCACTAAAGTGGAATTTCCAATTTTAATTTGATTTCAATTTTCAAAATTCAATTTTTTTTAAAATCAAAATTAAATTTAATTAAAAAATTCAAAAAACATATTTTGAATTTTACAAAATTGAATTTTTTTTTATTTAAATAAGTAATTAAACAAATTTTAATTAATTAATTGAAATAATAATTTAATATCAAATATTAAATTAATTAAACACCTAATTCAATACATGAATCCTATTCATATAATTTAATATTTAATTCAATATTTAAATATTCTAATCTCTCCAATTACGTTTAATTTCAATAAATTAAACGTTTAAGTATATCAAATACAATTAATCAAACCTTAAATTGAATTTGCACACTTCAAATTCAAAACCCTAATTTCGAATTTGAACATTTCAAATTCGCTCAATTCACTCATCCAAGATATAATTCTACGAGCTAGCAGAGGGATCTTATGGACCTACAGATCATGAGCTCCAATGATTTAAGATTAATTGACTAAACTCTTTAGACTGAATTAATCAATATTTGTTAACTACCGAGACATACCACTATAGCTTGATAGTGCACCTTCCTCACTGTAGATATATTTATGTCCACTTCAACCATAATCAGTAAGTCGATCCTTTATAGGTCGTTCGTATTTACAGCTAAGTCAAAATTATCGTTTTACCCCTGTAAATACATCTTGCTCTTTAAGCTCCCACTGATCCTCTATTAAACAATTGGTTTATAGTCCAACTAATAAACCATGACCCTTTCGATCATGAGAGGGTGGGACTCCGTTGTTCAAGACCAGGAATCAGTACTTAAAAGAACAACCTATCTGCTAACTCTAAGTCGGGTAGGAGTGAATTCCATCTTACAGGACTATGTCCCCAACTATCTATTCGGTCTTATCCCCAAAATGGGAGGTTTATTGAGCAGTATTGTTGAGTCAACCCTTACCTATACAAATCTAAGGATAATCCTGAATAAACAGGAATTCATAATTAGCTCAGGATTAAGGTCGAGTTACCTAGGTCATCGATTTGAAACAGTCAATCTTAAATAATAAACAGCGTTATAAAGTAAGAGTGACTTATTTCTTGGTCCAATCTTATGCAAACTCATTGCATAAGAGCCCCGCTCCTCAAGTCACTACATGAACGAAATCAAGATCACCTCTTTTGTAGCACTCTACAACAAATTGTAACAACTACAGAGTGGGCCATATCCAAATAGTGTTACCAGAATAAAGCACCCAACCTTATTCATATACTATAGACTGTTTTGGCTATTTACTCAACTTGATCCATCTATATGTCACTACATAAAGTTCAAGTACTCATATAATAGCCATGGATATTTAGTTATTGGATTTAATCTTTACAAGTACAATTTTCATATTCAACAACAGTTTTATTGAATAAACGTCAATAACATCTTTATTGATAATAGAAAATGTTACATTACAAACTGCAAGTTTTAGGACATACAACCCAACAGTTCCTCTGTTTTAGATGATCCTATGGCTTCACTTAGCACTGAGCGTGTCAAAACCTCTTGGCCATGTTGCAGATTCATTTGACTGAAGTTGCATCCTCGGAAACTAGTCGAGGCATTTCTCATGTAGCAAGTATATGCTCATCAGTTTCTCTTTTTGAATCTATGACTGACCATTGGATTTTAGACTCGGGTGCCTCGAGCCATATTTGTCGACCTCGCAAATACTTCCATGTTTTAAGGGTTGTTTTAGGGATGTTTGTTTCATTTCCTAATTCTTCTCGAGTTAATGTTGACTTTGTGGGTGACATACGTCTTAGTGAATACATTACATTGACTAATGTCTTGTACATTCCCACTTTTGCCTTTAATCTTATATCAATCACTGCTTAACTCATCAGCTGCCTCTAAAAGGAGAGGTGTTTATTGAATGAGAAGATCGATAATGAGAAAGCGAGGCTTAATCCATGTGTGCAATATTCTATTTTGATAATTTTGTGGATATAAGTTTTAAAAAAAAATCTGAAAATTTAGAAAAGAAGTATATTCTCATTTCATCTCAATTTTTTGATTTATTTGCAAAAAGCTTCGTTTGGCGCCAGATTTCAAATTCTAATATTTTAATTAATGGAATTTGTTTCAAATTTTTATTTGTGTTTGGAACCAAATTGATTTCGAATCCCTAAAATTAAATTTTCTTGTTTGATTACGAGAAACGAAAAGAAAGGGTAATATTAAACTCTTTTGCCCTTATTATTTTGAAGAGAGTTATATTAGTAATTATAAGATATTTAATTAAAAATATCGATTAGCATACATTTCCTGTTTATGCTTCTCACTCTCTAAGAAACATATTTATTTGATAATTGTTTCTATTTTTTTTCCTAATTTTTTAAATATATTTCTTAAAATTGGGCCAAGACATCTTTGGCTTTCTTTGTAGTGGCGCGCACAGGTATTACCTTCAGGTTACAGGTTCTTGTTTCAAATCCCATGGAGACAACATTAGGCTTTTTTTGTTTTACTTATTTTGACTAGTTTAATTTTGCCATATTAGTTTATTTTTTAATTTTAGATTTTCCAATATTTAGATTTATATACTATGTTTTTTTCAATAGGCATATTTAAATATTTTTAAATTTTGAATTTCAAAATTTACAAATATTTTAATTCTAATTTTTTTTTTTATTTTATTTCTAGTAGATTTGAAAGGGGTTAGAATTTTACAATTTATAATTTTTTACTTCAATGAGAAATAATATTGCAAATTAAAATTGAGCAAAATAATAGAAACAATTATATTTAAATGTGTGCTATAAAATAACTTAATTTTGTAAATTAGATACTTATAATATGAGGAATTTTAAAAAATAGAAAAACAAGGGAAAATATTTACATGAATAACAAAATATAATTATTTTCTCCTTCTCCATCTTCCGGCTTCTCCTTCTTCTTATACTTTTTTTTTTTTATTTATTCTTCAATTTTAAATCTTCTTCTTCTTCTTTTTTTATTCTTCAATTTTAAATCTTTTCTTCTTCTTCTTCTCTATTTATAGTTGTGTTGCTAGTTCAAAAATGTTAATTAGTTTTTCTTCTTTTTCTCTATTTATAGTTTTGTTGCTAGTTCAAGAATTTTAATTATAATGACAACGATAGACAATGGTAAGCCAAATTATAGACAAAGTGATAGTAGTTTTTGGTAGTTTAGTTGCTAATTCCAAAATAGTAATTAGAATGATAATCATAGACAATGGAAGGTCAGGTGATAAACCAAGTGATAGAACACTATCATTATATATCACAGATAGATACTGATAGTTGTCTAACAATGATAGACAACGATAGTTCTCTATCATCCTCTATCAGTGATAAACTACTATTAATGGTCTATCAATAGATAATGATTTTGTTCATAATTTTGTTGCCATCAACTATACACTAAACATTGTTATTAAATATGAAAATTTTGTTGCTTTTAGATAGCTGTGATAGACATTGTTATCACTATCTAGCACAATAGACATTGGCGGTAGTCATCATTATCTATCAGTGATAGACTACTATCAATTGTCTAGCAATAGATAATCATTTTGTCGTTGCTAGTTGTTGGCAGTCTTCTTGCTTTTAGATAGTTTATGATACATACACTTAACGTTGTTATTTAAAATTTTGTTGTTTTTAGATAGTTATGATAAACATTGTTATCAATGTCTATCACAGATAGACGCTGATAGAAGTCTATCGACGTTTATCAATCATAGAAACTGATACAAGTCTATAACTGATAGACACTGATAGAAGTCTGTCAGTGTCTATCAGTGATAGAAACTATGTTGGGTTTTATGCCCTAAAACTCGTAGATAGTAAGTGTTATTAATTGATCATCATCAATAAAGAGTTATAGATGTTAATTTAATAAATGTTATTGTGTTGTTTTCTATGTTGTCTTAATAACCCTAAATCCAATAAACTAACATCCAAAACTACCTTATGAGTCTTAAACTGTATGTGGAGGCATACAAGGATCAAGTTTAAAATACAGCCTAAAGGGTTTATAGTATAGGGATAAAACTGAATATCTTATCCTTGTGACAATATGGATACGACCCACTTTGTATTTGATACAAATACAATGATCCAACGCGTCCGTGTAGGTGACACGCAAGTGCAGGTAGCCTATGTAATTAGTTTACATAAGATTGGACAGCAAAATAGTAACCACTAGATGTAACATCGTTAATTAATTAGGTTCCTATTTCAATAGGATGACCTAGGCAACTTAGTCTTAATCTTGAGTATATTATAAACTCTCGTTCACGAGGGATTTTCTTTTGATTTGTATGGGTGAGGGTGACTAGTTCGTCGACTCGATATGCCTACCATTTTGGGGACTATATCGAATGGGAAGCTAGGAACATAATAATGCAAGATGGAACTCACTCTTTCCCGTCTTCAGGGTAAGTAGATGAGTATTTTCTTAAGTGGTGTTCGGTGAAGGACTGTGAGATTCGATGCAGAAGCGTAGATCGTGTTCCAATTTTAAATTTTTACAGTGAATTAGAATTCAAAAGAACATTATGCATAGTCACATATTTTACAGCATGCATCTAAAAAAGAATAAGAAGGGTTAGATCAACACTTACCCTTGAAGAACCGAATGCTCACGAACCTCCTCTTTTCGGTCACGAACAAATCTTAGAACACAAACACCCAAAAAACCCACAACAATCACCAAATCACTATTTAGTTGGACACCACCACAAGAGAAGCCTTATGTGTTCTCCTTAGGGGTTGAGAATTACAAGAGATGTGAGCTCTGTTGATTTTAGGAGAATAAGAGGATTTGAGAGGAAAGGAATTTTTCTGTATTTGTGAGAGAGATTACTGAGAGATCAAGATCAAAGAGTAATCAGTAACACTACTCTACATGAGAAGCAAGAGGAAGAAAAAGATCTCCTGTAACCTCCTATTCCCACATACGTGATCAAAGAGAAACCAGGGGAGAGAATTATAACTCCCTCCTTTTATTAAATCCAAATTAAATTAAAACTATTTGCATTTAATTAAAAATATATAATTATATAATAATCACTTTATTATATAATATAGATATTATACTATATGTTATATCTAATATAATATATAACCTATAGTTTTTATATTGTATCAAATACAATATAACCTATAGTTTGAATTTTCTCAATCATTTATGACATTTAGTATAAATAAAATTCATATTAAAATTAATTATATGAATCTCATCCATATAATTAGCATTTGAATCATATTCAAATATTTAATTCCTCTAAAAATAAACTTTATATTATAATGTATCAAATATATTATATTAATTATATCACATATAATTAATTTAAATTGATTATATTATATATAATGAATTCTTTCAATTAATTTCACTAATTCAAACTAATCCAAAACTAATTCTCAATAATCCCTGTTAAGCTACAGATGAGACCTTATAAACCTGTAGATTGAAGCTCAAATGATACTTGAATAATTAATTAAACTCATTTAATTAAATTATCCAACATCCATTAATTGTCCGTCACTCCACTAAAAACCAACAGTTGCACTCTTCGCACTACATATATATTTTTGTGTCTATTGGATATAATGAGTCAATAGTGCGATGACCTTTCACAAATTACTCGTAAGTATGGCTGGGCCAAAAATACCGTTTTTTCCCTGTAGTTACATCTAACTCCTTAAGTATCACTGATCCCTCTAATGGACAATAAGTCATAGTCCAACTATGACCAAACTCCTATCGGGTCAAGAGAAGGTGTGGAACCACATTATTCAAGTCCCAAAATCAGCTTTTAAGGGAGTAATTTATCTACTTATCCCGACATTAGGAAAGAAGTGAATTTCGTCTTGTGTAATTATTTTTCCAGCTCCCTAATCGGACGAATCCCCAAAATGGTAGGCATATTGAGTCGGCAATCTGACCATTCTCATCCATGCAAACCAAAGGACCGCATTCATAGGCAGGAGTTCACAACTTACTTAGAATTCAGGTCATGTCACCTATGGTTATCCTGGTGAAATGTAAGTCTTTACTATTAACGGCATTATATAATGAGACTATTCATTTCGTGGTCTGATCTTATACAAAGGCATAGAATGGCCCCGCTCACATGTCTCTACATGAATAATCAGGATCGGATCATTTGTAGAACCTTACAACAATTGTAATATCTACAAAGCGAGCCGTATTCATAGTGTCAACAAGATAAGGTATCCAATGTCATCTATCTACTACAAACCATTTATATTATCATTTAAACATGATCTACTTGTATGCCACTACATAGTTACATAAAATAACCTAGGATATTTGTTTATTGGATTGATTGTATGCTCATAAAATAACAATTATTTTAATAGTAACAATTTGTTTATACAGAGTTTACAAACTATGAGAATACAAGAGATATTTAGGACACCAATCCCAACATCTGGGACTTGAACAAAGAGCCCTACCATCTCATTAACCCGAGATGGATTTCTATTTATTGGTTGGGCCATAAGCAGGTTATTCATTAGAGGGGCATTGGTACTTAAGAAGTCATAGGTAACCCAAGGGTAAAACAGTAATTTGACCCAGTTGGAGTTACGAACACTCGTGAATCACTAGCTTACTAGTATTGGTCTATATCCATGGGCACATAAATATATTTGTAGTGAGAAGAGTGCAGTTATGGGTCTTTAGTGAAGTGTACCCACAATTAACGAATATTGATTAACTTGGTTAATGAGTTTACTCAATTAATCTCATATCGTTGGAGCTTCTAATCTACAGGTCCACTAGGTCCCCTTATTAGCTCACTAAAAAATATTAAAGGGGATGATTTGAATGGTTCAAATCAATTTGAGGAAATTGTATATTAATATGATTAATATGTAATTACTATGGATATGATCTATAATTCAAATTAAATTGGAAAGAAACATTTGAATAAGATTCAAATAATTAATTCAAGTGAATTAGATTCCCAAATAATTAATTAATAGAGAGGTATTGCACATATACATATAATGATAATTAAATATACATACATTAAATTGGATTTAATGTATAAATAGTTGTTTAATTAATATGCTAATTAATTAAATAAGTGTTATTTAATTAACTGGTTATTTAATTAACTGTGCTAATTAATTAAATAAGTATCATTTAATTAATTGTGTACAAGGAAAAATTGGAAAAATACTAGAAGAAGGGATTGACCATTCTCTATATAAAGTCTTCCTTAAGACCCTTTTAAAGACACATAGAACACAATAGAATTGCATTGTGCAATTTTTTCCCTAAGCCACAAAAGAAATCCTCTTTACTCTCTGAAAAATATTTTTCTCCTCACCCTCTTCCAATAGTTGGATCTCACCTATCTTTCTATTAGAATCTTTGAAAATAAAAAGGTTACTCTCGTGGTCTTGTTCAAGATTGTTCAAGGGAATATTCTATTCAAGATCTTTGGAGGATTCATTCGTTGGAACATTGAGAGAATTATTCTAGGAGCCTGGGAATCTAAAAGGTAAGAATGATTCTACCCTTTTCCTATAACATGCTATTTACATGTTTATTCTACGTGTATTCTATTTTAGTTTACTGTTTTTGTTTACGTAAAAAACAATTTGTGAGATGCAAAACATTTACAACGCTTCTGCTTCGCGATTTGATCCCTTCATGATAGAGACCAATAGAAGTCTATCAGTATTTACCAGTGATAAAACTTGATAGAAATCTATCATTGATAGAAACTAATACAAATCTATCAATAATAGAGGTTGATAGAAGTCAATTAGTGTTTTCCTTTTTGTTATTTCTATAAATAATTTGACATTTTTTTTCTATTTGTGAAAATTTCTCTTACAAAATATATATATATATAATCTAATTTACAATTTTTTTTCGATCCTTTAACTTCAGAATTAATAGTCCAAGCACTATATTACTTGACCTATGTTCACTTTGGCAATGAAATTATATTTAAACTGTAAAATAAGGGAAAAAACAAGGGAACAAAATATAAGAAGCAATAAATAGTTATCAAATAAGTTTTTTTTTTATTTTTTTTAAGTAACAAGAAAATCAAATATATTTTTGTTTCTAGTTCTTAAAAAGTAGTAGACAAAAAATAGGAAATATGAAACAAGAAACAGGAAATAGAAAATGAAAATATTATCAAATGGACCATTGTTTAATAAAAACAAATCAACTTAATAAATCCAAAACTTGTAAATGTAATCACAATTGTTTTTTTTTAATTACTAGATTTTACAAGATGAAAATGAATGGAAAGTTTTTATTTTGTTTAGAATTCAATCAATTTAATTAAATTTAAATAAGAAAAAAAATTAAAATTTATGGTTGGGATATTTGATACTAAAAGGAGGAGAGAAAAAAACAATACCCTTCATCTTATTTCTCCATAATTATATTACATATTTATATTAAAAAGGAGATTTTTAAAAATAGAAAAATTTGGGAAACCATTTATACAAATAATAAAATTTAATCTTCTTCGATAGAGGCCGGTAGAAGTCTATTACTGATAGAAACGAATAGAAGTTGTCTATCATTGATACCATGTGATAAATGCTGATAGAAGTCTATCGATGTCTATCAATTTTGTTTTTTAAATAGTTTGACCTTCATTTCTATCGGTAAAAAATTCTCTATTAAAAAATTAATTAAAAAATAAATGAAAAAAATGAAAACACCCTAAAGAGCCTAACATTTTCATTTCTTCTCCCACCCTTTTCTTATTTTCTCCATTTCTTTCTTCTTCCTTCTCATCTTCACCGTTGCCATTGTTGGCATTCACCGCTCCTCATTTTCTTTCTTCTTCATACGTCTCGAGGTCAGTTCTTCTTCTTCTCATGTTCTTCTCTATTTCGGTATTGGGAAATTTTGGAATCAAGAGAATTTTTAGGACAACCACTTGAAATTGCTCATTCAGGGGCATATATTTGCTTATAATTTCGTAGGCTATCTTCCACAATTCATGGGATTGGGCCTCCACAGACTTGTCATCTGTTATTTGAAACTTCAAGTAACGACTGACGACATATTTTTTCGAACCGACCTTCTCGATATTGTATTTTTTCTGTAAGGCGTCCCATACTTATTTTGTTGTCTTCATTATAATATAATAATCATACAAATCATCAGACAAACCATTTAAAATAAAATTTTTGCAAAAAAAAAAAAAAAAATTCTTCCTAAGTTGCATCTCTTATTTGTTGTTCGCTTGGATCTTTCATTTAGAAAGTTGGCTTCTCCGTAGTGTAGACGTCAGCATCCTTCTTGATGACGAAGAACAATATATTATGCTTCCTACGTTTGAAGTTCGCTCTTTCGAATCATAATGGATGGTTGAGGTCAGAGAATATAATATCGTTATGAGAAAGGGCCACCACGATAGTGGCAAATGGACATACGTCTTAAAATTGTTGTAACGTCAATCTTCGGTGGACAGAAGATAAGTACGATCGAACAGCGTCAGACGTCGAAATTGAACCTGGAAAATAGAAAAACTGTTACAGGCTGAGTAGCGGAGCTCGCTCTCTGTAAGACGTTTCGCTAATTTGCCTCTTGTGCAATTAGTTTAACAATGGCCACATCGTCCCCATAATAAAACAACCCAGAAAACACTGTCTCGAACGGAACTGTGCTGGAATCGGTCGGAAAACTCACACCCTTCAAGGTTAATATGCTCGAAAAATTGAACATGTAAAGAAATAAGAAAACGAAGAGAAAGTGAGGCTGTGAATTGTTTTTTTGGTGTATAAAACTGATGAAAGTGGATGCATTTTGTAGACCTTGAAGGCCAACAGTTACACAAAACCAGAGGGGAGAAGAATGCACGTAATCGTGGAACGTGTGTGAGGACCACACGTAAGAAGCGCGCGAGAAGACTGAATAATTATTCCTTTCTTATTTATTCAATAATAAATAAATAAAGTTATTATTATTTTTAAATACAAATAACTCCACACACACCTTGCCCGACCGACCAATCAACGGCGCTCAATATGTCTATCATATCCACATTTGCCTATTTCCTCACCCCTCTAAAATATGAGTATCCCTTGAGCCCAAACCCATAACTCAAATTGGGGGTTTATAAAGGAGGTTCCCCTTGTTAAACTTAGTAATATAGGATTCTCAAAAGACTTTTTTTTTTTCTTTTTCATTTAAAATTAAATTTTCACTAATTGAATATGTGGGTTTTTGTTAGAGAGAGCAAGAAAGAGATATAGGAGATCGAGTGAGATTTTGACCGAGATTTATGAATCTTGAACGAGATTTTTGTCGGGATTCATGATTTTATGGCTGATATGATCCATAGTATTTTTTTTTATGACTTTCTTTCCTTTCCTTTCCTTTTTTTGTTTGTAATATTTTTCTAGTTTTTTGTTTATTAAACCAAATAGTTTTGGTTGATTTTCTTTTTAATTCCATTTTGATAGAAGTAGATATAAAAAATGTCTGTAAAATAATTTAATATTTTATTGCGAAGTTTGATGAAAATATTGTGGAAGTGGACCAAGGGTCTGTTTGGTAGAGGATTTAAAAACATAAATTTGAAAACAAAGGATTAAATAAAAACCATATTTTCAGATATGTGTTTGCTAGTGGAATTAAAAAACTGAATTCTAATTTAAATAATTCAAAACTAGTTGTAGTTACCTGCTAAATATTAGTTGATAATAAACTATTATTAATTTATTTATGAATATTTTTATGTTAAAAAAATTGTAAAATAATTATTATGTAATAATATATAATTTATAGGATAAATTGAATTTTTTGTTCCTATAGTTTGGAAGAATTTAAAATTTAGGTCTTATGATTAATTTGAATTTACCCCTTGTAATTTGATAAAAGCTTTGTAAATAGTCCATGTCCTAGAGATTATTTAAAAGGATTTAACCAATCATAGAGACTATAGTGAAGTTTTATCAAACCGTAGGAACTAAAATCTAAAATTTAAAACTATATAGATTAACTTTTAATTTTATCCTAACCATAGGGATTGAATTTGGAATTTAACCTAATTTATTAATATATTACATAATAAATATTTTAACTTTTTTTTAAAAAAAAAAATCGAATTGAGTTTATAACATGATATATACTATATTTCTAAATGTTTTTAACATTATTTAATATAATTATGTATTTTAAATTTTAAAATTCAACTTCTGGATATAATGAAAATATAAAATGTTGTTTTCAGAATATACATTGTTTGGATCACAGAATCCAAAAACAGTTTTCAAATACAGAATTTGGATTGTCTGTCAAATACCTATTCAATGAATTCAGTCAATTTAAAAACATAAAACAGAATTTAGATTGCAAATGAAACAAACCCTAAACTAATCAACTCACTTTTCATAAATCAAATCTAAAAGAACACATATTTATCAATCTCTCTAAAAGGAAAGGTGTTTGTCGAGTGAGAGGAACGGGAATGAGAAATTGAGGCCTAATCCATGTGTACAATATTCTATTTTGATAATTTTGTGGACATAAGTTGTAAGAAAAAAATCTGAAAATTTAGAAAATAATTCTATTCTCATTTCATCTCAATTTTTTCCTAGTTATTTGCACAAAGCTTCATATGGCACTAGATTTCAAATTCCAATATTTTAAATAATAGAATTGATTTCAAACTCTTATTTATATTTGGAACCAATTTGGTTACAAGAAATGAAAGAAAGTGTGATATTATATTCTTTTACTTCTATTATTTTGAAGAGAATTATATTAGTAATTATAAGATATTTAATTAAAAATATCGATTATCATATCAAGACCCATTTGATAATGTTGACGTTTTTCTTTTTTTAAAAAACATACTATAATTGTTTCTTTTTTGTTTCTAATTTTTTTAGATACATTTCTTAAAATTGGACTAAATATGAGAAACTATAAGAAGTAGTTTTTTCTGGAAAAATTAAAAGGATATTGTCATTTTAGAAACTATTTAGGAAAACACTGTTGTTTTCAAACTATTTGTAAAAATATTGTTTTTTAAAAAAATAAGTTGAGGGTTCAAAATTCGACCTAACCTTCCCATTTTCATTTGTTTAATTATCATTCTTGAGACATTCTTCTATCAAAAGATCGTATTTCTAAATTTTCAAAATGTCTCCCTGGAATTCCTTCCAAAGCTTGTTGAATAATTTTTACGGATTCTGTCATCTCAACAAGTCTGAATAAATAACGAGTTAATGATCTCCTTCTTTTTGCCACTGAACTTCCCAATCAAATTCGTCATAACACTCATAATTATTTGATGTGTTAAAAATAATTTTGTATTGGGAGAGAGTAAGAAAGAGGAAGAGTAAGAGAGTGAGTGAGATTTTGAGGAGAGCGAGATTTTGAGCGAAAGCGAGAGCGAGATAGCGAGATTTTGATAGAGAGCGAGAATATTCGTACAAATTTCCCCTTTTTTTTAATTATTACACATTCCACCTTCTTCTTTCTTTCTTCATTTCTTTTTTTTTTTTTAATTTTCTATTTTATAAAAATAATTTCTAAAAATAATTTATTATTTTATTTAAACTCTACAAAGAATAAATTAAAAAAAATAATATCTCATAAAAATTAAGAAATGTAAATTAAATATCTCATTTATATAAAAATAATTACAAAAATCAATGTGGCCCACAAGGCGGACGTCGTCGATTTCGAGCTGGTTGTCATCGTCGACTTCGAACTTGAGGTTGCTTGGGTTCTTTTTGATGTTGCTCTGGTACCTTTGCAGGCGCTTCATAATATAAATATTCATTATGCTCTCCACGACCCCGACCATGTCCATGCACGTATGAAGACGAAGGACCAGCCTCTGAGTCATAATGTCCTTAACCAAATGCTGACATCATCAATCAATGGACTAACATAATCGTTTGACTCTGCATCTGCATCATAGGGGGCAACTCTTCCACATTAATGTGCAACCTCATCAAACTCATCCTCTTCCCGAACAGTTCTTCTACGTCTAGGAGCTGGTGGAGGAACAATAGGTATATCGTACATATAATGAATTTCCTCATATAGCTTTGGTTGTCCATTCACATATAGCAAGAACCTGGTTCGGATCATTCGCAACCTCACGGAGACTACGGTTGTTTGATCTCTATGAATTATAAAACAATTAGACAATATTTAAAATAAATTTAAATTAAAAATAATTAGATAATATTCATTCATTTACCAGATGACCCACAGTTGCTCCCAGACGAGTGACGTAGCGCCTTGTAATATTATTATACCAATGAATATATTTTGGAGTGATATATGTGTCAAACTGTTCAAGAAAAACCCCCCACTGCAATAAACCTTGCACGATAGTGCCATCGCACTACTAAATGTCCAACTTTTTCGACCAATCTTTAGTCCTTAGGTCAATATCATGCAATATGGGTTTAGTATTACAAGGCAATGGGACATTCTGCTGAAAACCGAATTGTCTCATCACCCTGTCAGGAAGATGCCACTCACCAATGTGAAAACATATGAGAGAACTCATCGTTCGCCATATGTTTTGATCATTCGTACAAAAAATAGGCAAAACATGCATAATAATTTTGTACGGCTCCCAAATAACCAGAAACACAAAATATTATATTAGAGAATATTAAAGAAAAATACAATAAAAATGTGTATAAAATAATCAATTAGGTTTAGTGTAATGTACCTGTTCAGGTTGAAGTAGATCAAACATGTATCTATACTGGCTGACTACATATGTGGCTGTCCTAGTCACACAAAATTTGTCTCTCCATCTAAATTTTTAAATTGATAATTTAGAATTTAAATTAACTATATCAGTGATGTAAAAATTAAATTGAATTAAAACAACATACCGCGAACCGTAGGCTCGTCTAACTAACTGAGCATCATTAACATGATGTAGCTGTGGAGCCATTGTTGGAAATCGCTCCCAAGCCCATAGTTGCAAAAGTATGAGAGGCCCAGCTATTTCTCGAACCTCAGGTCTTGTTGCTTTGCATAGTTGTCTATACAACCATGCCAAGCATGCTCCACCCCACGAATACCACCTGCATCATGGAGGTTAGCTAACAGTGGCAGGAACATCAAGTGAACAAAATGACTTGATTTATCTGAAAACAGACTTCCACCCATCATTTGTAGTATATATGCTCACACATATCTTACAACGGTTTCCTCGCCTGCATCATCTGTGAGCTCACAAAATTGTTTTCCTAACCATATTAAACTTAACCTCGATCCTTTAATCTTGTCAGTAGATGGGGTCGCACCGAGGTACAATTGACAAACTTCTAACCAGTTATCGTACATCACTCCGGTGACCGGCTCACCATCAACAGGTAACCCCAATAACACTTCTATGTCTTGTAGAGTGATAGTGCACTCTCCAACAAATATATGGAATGTATGTGTCTCGGCCTCCATCTCTCGACCAAGGCTGTGATCAGATGCCAGTCCAACTGAATAAATCCTAATCTGGTAACCCCATAAAATCCAGATGTGCACAGTAGCGGTAGTATTCGAGGGTGGAGCGGCGATAGTGCGCTGGAGAACTGCCTCTCGACGCCTGCAAGATATTTCTCTAGTAGTAACAATCTCGCCATACAACAGATGATCGATGAATGAACTGGTCCGTACAAAACATCGGGATCAATAGGTCTTGGGTTTAAAAGCCATGATCTGAAAAAAAAAAATATTTATTTTCTCAATTAAAAATATTTGTTTCTCAAATTAGAAGAATAATGTATAACTTAATTAGAAGAATAATGTACAACTTAATTAGAAGATAATGTTTAAACTTAATAGAAGAATAATGTACAACCTAATTAGAAGAATAATGTACAACCTAATTAAAAGAATAATGTACAACTTAATTAAAGAATAATGTACAACTTAATAATGTACAAGTTATTAAAGAATAATGTTACAAGTTAATTAAAAGAATAATGTACAACTTAATTAAAGAATAATGTACAAGTTAATTAAAAGAATAATCATAATATGAAAAAATAATAACAATAACAGAATTTTGAATTGTAGAGAGAGCGAGAATTTTGAGCGAGATTATAAGAAAGAGCGAGATTGTGAGAGAGAGCGAGATCGTAGGAGAGAAGCGAGATTGTGAGTGAAAGCGAGATAGTCTTCACTTTATTACTTTCCATAGAAATTATAATAAAAATCCACAACAATTAATGAAAATAACAACAATAACAGAAATTTGTCCTAATTGGTTACAAAATCCACAAACAATAACAAATATATTAAATTGACTATAATTGAATAGTAGAGAAAAAGTGTGAAGGTAAAGAATAATGTAAAACTTTATTGATTACAATAAAAAAATTGAGTATACAATAAATTATTATAAAAATTGAATATACAATAAATTATAATAAAAAAAATGAATATACAATAAAATGAATATATAAGAAAAAAATTATTTATTTTTCAATCCCTAACTGTCTGGAGCCCATCTTAGTAATGAAGGACACTTCCTTCGATTATGTCCTAACTGGTTACAAAATCTACATCGTTGTCGAGTGGCTGGTTTTGTCCAATCCATCTCGTTGTGATAACGTGAAATTTTGGGTCTACCAGATTTTCTCAACAACGATGGATCAGGATGTAAGACGGGCATATTAGGGTACGTGATCCGGTAATCTTCATGCAATACAGGTTTAAATTGAGGAGAGTAACATTCAACATACGTTGACAATTTGTAGTGGTCCTCAACAAAATCTTCGTAGTTCATGTTAAAATATGAGCAAACGGCCATAAAATGCGAGCATGGAATGCCAAATGCTTGCCACTTGTTACATGAACAGTACCGCTCGGACCTGTTTAGCCTCAATATTTGAATGTTTCCTCCTTTGACATCGAGACTATGACGTTCGGTCTTCACATGAAACACACCTTCATACCGATCGTATGATTGTACTTCATGTTTACTAGATCGTGCAGCCCATTTATTTATTTTCTCGTGTGCGTACCTAGATTTTTACTCCACTTAGTATTATAAAATATGTTTGAAATAAATTATTAATAAAATATATATATAAAAAAAAAGTAATATTACCGGGTGTATTTATCTTGATGCTCCAATGCATCCCTTATTTCTTCTCTTCTTTTCTCGAAATAGTTCACGCATTTGAAGAATGTTATCTGAGTAAGAGCATTTATGGGCAACATTTGAGTTCCTTTGAGGACTCCATTTATGCACTCTGATAGATTTGTCGTCATCTACCCATATCTAAATCCTCCATCATGTGCTTGAGTCCATTGCTTTAAACTAATGTTGTAAAAAAAACTTAGACAGCTTCGATTTATTCTTTGATATCTTCAATTGCTTTGTTGAACTTTCGAATTTGAAACTAACACCCGGCACGATAAACATAATTTTTCAATGAATTAAATTTATACTTTTTATTGAAGTTGTTGACGATATGTCGTAAACAGAAACGATGGTGACATTTTGGTCCCATCCAACCATTTGCTGGGTTGTTCACTGCTGCAATTATACCAGCATGTCGATCTGAAATTAAACACACCTTTTCGTGTGTTACAATTTCTCTCAGGTGTTTCAGGGAATTTAGCTAGAAATGTGCGGCGTAAATCTCTGAGCATCGCTAGGAAGACCGTTTGTTAAAGAAATGCTTGAGGATCTCGCTCATAATTGTCTTCACTTTATTTACTTTCCATAGAAATATATATATATACATGACCAATGAGAGAAAAAAAAAAGCTAATAATCATTTAATGAAAAAATAACAACAATAACAGAATTTTGAATTGTAGAGAGAAGCAAGATTGTAAGAGAGAGCGAGATTGAAAGTGAGATTGTGAGCAAGAGCGAGATTGAGTCTGCCACATAGATTAAACGGTCAACCAGTCAGCTGACATGGTCTGCCACATGGAAATCGTCTTCACTTTATTTACTTTCCATAAGTCTGAAAAAGTGCATATATTAAAATTGACCATAATTGAATAAGTTTGAAAAGGTGTGAGGTCCTATCACCATGCTACCCCTGCTCTGATTCCCCTGCACGATTCCCTGCATGCATTGACCGACTGATCCGATTCCCCTACTTTGATTCCCTGCATTCATTGACGCATTCATGCCCCTTCTGCCATAGCCTTAATGCCTTTTCAACCACCTTAAAACCTATGGTGGGAGTGTTCAAATCACTCGACCTACATCCTTTTTAAACCACCATCCTCTTCATTTTTTCTTCACTCACTCCCTCGATAGTTTTTGGAGACTCGCTGCCCTTGATTTTGCTTCATCCTCTCCCCTTGATTTGTTCACTAGCCCTTCATAGTTTCACTACCTTCGAAAATAGCCTTCGAAAACATCTTCCTCTCCTCCCATTTCCATTTCCATTTCTCTTATTGTATTTCGTTTTAATACAAATTATTCTCACACAAACTATTACTGGTTTGTTACTCTTACTAAATTTTTATTTTTTTAAGAATAATTATAAATTTTTTTTGTTCTTATATTATTATTTTTTATAGATTCTTTTTTTTTTTTTAATTTTTGTAGTTGTTGTCAGATAACCAAATAACAGGAAAAAAATGGTGAACATTGTCCACTTTGAAGAAAAAAAGGAGAATTACTGTCGAATATGTGAGTTGAACTTATGATATTTGAAAAGTTTAGTTTATTCTTATAAAATTTGATTTAATTTAGTATTAACTTTGGATGTTTATTGAACATGAGATGCTTTCAGATACATTCAATGATTGGATATGAATGTACTGGATAGCATTCGTTGGAATATGAACCCAATTGTTAGCTCCTGTGGACGTTGACAAATACGCAATTGTAGTAGAGGATGATTTGTCAAGACAAGGAAATGCTACAATACGCGGTCAAATGTTTTGCAATAAAGTGTCAACACACCATCCGAGGTTGTTGAATCTACACCGACGATTTGGACAATTCGGTTGTAAAAAGTGGGAGGAAGGTTGCAAGTGGAGACTTCGTGCAATAAAGAAAAAATCGCATGCTTGTTCGAGATCACTAAGTATGATGAGCAGCATACATGTTTTTATTCAAACTAAGTCAAGTCACGTGTAATTGGATTCATCAAATGATTGCACTGAAGTCCTGTGACACCATAAGAGAAAAACATCTATCAGTGTGGCACAACTGCAGTCCGACACAAATCAAAGTTTGGATATCATGTTCCTTACCAGTAGGGTATGGGAGAGAAAAAGAAAAGCGTTGGGCTAAAATGTTCGTGATTTGGGATGAGTCCTTACAATTTTTTTTCCCAGGTGGTATATATGGTTAAGCAGACCCAATCTGGAATACGTGTAGAGTGGAGAGTTAAAGAAACGCTTACTAAAGGCCATGTTATCCTAACTTCTCTATTTGGGCATTTGGTCCTTGTATAGAAGCTTTTAATAAATGTCGGCCGATCATTCAGATAGATGGTACACACTTGTACGACAAATATAGAGGAAAACTGTTGATTGCTACATCAGTTGACTCGAACGGCCATCTTCTTCCACTTGCGTTTGCCGTTGCTGATGAAGAGTCCGCAGACTCATGGGGATGGTTCCTGAAACACCTAGAGAAAATTGTAACACACGAAAAGGTGTGTTTAATTTCAGATCGACATGCTGTATAATTGCAGCAGTGAACAACCCAGCAAAGTTGGATGGGACCAAAATGTCACCATCGTTTCTGTTTACGACATATCGTCAACAACTTCAATAAAAAGTATAAATTTAATTCATTGAAAAATTATGTTTATCGTGCCGGGTGTTAGTTCAAATTCGAAAGTTCAACAAAGCAATTGAAGATATCAAAGAATAAATCGAAGCTGTCTAAGTTTTTACAACATTAGTTTAAAGCAATGACTCAAGCACATGATGGAGGATTTAGATATGGGTAGATGACGACAAATCTATCAGAGTGCATAAATGGAGTCCTCAAAGGAACTCAAATGTGCCCATAAATGCTCTTACTCAGATAACATTCTTCAAATGCAGTGAACTATTTCGAGAAAAGAAGGAGAAGAAAATAAGGGATGCATTGGGCATCAAGATAAATACACCCGGTAATTATTACTTTTTTTTTATATATATATTTTTATTAATAATTTATTTCAAAATATTTTATAATACTAGATGGAGGAAAAATCTAGGTACGCACACGAGAAAATAAATAAAATGGGCTGCACGATCTAGTAAACATGAAGTACAATCATACGATCGTATGAAGGTGTGTTTCATGTGAAGACCGAACGCATAGTCTCGATGTCAAAGGAGGAAACATTCAAATATTGAGGCTAAACAGGTCCGAGCGTACTGTTCATGTAACAAGTGGCAAGCATTTGGCATATCCATGCTCGCATTTTATGGCGCGTTTGCTCATATTTAACATGAACTACGAAGAATTTTGTTGAGGACCACTACAAATTGTCAACGTATGTTGAATGTTACTCTCCTCAATTTAAACCTGTATTGCATTGAAGATTACCGGATCACGTACCCTAATATGCCCGTCTTAATCCTGATCCATGCGTTGAGAAAATCGGAGACCAAAAAAATTCACGTTATCACAACGAGATGGATTGGACAAAACCAGCCACTCGACAACGATGTAGATTTTGTAACGTTAGGACATAATCGAAGAAGTGTCCTTCATTACTAAGATGGGCTCCGATAGACATGGATTGAAAGAAATAAATAATTTTTTTCTATATATTCATTTTATTGTATATTCATTTTTTTATTATAATTTATTGTATATTCAATTTTTATAATAATTTATTTGTATACTCAATTTTTTTATTGTAATCAATAAAGTTTTTACATTATCTTACCTTCACACTTTTTCTCTACTATTCAATTATAGTCAATTTTAATATATTTGTTATGTTGTGGATTTTGTAACCAATTAGACAAATTCTGTTATTGTTGTATTATTTTTCATTAATTGTTGTGGATTTTATTATAATTTCTATGGAAAGTAATAAAGTGAAGACTATCTCGCTTTCACTCACAATCTCGCTCTCTCCTACGATCTCGCTCTCTCTCACAATCTCGCTCTTTCTTATAATCTCGCTCAAAATCTCGCTCTCTCTACAATTCAAAATTCTGTTATTGTTATTATTTTTTCATTAATGATTATTCTTTTAATTAACTTGTACATTATTCTTTTAATTAAGTTGTACATTATTCTTTTAATTAACTTGTACATTATTCTTTAATAACTTGTACATTATTAAGTTGTACATTATTCTTCTAATTAAGTTGTACATTATTCTTTTAATTAGGTTGTACATATTCTTCTAATTAGGTTGTACATTATCTTCTAATTAAGTTGTACATTATTCTTCTAATTTAAGTTGTACATTATTCTTCTAATTAAGTTATACATTATTCTTCTAATTTGAGAAACAAATATTTTTTAATGGAGAAATAAATATTTTTTTTTTTCAGATCATGGCTTTTAAACCCAAGACCTATTGATCCCGATGTTTTGTACGACCAGTTCATTCATCGATCATCTGTTGTATGGCGAGATTGTTACTACTAGAGAAATATCTTGCAGGCGTCGAGAGGCAGTTCTCCAGCGCACTATCCCCGCTCCACCCTCGAATACTACCGCTACTGTGCACATCTGGATTTTATGGTTACCAGATTAGGATTTATTCATAGTGGACTGCATCTGATCACAGCCTTGGTCGAGAGATGAGGCCGAGACACATACATTCCATAATATTTGTTGGAGATGCACTATCACTCTAACAAGACATAGAAGTGTTATTGGGTTACCTGTTGATGGTGAGCCGGTCACCGGAGTGATGTACGATAACTGGTTAGGAAGTTTGTCAATTGTACCTCGGTGCGACCCCATCTACTGACAAGATTAAAGGATCGAGGTTAAGTTTAATATGGTTAGGAAAACAATTTTGTGAGCTCACAGATGATGCAGGCGAGGGGAAAACCGTTGTAAGATATGTGTGAGCATATATACTACAAATGATGGGTGGAAGTCTGTTTCAATAAATCAAGTCATTTTGTTCACTTGATGTTCCTGCCACTGTTAGCTAACCTCCATGATGCAGGTGGTATTCGTGGGGTGGAGCATGCTTGCATGGTTGTATAGACAAACTATGCAAAGCAACAAGACCTGAGGTTCGAGAAATAGCTGGGCCTCTCATACTTTTGCAACTATGGGCTTGGGAGCGATTTCCAACAATGGCTCCACAGCTATAACTGTTAATGATGCTCAGTTAGTTTAGACGAGCCTACGGTTCCGGTATGTGTTTTAATTCAATTTAATTTTTACATCACTGATATAGTTAATTTAAATTCTAAATTATCAATTAAAAATTAGATGGAGAGACAAATTTTGTGTGACTAGGACAGCCACATATGTAGTCAGCCAGTATAGATACATGTTTGATCTACTTCAACCTGAACAGGTACATTAACTAAACCTAATTGATTATTTTATACACATTTTATTTATTTTCTTTAATATTCTCTAATATATATTTTTGTGTTTCGGGTTATTTGGAAGCCGTACAAAATTATTATGCATGTTTTGCCTATTTTTTGTATGAATGATCAAAACATATGGGAACGATGAGTCTTCTAATGTTTTCACATTGGTGAGTGGCATCTTCCTGACAGGGTGATGAGACAATTCGGTTTTCAGCAGAATGTCCCATTGCCTTGTAATACTAAACCCATATTGCATGATATTGACCTAAGGACTAAAGATTGGTCGAAAAAGTTGGACATTTAGTAGTGCGATGGCACTATCTGCAAGGTTTATGTGCTATAGTTTCTTGAAACAGTTTGACACATATATCACTCCAAAATATATTCATTGGTATAATTAATATTTACAAGGCGCTACGTCACTCGTCTGGGGAGCAACTGTGGGTCATCTGGTAAATGAATGAATATTATCTAATTATTTTTAATTTAAATTTATTTTAAATATTGTCTAATTGTTTTTATAATTCATAGAGATTCAAACACACCGTAGTCTCCGTGAGGTTGCGAATGATCCGAACCAGTTCTTGCCTATATGTGAATGACAACCAAAGCTGATATGGAGGAAATTCATTATATGTACGATATACCTATTGGTTCCTCCACCAGCTCCTAGACGTAGAAGAACGTTCGGGAAGAGGATGAGTTTGATGAGGTTGCACATAATGTGGAAGAATTAGCCCCCTATTGATGCAGATGCAGAGTCAAACTGATTATGTTAGTCCGATTGATGATGATGTCAGCATTTGGTTAAGGACATTATGACTCAGAGGCTGGTCCTTCGTCTTCATACGTGCATGGACATGGTCGGGGTCGTTGGAGAGCATAATGAATATTATATTATGAAGCGCCTGCAAAGGTACCAGAGCAACATCAAAAAGAACCAAGCAACCTCAAGTTCGAGTCGACGATGACAACCAGCTCGAAAATCGACGAGACGTCCGCCTTGTTGGGCCACATGATTTTTGTAATTATTTTATATAAAATGAGATATTTAATTTACATTTCTTAATTTTATGAGATATTATTTTTTTTAATATTCTTTGGAGGTTTAAATAAAATAATAAATTATTTTTAGAAATTATTTTTTATAAAATAGAAAATTAAAAAAAAAAAAGAAATGAAGAAAGAAAGAAGAAGGTGGAATTGTGAATAATTAAAAAAAAGGGGAAATTTGTACGAATATTCTCGCTCTCTATCAAAATCTCGCTATCTCGCTCTCGCTTTCGCTCAAAAATCTCGCTCTCCTCAAAAATCTCACTCACTCTCTTACTCTTCCTCTTTCTTACTCTCTCCCAATACAAATTATTTTAACACATCAAATAATTATTGAGTGTTATGACGAATTTGATTGGGAAGTTCAGTGGCAAAAAGAAGGAGATCATTAACTCGTTATTTATTCAGACTTGTTGAGATGACAGAATCCGTAAAAATTATTCAACAAGCTTTGGAAGGAATTCCAGGAGACATTTTGAAAAATTTAGAAATACGATCTTTTGATAGAAAGAATGTCTCAAGAATGATAATTAAACAAATGAAAATGGGAAGGTTAGGTCGAATTTTGAACCCTCAACTTATTTTTTTAAAAAAACAATATTTTACAAATAGTTTGAAACAACAGTGTTTTCCTAAATAGTTTAAAAATGACAAATATCCTTTTAATTTTTTCCAAAAAAACTACTTCTTATAGTTTCTCATATTTAGTCCAATTTTAAGAAATGTATCTAAAAAAATTAGAAACAAAAAGAAACAATTATAGTATTGTTTTTTTAAAAAAAAGAAAAAACGTCAACATTATCAAATGGGTCTTGATATGATAATCGATATTTTAATTAAATATCTTATAATTACTAATATAATTCTCTTCAAAATAATAGAAGTAAAAGAATATAATATCACACTTTCTTTCATTTTCTTGTAACCAAATTGGTTCCAAATATAAATAAGAGTTGAAATCAATTCTATTATTTAAAATATTGGAATTTGAAATCTAGTGCCATATGAAGCTTTGTGCAAATAACTAGGAAAAAATTGAGATGAAATGAGAATAGAAATTATTTTCTAAATTTTCAGATTTTTCTTACAACTTATGTCCACAAAATTATCAAAATAGAATTATGTACACATGGATTAGGCCTCAATTTCTCATTCCCGTTCCTCTCACTCGACAAACACCTTTCCTTTTAGAGAGATTGATAAATAGTGTTCTTTTAGATTTGATTTATGAAAAGTGAGTTGATTAGTTTTGGGTTGTGTCATTTGCAATCTAAATTCTGTTTTATGTTTTTTAAATGACTGAATTCATTGAATAGGTATTTGACAGACAATCCAAATTCTGTATTTTGAAAACTGTTTTTGGATTCTGTGATCCAAACAATGTATATTCTGAAAACAACATTTTATATTTTCATTATATCCAGAAGTTGAATTTTTAAATTTAAAATACATAATTAATATTAAATAATGTTAAAAACATTTAGAAATATAGTATATATCATTGTTATAAACTCAATTTCGATTTTTTTTTTTAAAAAAAAGTTAAAATATTTTTAATTAATATATTAATAAATTAGGTTAAATTCCAAATTCAATCCCTATGGTTAGGATAAAATTAAAAGTTAATCTATATATAGTTTTAAATTTTAGATTTTAGTTCCTACGGTTTGATAAAACTTCACTATGATTCTCTATGATTGGTAAATCCTTTTAAATAATCTCTAGGACATGGACTATTTACAAAGCTTTTATCAAATTACAAGGGGTAAATTTCAAATTAATCATAAGACCTAAATTTTAAATTCTTCCAAACTATAGGAAACAAAAAATTTCAATTTATCCTATAAATTATATATTATTACATAATAATTATTTTACAATTTTTTAACATAAAAAATATCATAAATAAATTAATAATAGTTTATTATCAACTAATATTTAGCAGGTAAACTACAACTAGTTTGAATTTATTTAAATTTAGAATTCAGTTTTTTTATTCCACTAGCAAACACATATCTGAAAATATGTTTTTATTTAATCCTTTGTTTTCAAATTTATGTTTTTAAATCCTCTACCAAACAGACCCTTTGGTCCACTTCCACAATATTTCATTCAAAACTTCGCAATTAAATATTAAATTATTTACAGACATTTTTTATATCTACTTCTATCAAAATGGAATTAAAAAGAAAATCAACCAAAACTATTTGGTTTAATAAACAAAAAAAACTAGAAAAATATTACAAACAAAAAAAGGAAAGAAAGAAAGAAAGTCATAAAAAAAATACTATGGATCATATATCAGCCATAAAATCATGAATCCCGACAAAAAATCTCCGTTTCAAGATTTCATAAATCTCGGTCAAAATCTCACTCCGATCTCCTATATCTCTTTCTTTGCTCTCTCTAACAAAAACCCACATATTCAATTAGTGAAAATTTAATTTTAAATGAAAAAAGAAAAAAAAAAGTCTTTGAGAATCCTATATTACTAAGTTTAACAAGGGGAACCTCCTTTATAAACCCCAATTTGAGTTATGGGTTTGGGCTCAAGGATACTCATATTTTAAGAGGGTGAGGAAATAGGCAAATGTGGATATGATAGACATTATGAGCGCCGTTGATTGGTCGGTCGGGCAAGGTGTGTGTGGAGTTATTTGTATTTAAAAATAATAATAACTTTATTTATTTATTATTGAATAAATAAGAAAGGAATTATTATTCAGTCTTCTCGCGCGCTTCTTACGTGTGGTCCTCACACACGTTCCACGATTACGTGCATTCTTCTCCCCTCTGGTTTTGTGTAACTGTTGGCTTCAAGGTCAACAAAATGCATCCACTTTCATCAGTTTTATACACCAAAAAAACAATTCACAGCCTCACTTTCTCTTCGTTTTCTTATTTCTTTACATGTTCAATTTTTCGAGCATATTAACCTTGAAGGGTGTATGTTCGACGATTCCAGACACAGTTCCGTTCGAAGGGGAACAGTGTTTTTCTGGGTTGTTTTATTATGGGGACGATGTGGCCATTGTTAAACTAATTGCACAAGAGGCAAATTAGCGAAACGTCATTACAGAGAGCGAGCTCCCGCTACTCAGCCTGTAACAGTTTTTCTATTTTCCAGGTTCAATTTCGACGTCTGACGCTGTTCGATCGTACTTATCTTCTGTCCACCGAAGATTGACGTTACAACAATTTTAAGACGTATGTCCATTTGCCACTATCGTGGTGGCCCTTTCTCATAACGATATTATATTCTCTGACCTCAACCATCCATTATGATTCGAAAGAGCGAACTTCAAACGTAGGAAGCATAATATATTGTTCTTCGTCATCAAGAAGGATGCTGACGTCTTACACTAACGGAGAAGCCAACTTTCTAAATGAAAGATCCAAGCGAACAACAAATAAGAGATGCAACTTAGGAAGAATTTTTTTTTTTTTTTTTGCAAAAATTTTATTTTAAATGGTTTGTCTGATGATTTGGTATGATTATTATATTATAATGAAGACAACAAAATAAGTATGGGACGCCTTACAGAAAAAATACAATATCAGAAGGTCGGTTCGAAAAAATATTGTCGTCAGTCGTTACTTGAAGTTTCAAATAACAAGATGACAAGTTGTGGAGGCCCAATCCCATGAATTGTGGAAGATAGCCTACGAAATTATAAGCAAATATATGCCCCTGAATGAGCAATTTCAAGTGGTTGTCCTAAAAATTCTCTGATTCCAAAATTTCCCAATACCGAAATAGAGAAGAACATGAGAAGAAGAAGAACTGACCTCGAGACGTATGAAGAAAAGAAATGAGGAGCGGTGAATGCCAACAATGGCAACGGTGAAGATGAGAAGAAGAAGAAAGAAATGGAGAAAATAAGAAAAGGTGGGAAGAAATGAAAATGTTAGGCTCTAGGGTGTTTTTTCATTTTTTTCATTTATTTTTTAATTAATTTTTTAATAGAGAAATTTTTTACCCGCATTAGAAGATGAAGGCAAACTATTTAAAAAACCAAAATTGATGACATCGTAGACTTCTATCAGCATTTATCACATGGGTTATCAATGTAGAAACTTCTATTCGTTTCTATCAGCTATAGACTTTACCGGCTCTATCGAAAGAAGATTAAATTTTATTATTTGTTATAAATGTTTCCCAAAATTTTTCATTTTAAAAAATCTCCTTTTTAATATAAATATGTAATATTAATTATGGAGAAATAAGATGAAGGTATTGTTTTTTTTTCTCTCCTCCTTTATATCCAAAATCCCAACCATAAATTTTAATTTTTTTTCTTTATTTAATTATAAAAAAAAAATTGATTTGATCTAACATAATAATAAAACTTTCCATTCATTTCATCTTTGTAAAATCTTAAATTAAAAAAAAACAATGTGATTACATTTACAAGTTTTGCGATTTATTAAGTTTGATTTGTTTTTATTAAACCAATGGTCCATTTGATAATATTTTCATTTTCTTATTTTCCGTGTTCTGTTTCATATTTCCTATTTTTTGTTCTACTACTTTATCTCTCTTTTTT